>NC_080567.1:22076250-22396875 GCF_030253575.1 Rhododendron vialii | reverse complement strand
ATTCATTCATATCCTTCTCATCTCGTCCAAGTCAATGCCCAAGAGATCAAACCTCCATTAATGCAATCTTATCACCTTCTTCAAAATTCTCCTATAAATACCCTACCCCACTGACCCACGGATACACCACCATCTTCCCACATACCACTGAGTCAGAATAGGAGAGAAAATAGCAAGTAATTCGAGCTCCAATCCATGGAGTTCTAGAGAGAGTGAGACAGAAAAGTGGATTTCATAGCTACGTTCAACCGAAACCCAATTCAATCGTTCCAATCACTTCCCACAACTCCAAGCATCCCTAAACATCATCCAATTCGGCCCCAAGGTCCCCCATCGGCCAAACTCGAAGTCCCCCTCCTTAAATTCCAAAGTTTCGATTTCAATCCAATTCGAACAATTCAAGGTATTATAATCCTATTAAACCTCTCCTCTAACTATATTTATGTATTTTTAGTTCTAAATCATAACCCATATGGTCCCATGCACAAAAATCGTGCTGGAACAAGAAAAAAATTCAAATCTGTCACTGACCTTGTGCCTGCAAGGTTTGGGCCGAGGTTGCGGCTGTAGGCTCCACCGCAAGGTTTGACTTGGTCAACTTTGCGGCCAGCTCTTCCACCGCCAACTCCATTCGGTTTTATTAAAAAATCGTTTGAAACCAATTTGCGATCTTCCAAACAACGTTTTTGACACCCAAACTATTTTTCCTAAACTCCTTGCATCTCAAAGATGATATCTTATTAATTTCAATTTTTTTATTTAATTATCTATTTATTATTTATTTTACAAAGTATTCAATCGAAATGACTTTGTGACCTTATAAACCATGTTATTAATGTCCGAATAATTTTTTTTAAACTCTTTACACTCTTAGGATAAAACCTTGTTGACCTCAACATATTTTATTCATTAGATTATCTATTACCGAATTATTCTACTTTCGGTAATCTTCGGTAATACTTTTATTTAAAATATCCTCGAGAACCTTCGGACCCACTTTTTGATACCCGAGCATGTTGCGTATGACCGTTAAGACTTTTGTTAATGTCATGTTAATTATACTAATATTTTGATCTATTTGATGTATTTATTAATCAATCTAATTTCATCAATAGACTAATAAAAGCCTAAACTTACTAATATTTGAATAAAATTATTATTGTTATCTTTTTTTCTTTTATAATAATTAGATAAAAGTTTCTTGTATTATCATTAACTTATTGGCCATAAAAGATTAAGGGCAACAGCCCACTCATAAAAAGTTACGTGATTGTCCCGCTCATTATTTATTTTAATTATTACTTGGATTACTTGTTTATTTCAACTCTTGATTTATATGTAAGATTGGACCCTAGAGACATGGGTTGGTTTGCGAATAGAATTCACTTAGAGAGTGCTAGGTAATGGATAAATTGAAAAGTTTTATGATTTTAGAGATTGCCTGCAGGCGGGATTTGAGATGTGAATTGAGATGGGTGCTAACAGAGGCCCAGTCTCCAAACTGGCGAGAAGTCCAGTGATGATTTGAAACTAGCGGGAGTCCAATGATGATTAAGATAGGCGAACCCTAATTATGTAATGGCATGATAAACTTTCCATTTGTTTATAGTTATTGGGATGCACGCTCAGTATATAACTTAGGTGTATCTGCAATAGCAAAATGAAGTAATTTCATGGGACATGACATGACTAGTGGTTGAGGAGGAAAGATCTCGTAGATGAGATCTTAGATCATATGTAGGCTAACAGATAGTAATAATTGGTTTATGTATAAAACCTCTGTTTTACTTCTTCATATCAATATTATTTGTTTACGTGCTAGTTGTAAAGTAAGAGAGGTAGTTAAGTTGGATTATTCTACTAGATGAACTCTATCACTCAGGTACGGATTGTCTCGTATCCGTGCCAGATTTTGCAGAAAATCAAGGCGAGCAGTATTATATAGAGGAGAATCTGGAGATGGGAGTTGAGTCAGAGTATAATTGGGATCCGTATCAAGCTTAGGAGTCGACTCTGTGCTTTGTCTATTTCATTATCACAAAGACTATTTTAGTATTTTCCACATTGGTTTGTAATAAATGAATCCTTATGTTGAATTATCTATTTTGGGATTTGAACTTTAATATAGTAAATTTTTGAAAATTAATATTTAATACCTCCGATTTTTATTCCAAAAATCGGGCCGTTACATAGGGGCCTCTTTTTTTTCCATATGCATAGTATTTCTTTTCCCTCATAAGTTTGTCTTAAACCCCGAGAATCTCAAAGCCAACTCTGAATACTAATTTATTTAACTTAATCTGAGACTAAATTTACCTTCTTCAAATGCACATGGAAAACAAGAAAGTCTATGATCCTACAATTCGGCCCCTGAAAATCACCATGCATTCAAAATATGTGGTTGAGATTTAACTTCTTCCGTCCCCTTTTTAATGTCCAGTATTTTATTTTGGATTGTGTCACACCCCGCCCCGCAAACGGCACACAAAGTGGGCCTGAGTCGGCGCGACCATGTGGCATTCTACACAGAAGACCAAATCACACCTCATAATCTGTCAGAAATAAACACCCAGCGGAAGACTTATCACCTTAACATAAAAATGAGTCAACGTATTGACCAATCAATCATGACATTCGCACAACAAACTTCTTTATCAACTACCTACAACGAACTTGACTATCCGTAACGTCCAATGCTAACCTCAAATAGAACGCCAACCATTGACCAAACTTAATTACAAGTAAAATTTAAAAGTTTTAACTATCCTTAGTTACAACTCCTTACAAATTAAGTTCTGTATCAACTAAAACACCCCACAACAACATAACCAAAATCCCACCTGACGCTAGCAAAACACCTCAACATGATGACCGGTAGTGGATCCACTCTAAGCAACCTGCTTCCTGGCAGACCAAAAAAGAAAGCCAGAGTGTGTGAAATATAGAAATGCTCAACATAATACCACATACCCGAAGGAATATCAACATGAATACACATCACCAATGTAATTGAAATAGTAGAATGTATACAACGGTTATAACCAATATATTCACCCGACTGAGCAATGATAATCAATACACAACAATATGAATGTAATCACATCACATACAGTGGCACGTCTGCCACATCCCATGTACCCAAGATAAGGTGTCCCACATACCATGCTCCCATCCACCGACAATTAGCCAGCATAGCATACGACATGGTATGCCTCACACGCTAACATTTGGTGGTTCAATCAATACCTATTAGCATGCATTTTCATCAAACACGCATATCACAACCAAATCTTGTGTCCCACACACCATGCTCTCAACCATCGTCCATTGAACGATATGGTTTACGACATGGTGTGCCTCACACGTAAACATTCACAACATATCAAAAGCTAAACAGCAATAGCATGATAGACACCTCTCACTACAACATCTCATTAAAATAACCATATCGAAAGCTAATCACGAATAGCAAAATATACACTCACCACCACAGCAATATTATATGGAGAAGAACCATATCAAACACACTCACCTTTGTATCGATCGAGGTACACCAACTTACGATTTCGGAACCTCCCCAATTGACTGGCTTGTTACCTAGTCACAAGCTAACCATATCAGTTTATTGAACACTTAAATGTTACCACCAACTCCTGAAAATAATCTATAACACTAATAATAGATTAACAATGTTTAATGCATACAAGCATGTCCATCTTAAAGGTTTATAAGTGTTCCTAAACAAGTATAACACTCAAACACCACATCACCCCTACATTTGATCTGAAATCTACAACCAACTTGTCGTATTCTGCCTAGAACTTCTTATAGGGTTGAAACAAGATCATGAAACACTATTAGAAAGTACACCTTCGGAACATGAATTTTGATATAAAATTTGTTAAAAACGGAGTCCAAACGACAAAGTTATGCTCGTCCGAAATTACACAGTAACCTGTCCAAAATTACAAATTCTGCACGTCTATCAACTTCAAATCAAAAACGGATATAACCTGCTACAAACTAATACATAACTCTCACATATTCCGAAAGACATACGAGTCTAATTTTAGAATCAAAAATCCGTGCGCAAACCCGATACCCGAGCTAAGAAATATGACCATTTTTTTTAAAATGTGTCAGTGTAGCAAATACAAAACTCAACAAGAACACACCAATTTGTAAAATGAGTCAAACAAAGACCATACAACAAAATGACCTGAAATTTGGTAGAGATCATAACAACATCTTAGTTTATCCCTAATTTTTCTCAAATTTTTTACAATAAGGGAACCTAGTCAAAATCATCCCCAAACTCAGAAATTTTGTGCAGCGAAGCACAATTTTCAGCAGAACAGTTTGTGTTCGAAAATTCATTAAAAATCGAATACTTAATACTTGTTAGTAATTTCAACACCAAAACATCCCCAACTTATCAATCTTCAAAACTCATAAGGACCCATAACTAGAAAAGTCGCTTAACTATAGAAAAAAAAATTGATGAAAGACACAGCTCTGTAAGCTGTTTGCTAAAAAATAGGAGTCCGACCACAGCTTGATTACGATTTTTATCTTTTTCCACACTTCTCAAAAAATTTTGAAAATTTAACACGATACAATAGACACACTAATAAACCTTCAATAAAAATACCAGAAATTTAAAAACTTTCTAGGTACCTTGAATAATTTCGTAAAGAACAGACCATAGTCTCCGGCCTCCTCTTCCTTCTCTTCTGCCGCCTCTCTTTCTTTCTCTCTCTCTCTCTCTCTCTCTCTCTCTCTCTCTACGTAACAAGATACGTATGGAGAAAGATAAATATCCCCAGGATATTTTGCTATATAAGGGCACATAAGAATTTATCACATGCAAGCAAAATCACGTCCTAACTTATATTCCAATCACAAATCATACACAGAACCCTCGCAAGTTCTATTGTTTACGATTTAAACCCCTAAAATACATAGTTCAATTAAAAGTAATTGAAATACCGAAATATCCGGAGTGGGTATTATAGGTTGTCCCTTAATAAATGTCCATTTTGTAAAGTTAGTGGGTAAAAGTTGGTATATTTTTCATTTTGCCCTTAAAAGTAAATTCCATTTTGAAAAGTTAGTAAGTAAAAGTGTAATGGTGATGTCTCCATAGAGGGTAAAGAGGGAAAGTGGAGATAAAAGTTGACGTGAAAGGTGTAATTATAATATTTTCTTAATAAATTAGAGTTACAAAGCGAAATACTTAAAAAGAAATGAAGGGAGTAATTTTTTTGGCCTAGTTTTCCAAATTAAGCCTGCGACTAAAAACCCTCACCCAAAAATAGATTATATAACACATGCAAGAAAAGAAAGAGATGCAAGTACAATATATAGACCCACATGCTATTTACACCGTTGTCCTTCATAAGAATATACTTATGCCTGACACTTTCGTACCGATGGATGGACCGATAACACCAAGAAGTTTAGTACCGTTTGATAAAATTAAATTCAATTAGAAAATTTCAGAGTACATAAAACCAATGCATGAAAAGGTCAGAAAATGACAATCGACGGTTTGGATTTACATTAGAAATGCTATGGATACACCCCTTGGGTACACCATATGTACACCAGCTAACATGGACAGCTGACTGGAATTAACTAACGGACCCCAACCCCAAAAATTTGCAATTCAAAATTTCACTCCAATACTACCCGGTAAATATGAGAAAAAATAAACCCAGAACCAGACTTCTTCTCTCCACATCCTCCACAATTTTTCTATGATGCCCCAATGTGGTATTGGGGCATGATGTGTCACGCCCTCGATTTTCAACATAAATAAATAATCCATTTCATTGAATGATCCTCGCATAGTGTGTGTGTGTGTGTGTGTGTGTGTCTATATATATATATATATATATATATATATTATGCCCAAAAGAGAGAAAGTTCCAAATGATCATTTACAAACTAATTTCCCAAGTTTAATGATTTACAACATTGGCACTGCGGCCCAAACTCTATAACTAGTTAAAGAGAGTAAATTTAGAGGTTACATAATATTTGAAATTAGAAGAATTCAAACAAATTTACAATTTCATCTTTCTAAGAGATCATACAAAAGACGATGAAATCACTTCTCGGGCGGCTTTTAAAAGAGATGGGATCAAGCATGCACACCATGCACTCCGCATCAAGGTCCTTGAGATGTACCTGAAAATGATAGGTTGAGCTACACTAGCTCAGTAGAGAATTCTATACCCAAGCTATATGTAAATGTGATGAAACATGCAATGAGAATAGATGATTTTTCAATAAACGAGTAAGAGATACAAAGGGCACCATAATGAACCGATGGACTACGACTACGGAATTCAATACGTCTTAAAGATATCCCTAATCATTTATACATCAACTAGGAGCCGCATTAAGCACATATCAATCTAAATAATCCACGATAGTTTCTCAAACCATTTAAGACCTCACTAATCTCCTGATTTTTTACCATTTAACATCAAGCCTCTTTTCATAAAAAGAAAACATTGCCCTTTGATTGCCAAATAACTTATGAAAAGTCTCGACCTTTACGGGTCAAGTTCGGTTGATTCGCTTGAATACCGGAATCCGTTGATTTGTGCCCAAATACCGGAACCGTTGATTCGCTTAGGAATACCGGAGAATTTTTCATAAAAATCCTTTTTTCAAAACCAAATTCTTTTCTTTTCAAAACTTTGATAAAATCGATCATTTATTCCTTTGTTCGACAGTTACCATCTCCAGCAACAAACAATTTAAACAACATGAACTTCTATAACCAATCATAACTTCCTTCATCATGCGAGACATTCAACCGTATTATCACCCATTGCGTTACAGTGAATCCTTTCCACCTGAGTTTCTGCATTACCATACATTGCGTTGCGGGCCCTTTAGAGTCTCCTCATTACCACACTTTGCATTGCAGGACTCTCAATTCAAAGTTCACAACTCACACAAACACACATGCGTTATCAATCCATATACAAGAAGACGACACTTTCCAAAGTCACATCCTTCCATTCGTCATCATACAATATAATACAAAGTCATATCCTTCCATTCCCCTAAGTCTATTGCAACACCCTACATCACGTACTGAACCCATAACAACTCCACGACGCACCACCGGCTAGGTCCTGAACAAGAATCTCTAGAACGAATACCAAAGGAACCTAGGATGATCAATCAAGACGAAGCACGAAGATACGAGTTACCCTATTCTCTTTCGGACCACTAGGCAAACCCCTATCGACCAACCAAACGCCCACATCATACCTTATAACTTACGATATTTAATAACGACTCCATGGTATGTCCATCAATCACTACGTCACGCCATAACGCTTAATAGGTCTATGTCGTTTATTGAGACATGTTACAATATCTACTTAAATTAACCATATGCATAAATAGTGTATGAACACCCTAATCATTTAATTCTACACTATTCTATGCTACAACGAGGGCCCAAGGAGACCGATTGGTCAATGAATCTTTCGGGGTACGAACAATCAAGCTTAGAAGTGATTCAAAAGTGTTTAGAGAGTGCTAGAAGTGATCGTGGTTCAAACGAGCATGAAAAGAGCAAAATGTGTCAAAACTGTCCAGAAAACAAGGGGGTATCGATACCCCAAAATGAGGTATCGATACCTGGACGATTACTGTCCAGAAAAGGCTGGGGTATCAATACCCCATTTTGGGCTATCAATACCCCCAGAGTTTTTCAGCGAATTTTCAGACGTCGAAAGGTAAAACCCTAACAACAACAATGAATCAAGGCACGATTCAAGCACAAAATCAACTCATAAATACATAAAGAGAGTAAGAAATCCCTACCTCAAGCTTACAAGGCCGAAACCCAAGATCCACTAGCGAGCCCTAGCTTTAAAACTTGAAATCGTCCATGAATACTCCTCTCCGAGCTCTATCCAACGAATCACGAGCTTGAAATCACATCTAGGAGGTGGAACGGAGGTTGATAACCATGGGTTTTGAGTTTTGGGGTGAAGTTTTGTGTGATGGAGCAAGAGAGAGAGAGAGAGAGAGAGAGAGAGAGAGAGAGATGAGGGAGATTTTTGATCTCCTACAACACACACACCCTTTTTATACTAGCACCTATCTCAATTACACTTACACTCCATCAAACAACAATCCTATCATTTAAGCCACAAATCAAATAAACTTACATTTTTTCTATTTATTCGATATTCTAGCATTTATAAAACCTTTAAATCATTTTCAAATAATACGGGTCTCTACATCCTACCCTCTTTAAAGAAATTTCGTCGCCGAAATTTGCTAAACCAAATTCAACTGAATCACCAATCACAATACATAACCCTATGCCACATTTTCACGATCACAACTTCATCCTCCCTTCTCTACATAGATCTTCCCTTACCCTTTTTGGCTTCACACAAAACCTCTCATTAATGGTATAGTCCTACCATTCAACAGTCAATCTTGTATGCCTGGGATGCTCACCGGTTTTTCCTCAAGAACTACACCCCTTTAATCGCTCCTCTAAAATCTCAACCTTCATAGACACTCAAATTCAATCACTCACTCTAAGATTCAACAACTTATCATTTGTGTAATATACTACCAAATATTTGGTGAAAAAATAAATATAATTTAATAATATTTATCTTGTAAACCAATCTTTTTTGTAACAATTTTTTGAAACTAATTATTTAAGCCAAAAAATTGCCTTTATTTATAGTCATTTTTTAATATATTTCATTAAATTATTTATAATTATTTATTTAACAAATATTATTGTGAAATAATTATTCATTTATTGTTTTGAATAACTTACCATTAATGTTGTTAATATATTTCATTAAATTTTTACTTTGTGTATATATGTTTCTTATAATAATTTTTTAAAAATTAAAAATATAAACCATATAATTGTAATAATCTCCGAATTATATTTAAAGTGTTCAAAAAAAAAGAATTATATTTAAATAATTTATTTGAAATAATTTCTATAATCGGTTGACGTGATATTATAATGATTAGTAGTTATAATACGACATTAGACTATTCAATTAGTGGTAAGGTAACAATTAATCGTTATAATCGGCTATAGTAGTCAGAGTTATTTGACTAAAAGCTTAATTAATTGATCATATTCAATAAGTGATGATCGACTATAGTAGTTGAGTCATTGACCAATTGTACTAATGCTATAGTGATGATTGAACATTAATAATTGGTTAAAATGAATTAGTTAATGTAGGTTGATAGTGATCAATCTCAATAGTAGATGTAGTAGTGAACTATAATGTTGATTGCGATCAATGAGTGACTGATACAATTAGCTAATGTAAGAATAACCACTAACTATCGATCCCTAATGCCGTATTCAATAAATCATTTAGTTTCATTAATCATTAGATATGATGTTTTAATTACAAAGTAATACAAATTAGGTAGAACTAAGTGACATCAAATTTTGTTGTGGTAGTTAGCTTATTAACTATCCTTATTTATGTTTAAAAAATGTGTACATACCCGTCATTAATGTAATACTTACCACAAAATAAGACTATGCATACCACACTATCTGATCATTGTTACCACCATAATACTTGACTATTACTTCATGATGTGTACATACCATGGTTTATGCTAGTACTTACCTTTTGAAAAGGATACACTTGCCACAAAAGATCAATGCTTACGTTTTTGGTTTGTATAAATAATAATTACCATAATGTATATTAATCGATTACCACGATATATGAAATTACTTACCATAACTATGGTCATATTTGACCATAATCTGAATTTATCCCAATGATTACCTTTTTTGTTTGTTTAGATCACGTTGATCATAATGTATTGCATTTTATACCACTATATAAGAAAACACTTGCCACTGATTGTGGTCGTAGTTGAACAGATTTGGAGAGATGGATGACAACGTTCGTTCGAAAGGAAAGAATGTAATGATAGACATTAGTGATGATACTAATGATGATGATGAAAATGACAATAATCGGTTTGTTCTAAGAAACGACGTTTTTACCATATCTTAGATCCAATAAACTCATTATAGTTAATAAAATTGGTTTGTTCAATTCAAAAAATAATAATAATAATTAGTTTGATAACTCAACATCTTGAATTAAATAACGAGTTCACTAAACTTAAAAATGATAACCAACATTAGTTATGTTCCCACGTCCCATAACCAATTTCAACTCATATTTCGAAACAATAAAATTTTGATTATTATCTCTTGATGCGATCACACCACGATTTTTGTTACTACTTACCATTCTGAAAGGATCTACTGACTACATACTTAGCCCTAGTGGTAAGTTCTTGTCCCCTTCCATGGAGGCCAGTGTTCGAGCCCCATGAGGGATCGAGTTTGGGGTTCAAGGCTATGAATAGTCTCTGACAGATGACAGATACCTAATGTGTCAGTGTCAGTAATAATAGATGGAGATAAGGCCATGCGGAGAGTAATAAAAATTGAGTTACCTAATGTGAACATACCACGGTTTTTGGTTTGTTTGATCAAAAGATCAATGATTATATTTTTGGTTTGTTTAGATAACAGTGACAATAATGTGTTAACCAAATTTAAAATATATGAAAATACTTACTACGATATATGGAAATACTTACCACATACTATGGTCATATTTAACCAGATTTAGAATTATCTCAATGATTACCTTTTATGTTAGACCACAGACTTTAATGATGCGATTTGTACCACTATATATGAAAACACTTACCACTGATTATGGTCGTATTTGACCAGATTCAGAGAGAAGGATATGACAGCTTGAAAGGGAAGAATGTAGTGATAGACATTAGCGATGATGCTAGCGATGATGATGCGCATATGTAATTGTGTCCTTTGTCGCAGTAAGGTACGCGAACTAGGAAAGACGTCTATTTTGTGGAATCAAATTGTTATATAAGGTTGATCGTCACTGCTACTTAGGATGCTAAGTAATAGGTTTGTGTCGACTCTTTCATAAGAAATAATTTCTCCAATGTTCGTAGTAAGTATGTTCATTGACATGGTAAGTACCTCTAGATTTCAATTACTAAGTAACAAATTTTCGAAAGTATGTGGTAAGTATGTTCAATTTTAAGTAAATGCATCCACTATTTGTGGTAAGTATGGTCATTGACATGGTAAGTACCTCCAGACTCAAGTTGCTAAGTAACAAATTTTTAAATGCCTGTGGTAAGCATGTTCTTCTAAAAAACGATCAAATCCAAAACCAACCCAATTCTACTCTCTTCTGAACTGAACTTTAGCAACATTTAACAAATAAAACTGAAATTTAGGAACAAAGTCAAGTCTATGGACTGGTAACCCGCAAGATGTAATAGCATTAAAAATTGCATCCATTCATTTATGTTTCTCGTACACAAACTAATGAACAATCAGATGGGTATCTACAAATTATGAAATATTTGTACACTAAACACAGTTCAAAAACCTTAAAGAAGTTTCTCACTAAAGAATAATCACATGAGGCAGCTTATCCTCACTCCAAAACATTAATAAATTCGTCATATTTGTTTACACAAAATGGTATGGCTCTGGGTGTGATTAGTGTGCCCCCACCACCACAATAACAAGGCCACCATTACAATCCATTAGTTCTCCGAGCTTCTCGGGTCATCAACTCGTCGCACTGTGCCAAGATCGAAGTGTTAGAATTGGACGGAAAGCCAAAGCCATGGACTGACTCACACGGCCCGGGACTGAACTGCTTCAGACTGAATAGAAAAAATCAAGATCGTCGCCCTCTGGCTCCGTCCGCTCCTGAGATCACTAAAGCACAAAGGCTATCTAGCCTTTCTTCCTTTGGGTTCCACCCCTGCACACAACAACTCCCTCGGTCCCCTTCTTCTCTAGCGACCCACTCTGTGGAGGAGATACTGTGAAAGAGCTGTTATGGAGGAGGAGAGGAGGCGAGAGGTGTGGCGTGACAGAAGAAGACAGCTAAAATATTTGGGTGTGTTCAATTTTTTTTTAACCTGTGGTAGTAGGTTAACATGAGAGAGAAGTTGGTGGGTAGGAGAGAGAGTGTAATGGATCCAAGGGCTGTGATTAAAAGATGAGATCCAAGGGTCAAAAATAAAAAAGGGGCATGGTAGTTGGACCCACCCTCCACTCCCCCAAAACCAGCCCTCAACTCCTTCATCGCCATTTCTAGCTACCACCACTGATGGAACCTCAACACCAAAGCCTCTCTCTCCTTCTATTTCCAAAAACCAGACTTCAACTCCCACCACCGACACCATTTCCATCGACCACCACCGACGTCCGACCACCACTGCCGATGCCATCCTTCTCTCTGTGACTCCTATATCTCTCTACCTACAAAATCGAATCTTATTGCGACTCTCTCTCTATACAAAATCAAATGAAACTTGAAAAAATTCGAAGGTCAAGATCTCAAATCTAGAAGGCTTAACCCAAAACTCGTAAATCATTCATTTTCCCCTACTAATCTTCCCCGTTTTACTCTTTCTTCCATATCTCTAATCAATTATTTCGTTTCATTAATATGGGGTGGTCTTTGGAAAAAAAAAACTTTGATATTTAACTACTTACACACCAATGATTCAGAGCTAGCAAACACATTAATTTTGGTTTACCTTTGATTTATCATATTGTAGGTTGGGGTTCCACGGGAGATACTTACGTGTGAGCTGGAGAAGTGCTATTGGTTGATGGTTAGTAAGTGGAAAGGAGGAGCAATCTTATGGGGTGGGAAGGAGCGAGAGGTACAGAAGAAATAAAGGCAAAGTGTCCATTGTTTCTTTCTGTGAGGCTAACGTCAGGCTTTTTCGGGATAGAATGAGTAGGTCACCTTTTCTCTGGGGAAGAATGTTCTCCTTCCTCAAATTCAGTACTCACACACTCTCTCTCCAGAAAATGTCAGCTCTGTCAAATCAGGAGGAGTGTCAGGGTATTTATAGGGCACCTAAGCCTAGGTCAGGCCCAGGACGACGCTCCTATGAAACCCCAACACGTGTCCATCCTATACCTCTGGATCTTGGAGAAACGCATCCTCTTGCGGACCCTTTTCCGATGGAGGACTTGATTCTTCGCGACGTGCCATCCATCCCAAGCCACCAAATCACAAGAAACTCTCATTTTCCCGCTGGAGTAAGGTCGTGACCCGCGGCAATCGTGTTCCCATCGAGGAACCCCTTTCGGACCCTGCCTTGTAGCCCGGATGAAACTCCAAGTATTCTTTAATTAAATCTTTCTTCGTAACTGGTAAACTTCATTGATCCGCAGGACTTCAGACGTGGTCCTCTGCTGTTGACGTCGTCTTGGGGTTTACTTTTCCCTTTCCGTGGAGAAGGTTGGCTTCTGTGGGGGTTACACCTTCCGCGGGTTTTTTCCTTCCATTTTTTTACATGTGCTATTTTCAAATTGGACGGTTAAACCTCCTCCTTCAGGTCAAGGTTTGACCGAAGTCCCTTTTCTGCACGGTATATAAGGCCATGTGTCCGCTGCTAATTGGAGGTTCAAATAATCTCCTCTGGTCAAAGATTAATGATTTTGACCGCACCCACACATATTAAGCATGAGAGAGAGAGAGAGAGAGAGAGAGAGAGAGAGAGAGAGAGAGAAATGGGAGTTCGTCACAGGTGGTCGATGACTTGATCAGCGTCAATGGGAGTTTGTCACCGGTGAGAAATGGATTGGGGAAAAATCATGGGTAGTGGGTTTACTTTTCTCTCATTTCCCAGGCGATTTAGGGATGAAAATTTGAAATGAAAATTTTGGGGTTGGGGTCCATTAGTTCCAGTCAGCTGCTCACGTCAGCCGGTGTACATATTGTGTACCCAAAGAGTGTACCCATAGCATTTCTGGTTTTGCATTACCAAACCTTAATTCCATTCCTTCAGTTGTGCAATTTTTTTATAATCACAAACATTTTCCCACACATTCACATGTGAACCTATACACATTACGCCTTCAGTAATCGTGGGACCCACAAATAAATGTTAATGCATGTGTGGAAAGTGTTTTTGTTTATAAAATTTTCCTCAGTTGTGACCAGAGTGACATAATGCGTGTGCACGTACGTGAGTAATGCTAGCGTGAACATGAAAAGCGTTTACTGTATAATGTGGGAGTGCAAAGCAAAAATTCATAATGAAAATGAAGGGCTTTTAGTGCACCTACCGCACTGTTGAAAACACTTTTGGAAGAATTTGTTTTAAATTTTGGACCGTTAATGAAAAAACTTTTGAACAGCTGTGATGGCTACTTACACTCTGTAGTGAGTTTGCTCACTACAAGGTCCCCGACTCCCCGCACTACAGAGTTGTATGCCAATATCCCAACTGTCTATCTAAAAAATCAATACTCCGCATTTAAAAAAGACTCTTTTGTGCACCCCAGGAAGAGTGTTATATAAATTTGGATCGTAAAATAGTTTTTGACGACTAAAATGCTACCCTATAGCACCCTTGCGTTACATATCTCCATTCTGTCCGCAATTCAACTACATATACAAAAATTTAAACACAACATTCATAATCTCTGGTATTTATGTGAGACCTACATACAGATTTAATTTAACACCGTTCCACATGCGTCTGAGCCTCACATATACTCCGTATGTTAGAGATTAAGGGCCCGTTCCAGAATGTGAATAAGAACTTATTTTTTGTTCAATAATAAAGTTTGTTCCACAAAAATAAGAAGAAGATACTTATTTTTTCAGAATTTATATAAGTACCAATGAGCGCCGGGGAGGATTATACACGAAAAAGGAGTGCTCGGATCAAGTATCCTACACACCTCGGATGCCGTTGATTTTTGAGATGGCCCCCTAGGTTTTTTTTTATAGAATTTTTGAACGGCTCAGATCGGCCGTCCGGTGGCCGGAGACAGCCCGGCGCGGTCCGTCTGTACGATTTCCCTCCTCAGCTCCCATTACTCATAGCACAACTTTTTAAGAATGGCAATTTCAAGCTCAAAAATCATGTATTTACGCAAATAATTTTCTTATCAATATGGATCTTATTTGATAGATCTCATTGAGATCTTTAATACGGTGCATAAAAAAAATTCATTTACATTATTTTTGAGTTTGAAAATGTGAAATAAAATTTTTATTTGAATTTTTGAAATAACCTTTCTTATTTTTCTTTGATAAGTTTCAAAACAAATACTTATTTTTTTTAAAAGTTTACGAGGACTCAAATGCTGCGTACCTAACTTATTGTTTTCTGTGGCTATGCCCCGAGGCATGGAATAATCTCTCCTCTCTTTCGGTAACCCCCCCCCCCCTAGAGTCTAGTCCTCTTCAAGAAGTCTACACTTTCCGATCGGAATCCCGACGCCTCAGTGGGCCCACTCCGGCCACCGGATGGCTGATGCGAGCCGTCCAAAAATTCTAAAAAAAAAATTGAGTGGGCCTGCGCGAGAAGCAACGGCATCCGACGTGTTTGGTTCCAAACACTTCATTTTTTGTATATATATACCGGCGGGGCGTCGGAATTCCGATCGGATTCCCCGATCGGGAACTGGAGCCTTACTCAGTCCTCTTCGCTCCACCACCTCAGTGACTTCAAAATGTCAACGCACCACCTCCTCCAAGCTCTCTCTCTCCTCTTCTCTCTCCCTCTCCTCTCCGCCACTCCCCACCACCAACAAGACCAAGAAACCACCACTACCCCCATAACCCGATTCCAACAATACCTCAGAATCAACACCGCTCACCCAAACCCAGACTACTCCTCCGCCATCTCCTTCCTCCAATCCCAATCCCAACTCCTCAACCTCACCGCCCACCTCCTCCACTTCTCCCCCTCCAAACCCCTCCTCCTCCTCACCTGGACCGGCTCGAATCCCTCCCTCCCCTCCGTCCTCCTCAACTCCCACCTCGACTCCGTCCCCGCAGAGCCCTCCAAGTGGTTACACCCCCCTTTCTCCGCCTTCCGGGACCCCTCCTCAGGTCACATATATGCCCGCGGCGCCCAGGACGACAAGTGCATCGGCCTCCAGTACCTCGAAGCCATCCGGGTACTCCAATCTCAATTCAATTACAAACCCACAAGAACCATCCACCTATCTTATGTTCCTGATGAGGAGGTTGGTGGGTTTGATGGGATGATGGCGTTTGTGAGGAGCAAAGAGTTTGAGGGTTTGAATTTGGGGTTTGTGTTGGATGAGGGACAGGCATCGGTGGGGGATGAGTACAGGGTTTTTTATGCGGACAGGTCGCCGTGGCATGTGGTGGTTAGGGCAACGGGGACGCCGGGACACGGGTCGAGGATGTTTGATGGTGGTGCGGTGGAGAATCTGATGAGGAGTGTTGAGGTGATGAGTAGGTTTAGGGAGAATCAGCTTGATTTGGTCAAGGCCGGGCTGGCGGGGTATTCGGATGTTGTTTCGGTGAATCCTGTGTATTTGAAAGCCGGGATTCCGACCCCTGATGTGAGTTTTGTGACTTGTGCTTGTGTTTTTGATACGGGTATGGTGGCTTAACTGTATTGTTTTGATTGGTGTTGTGTTGATGAATTTGATGCCAATGTGTTTCTGTTTTTGCAATGCACTTTTACCATTGTGTTGATTCGTTTTGTGTTTTTGCAATGCATTTCATCACTCAGATGTAGTGTTTTGACTGTAAGAGGTTGATGTGTTTGTGATTTTGGGACTTGTGCTTGTGTTTTTGATATGGGTTTGATGGCTTAAGTGTGTTGTTTTGATTGGTGTTATGTTGATGAGGTTGATGCAATGAGTTTGTGTTTTTGCAATGCATTTGATCACTTGACCATATTGATGAGGTTGATGCCAATGTGTTTTGTGTTTTTGCAATGCATCTTGATCACTTGACCATATTTTGTTGTTTGGTTTTATGTTTTTGGAATGCACTTCATCATTTAACTGTAGTTTTGACTGGTAAGATGTTCATGTGTTGGATGCGCTAGGTTTGCGATATTGGAATGGGTTGGATCAATTTAGATTTGTTAGTGTTTTTGATTGGTGTGATATTCATGAGTTTTGGATTACGCAGGGTTTTGTGATGAATATGCAACCGTCAGAGGCAGAAGCAGGATTTGATATTCGGTTTTCACCGACGACTGACTCGGATCTTTTGAAGAAAAAGATTGCAGATGAATGGGCACCTGCTAGCAGAAATATGTCATTTGAGGTGAGTAATTGTCCTTCTGCCCTTTCATTGCTATTCACTGCAAATATCTAATAATGGGTTGTTTGTGTATACTATGGAGTTCACTGGCATATACAAGTTTCCTGTATTACTCTAAAAGGGCTGAATGAATGTAAGTTATGTAACCATGACTTGTTATTTTAGAGCTCAATGTTGTTTAATTGTTGATCTCTTGCTAGTTTTGTGTTTCAAGTTGTGAAGTATGGAAGTTTTAATTTTCATGTGTAACATAATGTAGTTACAAAGAAAAACCACAATTCAGGTGATATTTTTTTATTTCGTTTTACATTGTCTTTTTAACTGAACAATATTTTCCTTAGCTTCTTAATAGGGAAGCCTGTCGCTGAGGTACCACTAGCAGAATCTCTGGCTGCTAGGCTTGGTTGCAAAGTGGCCTCGCTCCATGTTACTTACCTTGGCTTGTCTTTGGGTTCTCTCTTCTTCTTGTTCTTTTCACTATAGCTAGCAGAATCTCTGGCTGCTAGACTTGGTTGCAAAGTGGCCTCGCTTCATGTTACTTACCTTGGCTTGTCTTTGGGTTCTCTCTTCTTCTTGTTCTTTTCACTATAGCTAAGGTAGTTTCAGTTGGGTGGTGGAGAGATTCCAAAGGATGTTAGCCGGGTGGAAAAGACTATTTGTTGAAGGTTGGGAGCCCTACTCTTATTAAAAGCACCTTGGCGAGCATTCTCACGTTGTTGAATCCACTCGCACCATTTCATCATCGATTGCTAAGAGATTGAAAAATCACAAAGGTTGTGTTTGGTTGGGAGTTTAGTCTAGTTTAGTTTTGGTAGTGGGTGGAGAGAGAAATAGAGTAATGATTGAAAATATGGGTAATGATTGGAGAGAGATGAGAAAGTAATAATTGAAAAAACAGGGTAATGATTGGAAAAAGAAATAGGGTAATGATTGAAAACAAAACTAAAACTAAACGGTGAACCGAACAAAGCCAAAGTATTTGCTATGGGGTGGTATTGGGGAGGTGTTCTAATAGCTCCTTGCGGATAGTAACACTGTTTATAGATCTATATATGTGTGTTGAAGGTGTTAGGAGGTTGGGTATTTTCAACAAGGCTTCATGGGGTATATGATTGTGCAGGTTTGCTTGCAGAAGGGGTGTACTTCAGAGAGAAGTGGTAATCTGTAACTACAAGAAAATTGGGGTGGTTGAGCGGCTGCAGAAGTGATTGGTTCTCACGGGAAGGGTTGTGGAAAGACATTTGGCTTGTGAGAAAGGGGTTTTTGATGTCTATTAGCTTTTGGAAGTGTAGGGGTGACCAGGTGAGGTTTGGGATACTAACGTGGTGTTGCAACGTTTGCTTTTAGCGATCTTTACTGTCATCTTTGACATTGTGGTTATCAGGATTCTCAATTAGTTGAGCTTGCAGGATGATAGGGATTTTTGGGACATTAGTCATATTACGATCTGGAGGCCGTTTCAAGACAGGAAATTAGAGCAGATGTTGTGCTTGCTTGATTTACTTTATAGCCCTCATCATCTAGGCAGGTCCAGACATTGCTTTACAGCCCTCATCATCTTACGTTGCCTATGAAAGGATCATATATGAGTGGCTCATCAATCTCACAGAAGAGAACTTAGTAATATTTGTGAGAAGTGTTAACCACCTAGTAATCAATCTCGCAGGAGAGAGCTTACTGTGCATTTGCATTTTGCTGGGCATTTATGACTATATCGTTACAAATTTTTTGGGAACATGTGATCTGCCTTCCGAAATTTACTAGAATATTTGGTGAGCATGGTTCATGAAAACTAAGTGACTCAAATGATTTTCTATGGGTTAAAACTTCCTAGCTAAGACGCATAGATACGGATACGGGATATGTAAACGATACGATACGGATACGTGGATACGTGATTTTTCCAAAAAGTAGGATACGAATCCGATACGTCGGGGATACGTTGAATATAAAAGTAAATAAAAAATATATTATATATACATAATTTCTAAACTACCAGTACCAGTAGAATCCATTCATATACTATTAAAAATAAAATCAGACGAGAGAGCAACAAGAGAGAGAGAGATTTACATTTATAACTGTACCTATATATATTACACAGCGAGAGAGAGAGAGAGAAACGAGAGAGGATATCACCTTCTTTTCTGCCTTTTTGTTCCAGCTTTATGTTTTAAGCAATAACATATTTACCCCCACATGTATCCAACACGCATCCGAGCGTATCTGAAATGTATCGGGATACCAAAAAAAAAATTTAAAAACAGGATACTTTAAAAAAAAAAAAAAAAAAAACCGTATCGGATACGTATCCGGAGCATATCCGAGTGTATCCGTATCCGATACATGTACGATACGTGATACGGAGGCCAAAATAGAGTATACGTGCTTCATAGCTTACTAGGAGTAAGACTAGGATGAGAAGACTTCCGTTTCGTCCAGTTTTTCACATATAGGAGACATGGAAATTTGCATGGGGAGTGCTAGGTACAAAGAAAATGTACCCGGAAATTACCCCGAAAAGGCAAATCAACAGTATAGATGCACTTCAAAGTGAATCTGTACCATTGATTTGCCCTTTCGGGGCAATTTCTGGGTACGTTTTCTTTGCACTTAGAATTTCCCATTTACATATTGAGGGACCTCCAAAGTTCATTTCTTTTGGGAGAAGAATACCTTTTTCGCTTTCCTCTTCTCCTATCATTGTTCTTGCTTGGAAAGTAGGTCATAACTTTGTCCTTGAGTTGGATAGAAGTGAAAAATAATTTCCTCATTAGATTGGCACCTAAAGAGGATAGAATTCGTATCTAACTCGCCCCATCAATTTGTTTCAATGTCAATATTTGGTTATTGGATTGACATTAGCATTTTCGAAGGAAAATCATCTATATATGTTAGTTCTTCTAACCCTGTTGATGTTTTGTATGATAGGATAATTGATGTTGCCATGGTGGGGTTTTTTTCCAAATGAACCTCATCAAGTTGGAGTTGAATTTGTAATGCTTGCCTTATCTTTTTTATTTGTTCCTTCCCCAATCTACTGTAGTCTGGGTTCCTGTTTTCTTGTCGACTAACTGACACTAGACTTCTGTTTGTATCATGCCAGATAACTGAGAAAGGACCTCTAAGAGACTATTTGGGGCGCCCCTTAATGACAGCCACTGACAATTCCAACCCTTGGTGGCCCATTTTCAAGCAAGCGATCGAAGCAGCTGGCGGAAAATTATCGAAGCCCGAAATCCTGGCTTCAACAACTGATGCACGGTTCACAAGGCAGATGGGGATTCCAACTCTTGGTTTCTCCCCAATGAAGAACACCCCTATCTTACTTCATGATCATAATGAGGTAAATTAGTGCCCTAGATATTGTTCTGTTTTCTTCATCCACAGCTACTATTGATCATTTAACTTTCAAGTTTGTGTTTTTCTCGCAGTTCTTGAAGGACACTGTGTATTTGGAGGGAATCAAGGTATATGTCTCTGTAATCAAATCTTTGAGTTCCTTTGAGGGAGCTGTTTCTCTTTAGTTATCCATCACAAGGAAGATGAAAACCAAGATTTGCAGGAGGCTTGCACGACGGGCTATTAGTTCAATGGTAGAGTGCCCCCTTGATAATTGTGTCATTGTGCCTGGTCTATGAGGGCTCTCAGCCACGTGGATAGTTCATTCAATGTGCTCATACTAAGTGGTGCAAATAGGTGAAATTCAGCAAATTCGATTGAGTTCTGCCTATATGATCACTAGTTTCCACTCAACATTTTTGTATCATCTTCCTGTCTCTTCAAATTTGGTGGTTGTATCATATATGTTTGAAGACTCTTCGTTCCTCACTTTGTTCAGAACAATTGCTTTGCAATAATGTACTCCTGAAGCACTTTGAAATCATGTTTGCCTCCGTGATTTAGCTTGTATTCATGTTGCGTCTTCGTGAATTATGAAATTCACGAATAACTCAGACGTTTTTCAGCTTTCTCGACCGATTTCCTGTTTAACAGTCTTAATTTCCATATTTGAGAAGTGCTTATAACTTGTGAACATTACCTGATAGATTTTGTTGTAGGACGACAGAAACTTCATCAATTAGTGTTGCGAATTAGACTGTTCATTTCCAATTGTAAGGCTCTCACTGACGGCAGAGTATGTTTGTGAGAGGTAGTAGGTGACCATCCGTATCCTTCGTTAATTTTTCGTTTGTTTTCCTTTGTACACGCGGTTGATTCGCCTAACTCGAATCTGAGCTATCTCACCTGGGGCTAATAGCACTTGGGGCAATCAACAAAGGTATGCCACCACCAACAATGTAATGCAATTGCCAATTGGGCTGGGGCATGAATCCCAGGGCTGAAAAGGTGGCACTTTGCTAGGAGGATACATAACTAGCATCGATCCTCTAAAACCATGGCTGAGGACAAATTATTAGGTGCTGTTTTTCAGTTTTTGAGTATCATGATTCATGGGGCATTATCCATGCGGTACTTTCTATCCGTGAGTTAACACTAACACACTATACAGGTCACCCATTGTCTTTCAACAACCCAACAAAAATGATTGTTGATGTTCTACAAAATTTGTCGGGCATGATTGGTTGGAAGTGCCTTGTATAAATAACACATAGTACTCTAGGAGTATTGAATAATTACTCTGGCTTTAGTCAACAATATTTTCTTGGATGTGTACTATAATTGTGGATAATGGACAAAAATCTAGCATCAGCTTCATTGCAAGTTAAAAGATTTCGAACCATACCCCTGTATTAGCAAATAAGTGGTAATGTTGGACGTGTACGATCTTCCTATTTTGGGAGTTAAGGCGAAACTGGCTTGATCAATTGTTCAATTGCATATCGCAGAGACTGCAAATACAAAATGCAAAAAATGGCTTTATGGATTGTTCACTTGCTTATTGTGGAGACTGTAAGTACAAAATGCCCCACAACTTTGAATAGTAGTATGGTGGGGTTAAAAGAGTGCGCGTTCCTTCTTTCAGAAAATGAATTGACTGTCAAGAAGTTTAATTTTATTTCTGTGGCAAATCCATATAGGTACTATAACTAGTTCAAATTTTGTTTTTTTCATTTTATCTTCTTTTTTCCCTTGAGAAATTGAAGCTTCTAACATAAGCAAGCTGTGCTGCACACATCATTAATTGGTGTATTATTTTTTCTTAGTTTATTATTGTGACAATCTTGTGTACCTCATAGAGGATTTTGTCCTTGGCATTTTGAGTCAACGAATTGGTTTTTTTCTTTTCAAGATTATCTTGTTTGTCTACACAACAACAACAAACCAGGCATTATGTATGCCATCACAACTATACGGATATGGTGGTACATTCCATGAACCCTCTCTCTCTCTCTCTCTCTCTCTCTCTCTCTCTCTCTGACGATCAAGGGTGTTTCTGCTAGCTTATGCACACCTCAACAAATTCCCTCCCGATCCGGTCAAAGGCAGACCATTCACGCTGGACTAGAGAATTCACAAGAAAACTATTTTTTTTGTGGTCTGACTTCAAGAATCGAATAGTGATCAATTGTGGGAGGAGCAAACCCACCAACTAACCGAATTAATTAACTATGGGCTAGCTACCCCGCTCTCTCTCTCTCTCTCTGGATGGATGGATGGATGGATGCTTCTTAGACCTCACCCACATGGAACTTGCCTCTTCAACCCCAACAAACCTCCACAGATTCAAAGCCCCCCATTACCCTTCTGCCCATCCTCCCAAACCAACATCCTCATCTACTCCAATTTCAATAAACTCAAGAGTAAGAATGCTAATAATGTTATCTTTTGTAGTGCACCCCTGCACTACATGGTCTCCGGTTCTACTATTTTGACTAGGATAGAATGCAATATTTTACTTTGCAATCAGTATAAGGTGAAAAGAGGTATCCCATTCATCAAATCACGGGTGGCCAAAAAGTTCAGAATCGTACAATATCAATCAACTCTCAGGTTAATGACATAGCTGCACCCATAGTGCACAGATCGGCATGCGGAGCCTGCTTCGGGGTCCCACACAAACGTTCGAACTAAAATCAGCTTAATCGGATAATTACAAGTGCTTGATCCATAATCTTTCATTCATAATACAGTATGCTAAATGAAAAAATTGGTACATTGGATCAAAGCACGAACACTTATCCGATTGAGCTGTTTTGATTTTACCCACTTGGAAAAAATATAAAAACATTAACGAATAGTTCTGATCCTTTGAATGGGATTCGGAGTAGGCCACACACACCAATTTATACACTATCGATGCATACTTGGTCAATGCCCATAGAACTATTCTATAAAATGCCTGGTAAACAGTGTCCTTTTTCATTAAGATATCAGCCTAGGTACGGAAGTCACGAGCAATTAATGTACCAGTTCATGTAGAATGCCTTCCTCTGTGAATTAAAAGCTTAGACAGCTAGTGTGTGGATTCCATTTTATGTAATTGGTATATGAAGTAATGGTACTGATAGGAATTAATAGCTAGAGAGAACCAAAATAAAAGAGATGAATGAAACGTCATTTTATGTGCATGCACATAAATATTGGTATGTGAATTGTTTATGTTGAATAATCAGGTAGGGACTCTGCAACCTAGCTAAGATCAAGTTACATACATACATACACGTCCTTCTGATCGTGGATGTGTCGATGGAAGAGACAAGTAGTCGTTCTGAAATCGTATTCATGTCATTTCGTGCACGTTTTGATGCTCGAATGCTGCTTAAGGGCATAGCTCAAAAATCTCGCAAATATTTTCACGTTATACGATTAGTGTAGGGCGGGCGGTGATGCCAAATTGTCTAGAATAGCATAGGAAGATAATATGGTATGTCAAAGAGAGCAAAGAATGGTGCAACTCCTAGACATGGAAGAAAACTGCTCTTCTTAATTTATTGCACTATAGGCTAGGGTTCTTGGTAATGGAAAATAAAAGAAAAGAAAATTGAGCACAATATGGTGGGGAGGTTCTAACTGAGGAAACCACCGATTTTGAGTTGAAAAAAAAGGAAAATAATTAAATGTGTTTGATGAAATTTCCTCCAAACTTCCAAGGAACAGAAGCCTCGTTATATTCCAGGATTTCTGAAATTAGCAATCAATAAACAAAACAAAAAAAAGAAAGAAAAAGAAGAAAAGGACTGTGACATGAACATGTGAGGTGCCTCTAATCTATTACGTACTAGCAGATAAACATTAACAAGAATCGTACTGTCCACCACCTGATCATAGAGTAGCAAATACTATTAATTAATCACGTTATAGTACTAATTGAACATAATTAAATTTTGTTAAATTGCGTCCACAACTGTTTTTCGTACGAAATGGCGACATGATTAAGTCGCGCGACAAACTCTTTCGCAATTTGAATTATGGTCATACCCTTTCTTTTTTTGGGTCAAAATATTAGGAGATTTCATTGATAGAAATAAACATACATCAAAGGTTATCAATTCCATGACGGAGGCAATAACTAAGAGGGTCTAGTAGACACACAAGCCTTAAATCCATAACCTCACAAACCAATACAACGATTCCTTGATCATTGGCCAACAACAACCTCCTAGGCGAAGACAAGCTTGCACTAAGGATAGTCGACAAACCCCCGCGGCCACGGCAACGACAAGAAGCATTTCGACAACCGGATCCCAAAATCAACAAATGAAACCCCAACAAAACCCAGAATCTGGGGTAAGAAAGGCCAGACTGGGGGAGACCCAGCCGGAAGAAAACTCACCGACAGAAACCGATGAAGAAAAACCCTAGCCTCTTCACCAAGCCTTGATCTTTATTAGCCACACCGCCGACTCCTAGCTTGTCTGATCTATAGACTCCACGATGAAGGACAAGTCGAAGACACCACATGGCGACGGACGGCCTGCCATAAGAGGGAGACCACACCGGTCTCAAACCCAACCGGCAGACACGAACTGGGGAGAGAGGGGAAGACAGGCGGGAGGAGAGGGATGAGGAGGGAGAAAGGAAGAAGGGGCAATTGTGATCGAATTTACTTTAAGCACATAGACAAATTGGATTAGTGGGCACCAAATTAGGGTGGCAAAAACTTATTTTCATGACAATGATATGAAAATTTTTCTCTCTGGCTTTTTCCCCGTCAATAATGCACCAGGCAAATGAGATCGAAACATGCATTTTTCTTCTTAATTATTTTTCTCACTGGCTTAATTTAACCAACCTCCATCGATCCTTTTCGATCTCCGCCTCCCCTCCTGGCCTCCACCTCTTTGCAAACGGGCTCTTTTATCCCATCTCACAGGCTCGCAGCTCCTTCCATGCATACATCGTCGCATCCTCTACCACCACCACCGCTGCTACTCTACCATATATTGTTTCTCTTTCACCGCACGCCCCTCCTATGCGGTCATAGAGGAGGTGAAGCTGATCTGCGCTAATGACGCAAATCGATTTGTGTCGATTACATCTGACTTCTGAGATACAAATGTTGAGTGTTAAGCTTAAGTACAAACTCCAATCCATTACTTAACAATTTTACAAAGCAAAGCTATACAAATTCAAAATGAATGCAAAAAGAAACTGGAGTTCTTAATGGATTGTGGATGAAATTAAAAGAGCTTTTTATTAATTCTTGATTCTTCTCCGTTCACCACATCTTAAATCTCTTCTGAAACGGATTAATAAAATTTACTCACTAACTAATATTGAATTTTCTTATTTGATTTTTGCTTATTTGTTCCCAGACTTTAGTAAATATTTCAAATAATGAAATTAAGGAGTCGCGATTGGTCAAATAAGTCCATTGTTGCAAAAACATGTACACCCAAGTGATTTACAACGTTATGAGCAGTCTCATTTACCGTAAGCATCGGTCGAAAACCAAATTTTACTTACAACTACGAGGTGGTTTGATAAATGTTTAATTTGAGATGAGTTTTTGGGTAATAAATAGAGAAAGATAGAGAGATGAGAGTAATAAGAGCAACTCCAACCAAGCTCTATTAATGCTCCAAATCTCTTTATCGGGGGTGATTATGTAATTTACTCATTCTTTTCATACTTTAGAGAGAATCTTGGAGGGACTCATTGTTATTTTTAAATGTTTAATCTCCAAAGTGGAAGTGGGGTCTCCATTTTTGGAGATCTAAGAACATCTCCAACCCAACATCCTCTATTGCTCCATTTGAGAGAATTGAATTAATAATTTTCAATCAAAAAGTGAATATAGAGAAGTTTACTTTTTCATACAAACTCCAATCACAGACTTCTATATCTCTATATTCATCTCTACTTCAAAAACTTCCTCACTTTTCCTCCGATCATTATTCAATTTCAATAAAAATCCATTACTTTTTGCATTTTATATTCAAAAAGTGGTTTTAGAGGATCCTCTATTTCTTTTTCTCATACTCTATACATGGAGTACCAAATTTTATCCTCCAAAATAGAAGAGGAAATAAAAAATGGTTTGGAATGGAAATTTCTTCCAAAATAGATAAATAGAGGAAGAAATGACGGATTTAGAGGATGGATTGAAGATGCTCTAAGAGTATATTTAGAAACCAAATCTCTTATAAGGACGATAGATCCATTCAAGATTCTACAATAAGGTATAAAATGTTGAACAAAAGAAATAAATTACAAAATTTCATAAATAAAGAAATTTTGAGCATTTTAGAGCTTGGTTGAAGTTTGTTGAAAACTCAAAAGGAAATTTCTTTCTCTGGGCCCACATTGGAAAGGTAACATTGTCCTGAAAATAATCAAAAAGTGATACATACACACTCACCGGTCACAGATCCAATCACACCTAACCACTCCTCTCGCACGTACATGTTGATTCCATATGTCGGTGAGTGTATACTTGACATTTTCCACATGGAATAGGTAGGTCATAGGTTTGTTGCGACAACAAGACTACGCCCACCACACATTAACATTCACCGCTCAATATCTCACTGTCCGGCTTGACAATTAATGGTTCGGATTTTTAAAAACTCTTCCAAGAAAAAGTTTTTAAGAATCCAAATCATTCAAATTAAACACTTTTGGTTGGTGAGATTGAGAGCGGTAGAGGAAGCGCGCGATGAATGTTAAACTGTGGGCATAGACTTTCTACTGTTGTGAAAGGCATTTTTTCCAAACAAAAAACAAAGTGAAAAAAGGGACTTTGGTTGTACCATAATCTTTGACAAAGCACCATCTAAAATTCCTTAATTTAACATGTGTTGACTAGTATTAGTAACTTACTTCCAAGTATGAACCCTTGGCCCACATGGGAAAGGGTCCTTTGTCCCACAAGAGGCACTAAAGTCATCTGTACATGTGTACTGGGCCTGCTGGCGGATTCCCAAAGTACAAATTGTAGATACGTAGTTGTAGTTGTAGGGTCGAGAATCACATCGATTAATTAACTCAAACTCAAGACATTAAACTCAAGAAAAAATCTTTTTAACGGCAGAGCAGTGAGTATAGTTGTTTACATAGCTATTGTGATTGATCGTTGCTGTAAATAATTTGTTCACGACAAAATCGTGAGTATGATTCTCTCTAAACTCAAACTTAAAACGTTAAACTCAAAATATGAATCTGATAGTAGTAGAGTTGACAAAGAGGAACATTTACTCAATACTTTCTGAATTTTATTCCAGGGATTCTCCTTATCACGTACGGATTTGATCATGGACCTCTCGAACTTTCGCTCAAGAAGCATCTAAATAATTTTCCTAGATAACGAGAGAAAAGCGCCAAGAAGTCAAAGGGATATCTAGACGTAAGAATTTTAGTTACTACTACTCAGTTAGCTACGAAACGGTTGTGTTGCATTCCCCATTTTATGTTCATTTATATTAGTAGTACGTTTAGATTGCAACCTTATTCATAAATTAGTGTTTTGTGTGCAAAATTAAACTAGTTTTATACTACTTAAATGAGAGTGATTACGAGGGCGATAATGTGATTGAACTTATATAAAAATGAGACCCACTAGCGAAAGATGGAACCCAGATTTAGACATTCTCAGTCCACTCGAAGTTGAATCCTATCCTATATATTCGTACACACACATTGATGTCATGACTTTACAATTTACTGTACATTGAGAGAGAGAGAGAGAGAGAGACAGAGAGATGGTGAGGTTAACGCGGTTTTGGAGAGCCACATATGGGAGACAGAGAAGCACCAGCTGTGTGTTTACGGATGCAAATATGCCTCACTGTTTTGTTTGCGCGTTTTTGAGATCCTTCCCTTGTGACGTTTTCGTCTTTGGTTTTATTTTAAAAAAGTGTTTTCATCTGAGCATACACACACTCAAGCTCTCTCTCTCTCTCTCTCTCTCTCTCTCTCTCTCTCTCTCTCTCTCTCTCTCTCTCTCTCTCTCTCTCTCTCTCTCTGCAAATCCTGGAAGCTGCCTTTGACATGCAGTATCCGATGTTTCTCTTTCTCAAAATTGGATTATTGAACCAATAAAATACTTATATAGTATGAGACTATTTAGACACTACTCGTATGGTATTTGAAAAAAAGGAAAATTGTCCACCAGTAAGCGCAATCTACTTAAGTTCAATTTGTGTGCTTGACTTGCTAAAATCTCATCTAAGATCAAAAGTTTGAACAAATATTTTATGCTCGTTAAATTTTCAAACTAAAGTCAATCTACTACTCGGCGTGATAACAGCCTCTCCGAAAGACAATTCACAAATTAGCATCAAAAGCGTACTTTAATGTTTTACTTCATATTTCGAAAGGTAAGATTTTGCTGAGCACTCTAGCGGATATTTTAATTCTTATTGTTATACTATATTACATACTCTTTTAGTATTTTGCTACATTGATAGTGTACTCCAGCAGATTCTTCAAATATTAAATTACTTTTAATAGAATCATTTGACATTTTGCTACTACTCATAAGATAATTAATTTCAAGAAAGAGAGAGAATTCGAGAGGTCTTTATTCATTTACAGAGTTTACTGAAACACTTAAAACCCCACAAAAACCTTCTGATTTCGTAAAACACGGCGTTGATGAAAGCATCTTCTCGAGATGCTCTAAGCTTCCCAAACAAGGTACTAATTACTTGATCGAAACTTGCCATTGGCTCGATTAAAAGTTATACAGTATTTACTTAACTTATAAACAACCAATATATTAATAAGAACTAGTATTAACAATTGTGTAGATCAACATCTATATATACAAGGGGAGAGTAATTTTTCTAATGTTTCAAAACTGTCGTTTTCATTTCGTCAATGTGATTACTTGCTCTGGTGGTCAAAGGCTCTGGAAGAAGAAATTTGTTTATTGAGATTTCCCGGATGGTAAGTTGCTAGGGGCTATGCATTAGTATATGGTCTCCAGAGGGTCCAGGTTTCGTTAAGTCTTTGTTTTCCCAGTGGTGCTACAGTTTCTGACGGGGAAATCCTGACGGTTTGTCAGGCCTACTCTGGCTACCAAACGGATGATCCAAGCCGTCCAAAAATTTAAAAAAAAAAAACCGAGTGGGCTAGTGAGAAAATCAACGGCATCCGATATGTGTAGGTGGCCGATCCAAATACTCCATTTTTGTGAGAATATATGCACACATATATACACATACAAAAATGAAATATTTGGATCGGCCACCTATACAAGTCGGATGCCGTTAATTCTTATGTAGGCCCACTCGGTTTTTTTTTTTAGAATTTTTGGACGGCTTGGATTATTTGTTTGGTGGCCGGAGTGGGCCTGATGGGCCGTCAGGAATTCGGTCGGGATTTCCCCGTCGGGAAACTCAGACTTTTCGTTGTTTTCCCTTCTCCCGATGTTACAATTTGTGTTATTCTAGGCCGGTCATACTGGCAACTGTCTTAGAAAGGGACATATCTACATATTTTTTTACCAAAATATCTCTGAGTATAAATTAAAGAACTCATGAAGAAAAGTAAACGAAATACCTACTTTTTTCCTTTGAGATAGGGAAGTAAACGAAATACTGAATGTAATTTATCTTGAAGATACATATACTTAATACAGTATGTGTGTGTAATTTTTCAGGAACAATTAGTATCGGTCTTCCGAATCGATCGTATTCTCATTGACGTTACATTATTTTTGTTTCTCTCTTTCTTTTATCATCTTCCTCTCAATATTTTTATCGCTCCGTGCGTACACATATTTAATACTCCAGATAAAGGAAATGACAAACAATTGAATTATTGTTAAACACAACAGAGTTAATATAATACGTACTTTCACGGGCATTGTCGAGCCTAAAGTCAATTTCATCAGAAGTACTTTGTTTTCCAAAGTTCCTTTTACTTGAAATTTAATTAACACAAGGAGGAAAACCATGTGGGTTTGAGTTTTTTTTCAATTTCTTAAATTAATTATCTCCTACTAATAAGTTCTGAAATTGCTGGGCAGGGGAGTTACCATGGAAGGGCAAATTAGTCATTTAACAAGGGATGGGATATATTCAAATTCTTCCACTTTAAAAAACTGGAAAATACCTGTCACCCATTTCCTGTAATTACACGCGCTAGTGTTTCCTTGACTAGGGGGATCTCTTTGCCCGAACCCTCTACCTATAAATATCAACCCCCTCCCTCCTGCCAATCAATAACTATCTCTTCCATTACACACATCACAAAAAGGAAGGAGAGAGAGAGAGAGAGAGAGAGAGAGAGAGAGAGAGAGAGACAATGGTGAAGAGTGAGAGCAAGATCCAATCAGAGGCACTAAAGAAGAAGTACAAAGGAGTGAGAATGAGGAGCTGGGGTTCATGGGTATCTGAGATAAGGGCACCAAGCCAAAAGACAAGGATCTGGCTGGGCTCTTATTCCACCCCCGAGGCAGCAGCCAGAGCCTATGATGCTGCCCTCTTGTGCCTCAAGGGCAATTCCGTCAATCTCAACTTCCCAGCCTCCTCAGTATCACACTACCAACGCCATTCCCCTGATAATACCATCCTGTCCCCTAAATCCATCCAAAGAGTCGCAGCTGCTGCTGCCAATAAATTCAATGACAACCAAATCACTACCACCACCGCAACTCCGCCTCAATCCTTTACCACCACCACCTCCTCTTCGGCCTCAGCCGCCTCGTCCCCGTCGATGTCGTCCTTGTCTCCATCTAACCCTGTCGAGGATGGTTTCTCATTAGTATCATCATCATCCCTAGGTATAACCTACAATGAGCTATTGACTAATTTGATGTGCAACTTCGAATCGCCGAAGTACACGGATATGATCAACGGGGCGATGTTCGATCCCCCGGCAATGGAAGACGTCTACGACGAAAGCGATATCCGGCTCTGGAGCTTTTGCTGATCATCCGATGAACTATTAATTCCCAAAGCAAGACACATCTCTATTATTTTTATTTTAAATACTACTAGTAGTCTTCTTTTCTTTTGGTTAATACTACTGTATTTCAGTATTATTCATTGGGTGATCTTCAGTTAATTTGGGTGAAGACATTGCTGACAGTGACCAATATTCATGTTCAATTCTTGTATTTTGAGACAGGGGAGGGAACTCACGTGGAGAGGGACTAATTTTTCAACTCTCCCATGTGGGTTTCTTGAGATATTTCCTATATATTATGTATAATTAATTTTGTGTTAATTAAGTGTGTCATGTGTAATGGTCATGTTATTTTTTTGTGAATATATATAGTACGGTATGGTCACTGGTCACACTTTGTAGCGGTTGGAGACTTACATGGTGTATATGTAATTACCCATCTTGTATGGGACGCAAACCGGATAATCGCACGGGTCAATCTTGAAAATTATCAGCAGAATTTCATATCCGCAAGTGTTGATTCAAAAAACCTGGTTTTTGTTCAGAATTTCAGAGCAATAATGGAATACTTAGATTAAGTACTTGCAAATATCCATTCAGTTGATTTTTTTTTTTCCTGTAGGAATTACCTCAAAAATGACTCTCGGCACCGATCATTGAAGAGTGATATCTAATGTTGGCTCCACACAAGATGAGTTCTGTTCGCTCATATTTTTAGGTTAGGTGAATAGAATTGCACTTCATCCCGAGGTTAGTTTTGCTCGACGAATTTGTTACCTGGTGTCCAAAGATTTGGGGAAGAAGATATTCGGGCAGAATTTTGGGTTGTCTTTGTAGTTTGGTGTGATTTCTTTTTCAATTCTCTGCTTCCTGCAGTTAAATGGTAACTAATGAACTATCACCAGTTCCTTTGTTGATGATTAAAAACAAAAGCAAAAATGATACTCACACAATAACTGTGTGACTGCACATTAATCCAGAATCCCGTTCTAAGTTGGATCTTAATTGCCTAGAAGGAAGATGGAGAGAAAAGAAAAGAAAAAACCTATGCAGTTAAGGAATATATTAACTTTTTTCACTATTTACTACATTTGTTTCGATAATCAGGTATCTAGGTCAAGGTACGCGTACCTCAATTAATCATGTGTCTACTAAAATTAATGACCATGTAAAGCTAGCTCACCTATTTAATACTTTTTTGGGAGAGAAGATATTGGAGGCAGGAGCGGCAATGAAAAGGATTTGACCGAACAACAACTCCAACTATGATGTCAAATCCAATGTCGCATAAAAGACTATTACAAAATGCTCCGACTATAATACCAAAAAGGAGGTCAAATCTTTATTGGCAATTGGCATGAAGCTTCAAATATCAAATTTATATTTGAAGCTATAAAAGTGATGTCAAATATTATTTTATAATTTTTATCACAGAGACTTTTAAGTTCTAGAAATTGTTATCTTTTTTTTTTTTTCCGAATATCAAAAGTGTTACTATCATTCATTGGAGACATTTTGATTGAAGATTCAACAAAATAAAAATCTGAGAGCATCTCCAAGGAAATAAACAAAGTTTTACATTAAAAATGTACTTTGATGATCCATGTGACAAATTAGAAAGTTATGCACTCCAAGAAATTCTTCAAATTTTAAAGTTTTTTTCATTTTTTTTAAACTTTAAAGGACTCACTTTGTCCAAGACATCAACAATTCACCAATAATAAGCAGCATTATATTTGATGAGGTGGCAATTTGAATAGTATTTTCCTTCCTCAAAGTTGAAGAGAGGGCCGGAGAGAGCTATACCAAAATAGTGTAGCAAGCTTGCTTTTTTCATTGGACAATGTTTTGCTTACGAGAAGTAAGGCGGTTGCCTTCCTAGCTAGTTCTAGAAGACAGCTTGGTTTGGTGCTCTTCCTTATAATCTTTTGATCATTCAGCCTCGTTTGAGGCCGAATTTTAAGTAGATCTTAAAAAAAAAAAATAAGCGAGGCGGTTGCCTATCTTCTAGTTCTACACCAAATGAACATTTTCTTGCGGACCAATTTCACATGGGCTGTCAACTTATGCATGCGCCTTGGGGATATAGGCCTCCATGCTCAATTGTTTCCATCACCTTTTTTTGGTCTCCCCAAGGACAAGAATGTGGGTCATGCTAGTATTAAAGTTTGGAATTTATAGGAAGCTTAGTGACATGGAATATGGTTTGTTTAATTTGGACAAAAGGATCCTATAGATTTCTTGTTTGAAAAAGGAGATTTTCAGTGATTTGGATGAAGGGAGCTCAAAATTGGAACTACCTCGGGATATATTTGAAGGGAAGACATTAGGTGGAATTATACAATAGTTTGGGATTCAGTACCGCCACGTGGTACTCTAGACTATCACTTTACGATCACACATTTTTATGGGATTTGTCACTAAGTATATGGACCCCACATGAACGTATGGTTGTCAAGTAGTCCGAAGTATCACGTGGCGCCGTGACGGTACTCCCAGACTATTGAATAATTACTCAAACATTGTGTTTGAAACCTTTAAGCTTGGAGTTCGCTGATAGGATCGGGTACCCAATTTTGCAAACTAAACGTAGGAATGGTAGAAATGAAAGTTACGAAACCAATGGTGAGGACATCTCTCCCACATGATTGTGTGGTAGAGGAGGGGCATGTGGCATCACGTGGTACTGCCCCAAGCCATTGAATGATCTCTCCGTGGTGAGACAACGCGGCAAACTAACAGGGGACAACTCCTATCCAGTTTTATTGGTTCCGTTTGGGGTTCAGGCCGTTGTAGGCCCATATCGATCCCACAATAATGATGGGAATCGATCACTTTGTAGAACTTATCGAGTTTGTCATTCACCTAAAAAATTCATTTGACCAAACATTTATAAGCACATGATCGAAACAAATTTGTACTACAAGGAAAGAGTGAAAATTTTAATATTTGGATTATTTTTTCATCCCATTTTCCTTGTACAAATCTGTTTCGATCATGTACTTATCGATCTTCGATCAATCTTACTTTTTACGTGTATGACAAACTCGATGAGCTCTACAAAACGAACGATTTCAGTCATTATTGTGACCCAAAACTGGATCCCAAACTGGACCAATAAAATTGGACGGGAGCTGTCCCCAAACTATGACGGTCCAATCCATTTCTTCTTTAGATCCGGTGAAACCCATTTGATATTCGATCCGGTGCAACCCATTTGATATTAGCTTGACTTCTTCATAAATGAAAAAAATCGGGTCAACCCTACCCGAACCGCATCAGCGCTTTCCCAAGGTCTTGTTACGAATTCAGGCCGATGGATCGTGCCGTCAAAGCTTCAGTTCAGACGCGAGCGAGAGAGAGGTAGAGGGAGAGAGAGAGAGAGATGGGCTATGCCAAGGATCAGTTGCTCGCACGTTTAAAGGTCTCATATTCTCTACCCATTAATTTTCTTTGTATTTTCTTTGCTTCGTCTTTCCATTTTTCCGTTGTGTTTATTTTTTATTTTTTATGATTATGCATTGAGTTGTCGAAAGTATATTAAAACTTATTGGATACAAGGGAATTAAAATCTCATTCATTGGCACTTGTAAGCTCTATTGGAAAGGATTAGAAACAGTCTGAATTGAAGAATATATGAAGAATTCCCAGTAGCTTAGATGCCAGAATCGTCAGGGCAATTTCCTATGCTTCACCATTTCTTTTGTCAAACTTAAATTTGATGAGAAAAGAGTAAAGACCCTTCTTTTCACCGAATCGGTGTCAATTGGGGTGAATCTTATTTTTTCATCCAATGAAGTGTGAGAGAGGTTTTTCACCAAAATCAGTAAAAGAAGCTTATGGGATAAGCTTGAAATGTTTCTTTGACAAATTTGGAGTTATATGCATTACAAAAAGAAGTCTTATGGCGCATTGTATAATCATAGGCCGGAAGAAAGTCCTCTATTGATGGAAGGTTCTTCTTCCGATCTGACATGCCGTATACCGAGTTGCATTTCTATTTTGCATTCTTTGGTATTCCATGGTGATAATGAAATCCCTCCTTGTGAATTTACTTAGCCACTGCAATCAACTACATCTAAAAGATAGTGAGACTCTAACCTGAGTCACCTGACTGATATTCCGCATGACTGAAAGTTAGCAAATGTAATGTACTCCCTAACCGACTGTATTATTTACCTTCCACATTTTTAAGTATATCCCCTCGTCCTTAACAGGAGCATTAGATGAATCTGGGACTTAGACACATACCCATACCCGAATGTATTTAACATAGGTTCACAAATGAAAATTTGGCATTCTTCAATAGAACGAATAAGTAATTTTTAAAATCTATGAAAATTTAAAAACTTGCTTTATTGGAGATCAAAGCATCTTGTTCAAGGTACGCTGTCTGGGGCTACCACTTGAATTACTTCTGCGATGGGAAGTAATTTTACTCATAGGAACTTATCTTAAATATTTCGGCAGATAATTATTTGTATTTGATAGCACCATTCTATCTGTGATTACCTTGATGTTGAGGCTTCATATGAACTGGTGATAACAGAGACTTTCTCAGCCTATGTCTCAGTCAAGTGGTATTTAGATCCCCTTGAATCTGATCGTTGTATATTTGGCTGTTGTTTAGGAACTCCTATTTGTTTTTTTAAGTACGATCATCCAATTGTGAGACTCTAATTTCTATTCCATTGAAACTGATTCTTGTATATTTGGTGTTGTTTAGGAGCTTCATATTGATTTTACCAAGTACGATCATCCAGTTGTTTTGACGGTGGAAGCTCAGGTAAAAGGAAACCACGATCTAGCCTATTTCCGCTACTTTTATGTGCTTTGAACCAACTTTGTTTGTTTCTTATCAGGGCAAATATGTAAAAGGTGCACTGAGCAAGAATCTTTTCTTGAAGGTATGATATTTAATGCTCAGAAAAGCACTCTGTTTTGTCCCTCTTCCCTCTCCCTCCAGGCAGTAACTTATGCTCTTCCTTTTTCCTCTATACTAATGTTTTCACCTGAGCATGCAGGATAAGAAACATAGGTTCTACCTTGTTTCAGCTTTGAAAGATACCAAAGTAGATCTTAAGGGTAATATGTTTTTTTAATTGTCTTGTTTCAATTTCAAATTTAAACTAGCTTAGATGATCTTGTGGGTATAGTAAATATGTATATGCTCATATGATTGGATTTGGACCTTTTATTATTTTAGTATCTTAAATGTTCATGGAACTTATTTGTTGCCTGCAGTTCTATCTCAGAGACTTGGTCTGGGAAAAGCAGGTTTAAGAATGGCTCCTGAAGAAGCACTACTGGAAGTACTTCAGGCACGTATAATCGTATATGCTGTTATATCTTTAAGCATAAGCAGTTATTGTTCGTGAATAGAAACATATCAGTTGAGTTAGTCGTACCACATCGGGGTTGTTAAAAATGGGACCTTACATTAGATTGCTAAGAGGGTTTCATGGATAGAATGGTAGGATCGTAACGAGGATTATAAGATTTTATGTTGCATAAAAAGCAAGGTAGAATACAATGACTAACGGTGATGTGCATTAAAATATGGTGATAAATCAGCAGCCCGGGGGCTTCAATCCAGCATGATCCTATTAGTTGAAAGCTATGATACAGAACCTCATGTGGAGGTTTATAAAAATGTGATTTTGATACAATCCTTGACAGTTTTTCTTGCTTTATTATTTTCAAGGTGCCTCTGGGCTGTGTTACACCTTTTGCACTAGTGAATGATTCAGCCCGGTATGCACTTAATCTTCTGTACTGTTCCTTGACATCGTTATACCCTTGTCGCAGCATCCATTCGTGTAAATATGTCAGTTTTACTTTCTAATGTATTTGCTGTATTTTCTTTTCTTGAAGGCATGTCTCCTTGTTGTTGGATAAAGGATTTAAGGATCACGAGAGCTGCTTCTTTCACCCATTGTCTAATGATGCATCAATTTGTAAGTTGTTTTTTATTATGATGCATGTTGCTAATTATAGCTTTTAGTATATCTTAATGTTTATAACCTCTGAATGATTTCTAATTGGGACTTCTACTGAACTACACTCTGGTCATATGTTATGATGTTATCTTCAAAAACCTTTATTTAATTATTTTCGGATGTGTTTGTGTGCACATCTATGAATGTCATTGAAAACTGCATGCACCGTGATTAATACATGTTACCAGGGACGTGTATTTCGGACTTAGTTTTATCGGTTGCACATGAGTTTAATATTTGGCAATGGCATTTGTCCATATGATAAATGCAAAGAATATCAAAGTCCACTGTAATGGAATAACAGAATTTGATGTTGAATATCCGATATCGTCAATTCTTCTGTTTGTTTCATAAGTTGTATGATTGCAATGGCTGAATGGCTCTGTAACTTCCCCGGTAGTTACATATAAGTACATTGGAGGTAGTTGGGATAAGTGTTTTACCGAGGGTAGATAGGAGGATAATCCTTGGGAGTTTACATACTGCTCTCTCTTTACATTTGGTGAACTAAAATTGAATTTTCAAGCTACATTATTACTGTTCAAAAGCATAAAAGTATGAGGGGTGAGTGTCCTCGTACAAGATGTGGTTAGCTGAGAAGAAGTTAACAAATAGCTGTTTGCTTCACATGGTTCCATGACTACTTCTTGCAAGTTGTACATCAGTTCATAATTTGGGTCTTTAAGAAAACCACTATGAATCCAGTCATTGTTGTTGAGAGGACTGGCCTAAAGAATGTTACTTTCTTGTCTGCATGTTGTCACTCCTGATGGTTATGGTCCCTAATATTGCTGGTTCAAGCTCTTAATGCCCTCGACCTCGACAAATTTCTAAAATCCATAGGAAAAGATCCGTCCTATGTCGACCTGGAGGTAATTTCCAATCCAGTTTCCTGAGTGGGTTTATCTACTAATGGATTTTGTATGAAACAATTGATTCTCTTTGTTTAGGCCAACCCTTCAGTTGGTAAGGATCAACCTCCTGATCTAGCATATCTTGTTCCATCTGATGCCATAGTCCTGGAAGAAGGTCCTACAGAAAAAGCAGGTCCTTCAAAAGGTCCTGAAAGTAGCCATATTGCCGTGAATAATAAGCCCACATCGGTTGCAGGTATGTGATTTTACAGAATATTAGTACCTTTATACTGTCACCGATTGTCTTTAATTAGTACTAATATTAGTTTCTTCTAGAATGGTATTCTCTAACTTGATCATTATTATGAGCTCATTCCAGTCATTTTTTTGTTCATTGGAGCTGGACCGACCCATACAGTTTTAGCGCTTGTATTACACTTATTTAAACTTCTTTAGGTTTGCACTTTCTTGATTTGTAGTATGCTAACTACTTGTATATTTGTAAGAGCCTTTTTTTCCTTGCCTTTATTGATCTCCGACTCCGGCATCAGTTTTGGCCTGGGGTTAGAAGGCCTAAAGGTGTTGGTATCTACAAGTCTCGAGGTATCTTGAATTGAAAAGGTCACTCCTGTGAAACAAGAAAAGAAGAACCGCGTTTCTCAAATTGAACATGAAATATGCTTTACGAAAGAAGCATGATGATCAAGTTCCATGTTTCTGAAATTGAATATGAAATATGCTTCATGAAAGAAGCATCGTGATCAAGTAAATATTCTGGCCCAATAATGTATATACAGCTATCCAACAAGTGCTAGTTTCATGATGAGATCCTTATGCTGGGTAATTCAACTTGCTTCCTCTACCATTGCCGATTTCAGGCTCTAAACAATTAATAGAATCTCGAAAAAAGGTGCATAAGAAAATACGAACGTGACACATCTAGCTTTATTTGGATTTTGGACAATTCATTCCTTACCTAAGACTTTAAGCACTCCAATCTACACGCCTACTTCACCAGGAAAATCATTATATCCAGTGCCCATCTTGTCCTACTTACTCTCTCAAAAACAATAACGTCGGGACACAGGGTAGTGATACTCTAAGGTTGTGGTCGGGGGTTTTTTTTTTTGTTGTTGTCATTATGCCATTTTTCGTATGTCCACATAAACCTATGGCTACTTATCGTCTGATATCACTTAGTTGACTTAGTAATTAGACATTCTTCCCATCTGGCAAGGTGTCATGGACTGAACTTCGGAAACAATTGGATTGACAAACATCCATGGCTCCGGAACTAAACAATTTTTTTTTTGGGTACTTCAGAAATAAAGAACTAAACATTTTGACGCTGCTTTCCATGTCTTTTACTTCTATACTTCATGACCTTATTTCGATCAGGTGGCCGACAAACAAATATTTACCTTTGTGTTACCTTTATTAGAGTTAGGCGGTCTCAATAAACCACATTTTGCAGGGTTGTTAATCATGGGTCATGTTGCATGGGAAAGCTATTTTAAGTGCAATATTGCAATGGTTTGTGTGCAAACAAAACCTGAGAGCTTTAATTGTGAGATGACCACTGCATCTTCTAGACCAATAGTTGAATATAGCTGATTTGTATTTTATGGTGATAGTCGTATACCACTTAACGAAGTCTTCTCTCTTTGGTATAGGAAAAGCGTGTAAGTCATCCAGTGAAACCCAAAAGGAGAAACCTATCACTTCCAAATTGCCCAGCTTTTTTGCTGATCCTGAGAAATTTGTCGAAGAAATACTAGAGAGAACGTCTGCAATAGTTCTTAAAGAGGTCAGTACAGTATATCTTATTTCATTGCTACTTCAAGGCCTTCATGGTCTTGGCCTGAAAATGCACATAATACAGATCAAGGAAGAGACTATTAAGCAACATGGGGAACAGCTTGGTGCTCTCGTATCAAACAGTATCAGAAAAGATCTTAGCTTGGATTTCACTAATCTGACTGTGAGTTTTTCCTCTGTTTCTTGCTATTTAACAAGTAATATACTGAGAGTACATTGGCAGTCCCTAAGTAAGTGTTGTATCCTTTATGAGTCTTAATTAGGGAAATGATTGGGTTCTTTACCACTCATATTGGACATTGGGAGCAGTTACCCTATTTGGTCATGCAAACACGAAAAGTGAACTCTTGAGTGATTTTAGACCTTGTGATTGGACATCTTCTTTGCCCCTTGATTTGGTATGGTCAAACAATTAGTTACTGTTATCTTTAGGGGGTTGGTTGCGTTTGCAAATCAGTGGCGGCTCCAAAAAAATTTAGAACGCTGTTAATAAATACTTATGCTCTACTACCTATTGGAACCACGACCAAATAAACAAAAATTTGTTTTTAAATATGAACATTTGTACCCAAAAACAACCAAGTATGAGAGAGATTACAATTGGCCTCAACAAGTTTTCATATATTGAAACCGTTTCATAATAGCCTCACCATTAACGGTATCACATACATCACTCTCAATATGAGTAAACAAGCAATCATTCATCCGTAGATCTCCCATTCGATTGAGCAGATTGCTCTTTATGTACTTCATCGCTGTGTTCAACTATTTTTGGGATGAGTGTTCAACAATTCGTGTGATTGGGTGTTCAACTATTGTTCGGTTGAGTAAAAAAATGAAAAAAAAAGAAGTAAAATTACTACATTTATTCGAACTTTTTTTCCTCTCTCTTAGGGTGTTCAAGTGACCACCTTTCAATAGGTGTGGAGCGTCCTATATGCAAATGCAACCAAACATCTCACTTCTTGTCAAACTATTATCATTTTCTTTGATGAAAGTTATTGCAAATACAAATGAACCATCTGACTATATCGATGGAAGATAGAATCTTACTGCAAAATATGCCATTCTGTGTTCTTAGATTAATCGTAGTGTTTGCTGCTAGGCCATTGTTATCACACCCACTTGCAAACACATTGCCCTTAAAATTTTAATCAACAAACGTATAAAAGCCCCTTGACATATGGTTTTTTACTTATCTTCACCATTTTTCATTTCTCATCATTATTTTTTACAATTATGCAATGCCACTATCTACACTTCATTTTTCTTTCATGTTAATATTCTCCTTATATTTTTTGGCTAAACAGACAGGTTGCCGATTTGCTTAGGGTTTTCACATTTGTTTTTCCCTTTTCATGTATATTTCGAGCTTTTTAATTAATTTGGCAGCAGCTGACAAGTTGATATCTTAAACGCAGACGATACTAAAAAACACAGCATATACAGAAGGTTTTCATGCCGGTACTCAACAAAAAGGTTCCAGATGTCCATAATCATATTGGATGTACTTACGGCGGGAATCATCTGTCGAAGATGGCAATTTGTTACTATTGCTAGAAAACTCAGAAAGAGTTGTCAGCAAACTCAGCATTACCTTCGGCCGCCACTTTCAATAGTTTTTTCAAATCTTCCATAACACCTCAAATCATTAAGTGTAATTTGTACTAAAGTTGATCTTGGCTTTCAAGTCCTTACAAGTAGGAGTTGCTTTTGGTAGCGAAACCTTTACTTCACAGGCACAGTGACTGTAATCAAAATCCTCTCTCTGACCTGGGTGCAGTTATGCAGAATGTTTGATGATATATAATCCGTTTATTTTTGTGAGAATCTTGAGCTATGGCTCTATTATACGCAGAAATTATGCTACCTACCACCGTGTCCGGTCTGTCCTTTTTTCGGTACATTGGATTGGTCCACATGGGTGTTCCGGAAAAAGTGCATCGTCGCTCGTAGTTTGGAAATTGCTAGTGTACCATTTAGATGATTTCTCGTGCAAAATTGTCTGTAAAATCATTTTCCATTGTTGACAACCAACCCTAATCTCAAGGTTCCAAAATATTTTGCCATTCATGTTTGACAACACAGCAAGGGCAAGAACCGCGATGAGTGGGTGTACTGTTTGCGATTTAGACAGCTTATTGGCCGGGCCATGGTGCTGGTCACCTAATCCTCCAGGAGGATCCGTTGTTTTCGCTTTGAATTCTCGCTATCACTTCGAATTCTTGCTATATACATCTACTCTCAATTATCATTTCTCACAAATTTTAATAGTTGAAGGTATTTTAAAAGCTGCTTTTACGGTTGCGTTCTTGCTCATGCTTAGGAACGCGTATTATGTGATTTAGCTCCCATCTGTTTAAATGGACTTGGCCCATAGGTATGTTTTGTTTACAACCTGTTCAAGTTGTTGTTGAGTAGCTAGCTGCATTGGCCGTTGGGCTTGGCATAGGCAGCAAAACTAAAAGCAACCGTATGCCTTTTCCATTGGCAAGTTTAAGCAGGCAGAAATTCTCCATCAGAATTTTTTTTGAGACAATTTATTCTATGTTCTGATAAACCTAATCCTACTTTTGAATCTTCATTCGATCTAAAAGGTCATACGTCATGTAATATTATGATCCTTATATATCCCTGTAGTAGAAGAAATGCATTCATTGCTTGAGTGTTTAAAATCTACTTAATATCGACGATCTGAAAACTGATATTCCCTCCGTCCCTTTTTTAAAGTCTAGTATTTTATTTTGGACTGTCCTTTAATAAGTGTCCATTTTGTAAAGTTAGTGGGTAAAAGTTGGTACATTTTCTATTTTACCCCTAAAAGTATATTTTATTTTAAAAAGTTAGTGAGTAAAAGTGTAATGATGATATCTCCATAAAGGGTAGGTAGGGAAAGTGGAGGTAAAAGTTAATGTGAAAGATGTAATAATGATGTTTTCTTAATAAGGTGGAATTACGAAGTGAAACACTTAAAAATGGACGGAGGGAGTATTCTTATTGGCCTACTAATTTTTCGTAGCTTAAATTTATACAGGTTTTGATACGTGATGAATTTTATTAGTTTTCACACTAATTTTAGGTGATTTATTTTCACTCCCCATTTATCCAAATGCACTCCTTTTTTGTTTTGTTTTGTTTTGTGGTGATGTGAAATTACTTGATTACCCTTTTCATGTGTGAAGAGAAAAACGTGTGAAGGGTATTTTTGTAATTCTACATGAATAAAGACAAAAAACGGAGTGCACTTTGGACAAAAGGAGAGTGTAAAAATCCATTTCCTAATTTTATAGCATAGTATTCTTGTGACCCGACCCGAGCACGTTGCACGAATCAGCCCAATTCCTTTTCTTATATTCTAGCCAAAATTCCTTGTTAGCCCACCTTTTAAGAGGATATAGGCCCAATATTTTTGTTCCTAAGCCAGCCTATATTTCCACCAAACACAAGTCTAATCCCAACCTGTTGTTTCAGTTTCTTTTAGCTGAGCAAAAAAAAAACCTGTTGTTTCAGTTAACAGAAAAAGCATTGCCAATTTTTGGCACAATTGGCACTTGGAAGTTTCCTAGTTTTTTAGATTATTAATATTAGATTTTTACACTACTCTTATGCAAAACCTATTCTCACCTTATTATCCACATTTCGCAATCTAAGGTTGTGTTCCACTAACTAAAATAAATAGAATGAGAGAATGATCTGTCTCGTACTATGAGAAAATGACCTGTCTTGTAAAAATATAAGTACTTATTTCTTGAATTAAAGGTGATGTATTGTGAGAGAATGACATGTCTCGTAAAACGGAAAATAAACTAAGGTTCTTATTTTTTATTTTACGAAAGATGTCATTCTCTCACAATACATCATCTTTAATACACAAAAATAAGTTCATTGGTAAATTGTTTCAAGCCGAAAGGCTAAAAACTACAACAATTTTGATAAATAAAGTGTCGGGTCAGCTTACGCGCCCTACTATAACAGGTACCAAAAAAGATAAATTATTTGTGAACCACCTTTTTCTCCGTAAACAAACAATAAGTAATAATTCATTTAATACCTTTTTCTTGGTAAGTATTCATGAACTACTTTTGCTAAGTAATTTCCAACGACCAAAAATAGAGACATCATACAACACAAAAGTCAAATAGAGATTTTGATGATGATGCAGGACCAAATCTTCTCTGTTCCATTAATTTTACGAGGGATTTAGGTGGGAGCTAGCTAGCTAGCTTCAAACTTAAGGAAAAAGATACTTATCTGCAACCCCATGAACAATAACTTCTACCGTAATTAATACTAATTATCAGACCCACATAAGCATACAAAGTCAATAAAGATGACCAAGTTAGGTGACTTACCACTGGTCATATCTGGTTCCATTAATTAGTCACCAGTAAGGAATTTAAATGATGATTGACAATTTTGAAAGAGAGGAAAGAGAGAAGAAATTAGAGTATTTTTCTCCTCCTTTTCTCTCTTCACTAACGGGACTAGGTACGCAGTCTCGCCTCGAATGTCTTTCAGCCAAGTATACATTGAATATGGATTGTTCCACTTGTACCGTATTAGACAGAGATTAAATTCTTTCTACCGGAGGAGGTGGAAAACCTCACTTTTTTTACTACCGTCTTTTTCGGTCTTACCGTGTACTTATTGTTTATTTGAATCGTTCATCTTGCAGACCCCACATAATAGTGTATTCATGCAAAAAATAAACTTGATCGGACATCGATAGGAGTATCAAAAATTGAATTTTGCTTTGTAAAATGGACAGTTTATTTTTATTATTATTGATAGAAATCAGATCATCCATTTTATAAACTAAAATTCAAATTTTGATATATCTAGCGATTTTTGATGAAGATGATTTTTTTGCATGACAATATTATACTGCGGATCTTATAATATGAACGGTTCATACTATAACAACAATAGACGCTTGGTGGGGTCCATAATGGATGGTGATAGAAAAGTATGATTTTACAACGGTGGTGGATATAATTTATTCTCTATTAAATAACTATCGGGAATTTGAACTCTCTGAGTTGAATGAAACAACAAATTTTTTCTCTCTTTGTACATATAAAATTTTTAAGTTCTTTAGAATTTTCACGCTAATGATATAGGTACCGACAGCCGGGGAGAGAAATCGTACCGACCGGCCAGTCCGGGCCGTCTACATGTATGCACAAAAAAGGGGTGCTCGGATCAAGCACCCTACACACCTCGGATGCCGTTGATTCCTGCGTTGGGCCCCTCGGTTTTTTATTTTAAAATTTTTGGACGGCTCGGATCGGCCGTCCGGTGGCCGGACACGACCCGGCGCGGCCAGTCGGTACGATTTCCCTCTCGGCCAGTCGGTACTCGTAGCAGTACTCGAATTTTCAGCACTGAGTTACTAGAATAAGAAATAAATGAAAGTCAACTTTAATTTGAGAATGTAAATGATATATAATTTTGAAAGAGGGGAAAAAGAGAAGAAATTTTCTCCTTGTTTTCTTTTTCACATATGTACCCAATTTCACCGCAAATATCTTTCAGTATATTGTTCCCACTTATATTAGGCAACTACCGGCGAGAGTTGAAAGAAGCAACAATTTTTTTTCCTCCGTACATATAAAATTTCAAGTTCATTAGAATTTTCAGCACTGACATTGAGTCACTAAAAAAGGCTAATTTAATTTGAGAATGTAAATTGATAACATAATCTATAAAAGTAAAATAATTGAAGTCGGACAAATCGTATTTTTCAATATGCTTGTGGCCTCTCAAACCAAATGTGAGAACCGCAATAAACAGGCTTTTTACCTCTAGGTCTAGAAAATAAAAAGTAATTCTCATCGGATCTTCCCTAATTAATGAAAATTTGAAACCCTATGAAAATGTCTAAATCCATAAACCATGAAAGTGTCTAACTCCAACGGCACCCTATGAAAATGCCTAAATCTTAAGGTACCCTATAAAAATGCCTAAATCCCTATGGTATCTTGTGAAAATGCCTAAACCCCAAGGGTAGGATATCCTAAACCCTAGGGTATCATAAACACTACACCCTCCGTCCCTAAATAAGTGTCCAGCGCGTAAAACTAGGCTTTACAAAACATGCATATTTTTTATTAAAAATTTTAATTTTTTTTCACAATCTAATAGAACTCATTGCTATCTATTGATTTGTGAAAAAAATTAATTTTTTTAATGAAACAAATGCATCTTTTTGAAGGCTTAGTTTTGCGCGCCGGACACTTATTTAGGGACGCAGGGAGTAAAACCTTAGGGCACCCTAAAATCCTTGGGCGACAATTTCATTAATGGTAAATGTATTTTTATAAAAGTGGACCTAATAGAAATTAAGTATTCTATTTCTCATTAATAAGAATTAAATTTCACTTTTCCGTACTTAGATGTAAAAATATCAATAAACTTTAAACTATTAATACTTTTTATGTAGGATTTTTTTTAAAATTTAATTAGGAGTTGTAATTAAGCCCTTATATGACAATTGATGTGTTCTTATGAATTTAATTTAAACTTAATTTAATTCTGATAATTTTTTTCTTATTTAAATTTGTTTTCCATTTGTTAATTTTACTCCAAATTTTTGTGGGTTATTGATTCGTCTCGATGAGAGAAATTAATAACTCATAAAAATTTTACGCAAAACTAACAAATGTAAAAAATACAACCTTACTAGCATCACATGTACTTATACACTCAAACACACACTCACACTCACATGAGTGGTGGTACTAGAAGATAGACTTTTCTTCTACTTTTGATCTTTTCAAAGGTCACACTCTGGGTGTTTTGTTTTGGACGGCTGCCCAATTTTTTTAATTTGAAAATCAGGACTGATAAGCTTTCTTTTACTTTTTGGGCAAACTTTCAGGACAATGACACCTAATTAATGCAAGTGGAGAAACTTATTTTATGAGAGAAACTATTTTATGCTCCGGGAGCATTTCCTTGGAGGGCTTTTAAATCACACATTTATGTGGTGTCCGCATTAAAGTGTATGAAGCCCACACAAATCAAATAACGTATGTATATCCAGAAAATTCTGCTTGTGTCATGCATAGAGTATATTCGGCATATGGTCAAAATTCCTAGTCCAAATAAAGAGTGAGTGTTGTGCATTAGTAGCTAACTCCCGTACGTAAAAAACCTCATTAGATCCTCTGACATGAATCTGGATATGGAGACGGAGACAAAAGAGTGAGGGATGTGCGTTAGTAGCTAACACCTGCACGTAAAAAACCTCATTAGATCCTTTGACATGTATCAAGATACGGAGACTAAAGAGTGAGGGTTGTGCGTTAGTAGCTAACACCTGCAAGTAAAAAATCTCATTAGATTCTCTTACATGAATTTGGATACGAGACAACGAATTCATGTAGCTAGCCAATCCTAATTGATTGAGACTTAAAAGATCGATCGGTTTCACAGCAAACTTGTAATATCAATATGGAAACCTTTGAAATTTGAGTGATCAGCTCTCTAGAAAGCATGAAAACTTGCAAATATTCTATTGAATGTGCTTGGAAAAATCTTTCTAAACACAACCTAAGCTATTATCCCGATCGACCAGAAATTCTGTCCGAAAGACCCCAGCTGCTACCACAGAGCTTTGTTCTCTTGAGAGTGCTTGACACCCCTTTTCAAAGCTCAGCAAATCTCTATTTGAATTTTACTGTCTTTAAGGATGGACTCGGGGGCTGCTGTCCGTTATGGACAGCAACATTGAGCGGATTTAAAAAAAATCCTTCTAGGGAAGAGCTACAACTGCTCCCTGGTAAAGTTACGGAGTATTTTAAAATCCAGATTATTGATGGCCGTGACGGATGGTGAAATTGAGCGTTCCTAAATGTTGCTGCTGGAAGACCCATTGGTTCATTTCCATCCATGGATTGTATACAGAAAGTAAGCAGCTAGCACACTCTTCAAGATCCAACTCCTAAAACCAGCCCCCTTAATTCCAAGTCCGAATAAAGAGTATTGTTGTGTACAATATTGTGTCCAAGTCCGATTAAAGAATGAGATTTGTGCGTTAGTAAAAAATCTTGTTAGATTCTCTGACATCAATGTAGACAACAAATTCACTTAGCCGATCTCGATTGATTGGGACGTAAAGATCAATCGGTGTATGATTTAGTTTGCTTTGGTACGTATCTCCAAAGATAACTTGCACAAACTTATTCAGGAAAAAATAGTGCAAGTTTTTTCGAACATTAATGTAAAATGTTGGGAAAAATACATTTGGCATGAATCCAGATTACAATTTAATTCATTACATGATAACAAAAATTAAAAATTACTGATGATAATTGGGATTGAATTGATATACAAAATCCGTATTGAATTCTGTATTTAACACAATATCCTTAAAACAGATTCGCCGCCTACCGAAATGTATTGAGGTTGAACCGGCGTCTGTCTTCCAGGATAATCCGGCTAGAACCACCACTCACAGAACACCACCATAAGTAGCCTTGACGAACTGACTCAGCGTTTCGTGAAAACCTGTTCGAAGTCAGAAATTCTCTTTCAGAGTTTTTTTTTAAGACTATTTTTCTATGGTCATAAACCCAATCCTACTTTTGACTCTTCATTAGATACATGGTCATACGTCATGTGTAAAATATGATCCTTAAATTATACTGTATTAGTAGAAGAAATGCATTACTTGTTTGAGTGTTTAAAATATTTATTGTTTGATTTTTATCTCAGAAATATTCTCTGCAAAAAATTAATTGTTTTGTCATTCGAGTTTTTTCATTTTTAGTATTTTTATTTTATCAAATTTTCTACTTTAGATGTAATAGGAAAGTAATTTTAGCACTCTACTTTTTGTCTTTATCCTATGTGAAATTGCCAAATTACCCTTTAACGTGAATGAACACAAACAAATGTGGAGTGCCAAAATTAATTTTCATGTAATATACTATAATTCTATTTTAAAAGTTAAAAAGTTTGTTAAAATATTAAAAAAGTTGAGTAAAGACGAAAAATACACAAACCTATTAAATATTTTTATCTCAAAAATATATTTCAAAACCGACAACCAAACACTAATTTTATAGCACAGTATTCTTGTGACCCGAGCACATGCTTGAATCAGCCCAGTTCCTACTTGAGTCAATTGTTTCCCACCAAGTCCCTGCGCACTTGGTGCACATAATTAATTTACCCATGTTCCTCACGCGCCCTTTGTCTCTCTCTTCCTTTTTTGTTCCCATGCACCAGAAGTCGTGTTTGTATAGTGTTATTTCGTGTTTCATGTTTTTTTGGGTTCGTGTTAAAATATTTGTTAACGTAAATGTGTCAAATATTTTGACACTAACCCGATCTGTTTAAAATTGTATTGTGTTCGTGTTGACACTATTAAGATCCTATTATTTTTTTTAATATTTACATAAAATTATATAGTTTCCAATATTTTGAATGAATTACTTATTTAATTCAATTACAAAAATTGAAGACATTTTCAATACTATCATAATTATAGAAAGGATAAAATCGGCCAAATCATTACATTAAAAAATGCCCCAAGTCATAATAAGACATAGGTCTCAAAATTGAATAATTTTGTACAATTTTAGCTAAAATAATAAAAAACACCAACAACTATAGAATAATTCTATACAAATTTTAAACTAAAAGACTAGACCTAAATAATAATAAAATTCCAATAAGCCTAAATAAATTTAATTAGTTTTGGACTCTTTAGCAGAAAAACTCAATGAATAAGTGATTAAAAAATTAGATATTCAATTGGTTTTGTTTCAAACTAAATAAATCTCTAATGGGTCGTAATAATAGTAATACACATGTCTTGTCTTTTTATAATCATATTGATATATTTCTATAGACGTTAACCAAGTATGATTTTGAAAAATTAAATCTCCTACTAATTTTGAAATTCAAAAGAATCAAAATTAATCATATCGTGTCGTGTCGTGTTTTGAGTCGTATCGTTTCGGGTTTACATGTCGACTGGAAAATTAAACAGTTATTCGTGTCCTAATTGAGCTACGAGAGACAAATTCGTATTTGACCCATATAATTGTTGTGTCAGCAGGTCGTGTCATATTCGTGTTCATGTCAAAAAATAATCAATCCAAACCCTCTAACTTCGTGTTGTATTCGTATTGTGTTAACAAGTCGTGTTCGAAATTTTCACCCCTATCACATCTTTCTCTCTCTTCTTTCCTCTGATCTCGCACGTACAAGCACAAGGCACAACTCTCCTCTCTCCTCTCTCCTACATCACGCGCACACTCCTCTCTCTCTCTCTCCCTCCCTCCTCTTCCTTCCGTTACTCTCTATCTTTTGTCTCCTTCCTTTTTAAGATGCTTATAACTTCTTTTTTGTAAACGTCTATTTTGTATAAAATTTAAAATTTTGAAATCTACTCGTAGAGATGTAACTAATAAGACCAATATTGAATATAAAATAATAAAAAATTAAAATTTTCTATTTAATGTTTGTTTTATTATATCTAAATTCACAAATAACAGTGTTAATTAACAATATTAAAATTAATATTTTTATTATGTTATGCACTCCTAATTTATGCCTAAGTTAAAAATTATACTTCCTCCATTCCAAATTGAGAGTTTCTTTTGGGATTCCAACTATTTAAGTAAACATGCAATGATTACACCTATAATGCATACTATTTTAACCACTACCCCTATATTCTACCTAATTTATAACATGGAAAAATCTAAAATCAGCCCACTGGGCTGACAATAAAAAATGTGAATGTGTATTAAAAAATGTAAAAAAATATATAGAAATATGTGTTTTCCTTATTCTCTTATGTGCTTATTGTCAACCCACTGGTTTGACAATAGAAAGATCGTTATAACATTTATATTCACCTGTGAGAGACACTTTTGGAAAATTATCAAAATTTTCCTTCCATTTTTGGTAAAGGACCATCATTTTGGAACAACCCAAAATAAAATAATAGACTCTCAATTTGAAACGGAGGGAGTATGTGTTAAATAATTAACAGTGTTAATTTCTATTTAGATTAACAATTAACAATGTTAATTTTTTTTTATCTAAATTCAGAATTGATAGTGTTATATATATATATAATCAACTTTGCAAATTCACATTTGACATCGTTTAATTAACAATTCAAGGTGTAAAACAAAAAAAGAAAAGAAACTACACATTGAAAAACCTTTTTTTCATACAAATAATTTTATATTCAATATTAGTCTTGTTTGGAACATCTTGCCGAGTACATTTCAAATATATAAATTTTATAAAAAATAAATATTTGCAAAAATGGTTATAAGCCTGACAAGATTTTAAAAAAAAATGTTGGACTGGGGGAGAGAGAGAGAGAGAGAGAGAGAGAGAGAGAGAGAGAGTTGTGTGCACATGCACATGGGATGGGGAGAGAGAGACGCAGAAAGGAAAGGAACTGAGATCTGTTTTGGCGCGCGCGTGGGATTCCTTTTGTAAGGACCTAGTGGGCTTTTAGACTTATTTGGAAAGGATCCCAAGGACTATGAAATTGAAAATTGGGACCGGCCCAGCATTTTCTCTTCCAAAATTCCTAGTTAGCCCACCACCTCTTAGAGGATATAGGCCCAATGTTTTTGCTCCTAGCCCAGCCTATATACAACAGCATTCTAAATTCCACCAAACATAAGACATTGCCCATTTTTGGCACATTTGGCACTTGGAAGTTTCCTAGTTTTTCAGATCTTAATATTATGGGAAAATTACGACCAATGATGTGTTGTGATAATTAATATCTGTCAATGATATTTTTAACATTAACAAATGTTCTCAGCATATCCTTGGCGGGTATTAATTATCAAAACACGTCTTAGGCCGTCACTTTCCCTATTATTATTATTATTATTATATTTTTACACTGCTCTTCTTCAAAACCCATTCTCACCTTATTATCCAAATACTTTTACAGGTTCTGATTATAAGCCAAAAATCCATAATTTGCAATCCACATTTCGTAATCTAAATAATTGACTCCGAGACACGCCTTAGTGGTGGTGATCCACAAGGATGAATTTGTAATTGTGAAAAGCTTTTTTTGAGCTAAATGGGATCTTGATAAAGTACAAAAAGAAGAATTAGTATACAGTTTTTACCTGACATTGCTTCAAAAACTCCGTATGTAGTAGGTTTTTTTCATAACTCTTTTGGGAGGGTAATTTATTCATACTTATACTTTTCATCAGTTTTTGGGTGGATCGTATGTAAGCACCATTCAGCTAAGATTATTATTTTTTAAGTATTTATTTTCTGCTATATGAGACATGTTATTTTCTTGCAATACATCACCTTTAATTTAAAAAAATAAATACTAAAATAAGTACTTATATTTTAGATAGTAGAACACACCCGTAATAAGTTCATCGGCAGATTGTTTCAAGCCGAAATGCTAAAAACTACAACAATTTTGACGAGTGAAATGTTAGGTCAGCTTATGCACACTATTATACGGAGTAACAATTACCAAACAAGATAAATTTATACCGTTTTTTCTCCGTAAACAAACAACAAGTAATAATTCATGTACTACCTTTTTCTTGGTAAGTATTCATGAACTACTTTTGCTAGTAATTTCCAACGACCAAAAATAGACATACACCACAAAAGTCAAATAGAGATTTTGATGATGCTGGCCCAAATCTTCTCTGTTCCATTAATTTTACGAGGGATTTAGGTGGGAGCTAGCTAGAATAGAAACTTTAGGAAAAAGATACTTATATGCAACCCCATGAACAGGACCGGCTTTGGGCTAAAGCCAAGGTGTCATGGCTTTAGGCCTAAAAAATGATAGTAGATTTTTAGGACCTTAAAATATGTAGTAATCCTATTTAGTATATACGGAAAAAAAAAAACCAAAAAAACCCTTTCCAAAGATAAAATAAAGGCCCAAGATACATCCAATCAAAGTAAGGCCAAAAAATACTTAGCAGCATACTTGTAAATTGGAGAACTAAAGGGTCCATTTTCATCAGAAAATTCATTTTACTAATTGGAATCAGGTTTTCCATAGTAAAGACCATTGACCAATGAGGTTTTTGTTTTGCTTGGCAAAACAAAATTATAAATCGTTGAAAATAATTTACACAAAATATTAAAAAATAAATATAACAGCTTGTCCCATTATATTTATTCATGTTGTTTCATGCCCGTTCTTTTTCCTTGCCCTTGCCGTGCCCGTTCTTTTTCCGTGCCATTGCCGTGCCTGTGCTTTTTTCGTGCCATTGCCATGCCCTTGCCACATTTTCCAAAACGAATTGTAGACACGCTTTCTTTACCAACTTGATTAATAATCTGGTTTGCAAAGAATACATTCACCAATACATAGAGATTTGTTTCAGTGGTTGCCCCAACCAAACGCCTTAATCTCGCTTCATTGGAATCTAAATCTCTTCATTTTTATGCTCAAATGTGTAGCAGAGGTGGTTAACAAAAAAAAAGTCTCCATTTCGTAGCACAAGAGTTTTGAACTTGAAAACCATTAAAAATCTATATGTATAAGCATGAACATGAACGGTACCAATACACCAAGTGATAAATCACTTATACCGAATGCATGTGGGATTCTTATTGATAAGTACCCTTTTATTTTGGAAAAAGTAATTTATTTATTTTATGCTTGTCCTAAAAATTCGTAAAAGACCTTATTTTTTATTATTGCTTTAGCCCTTCGAAAACTGAGAACCGGCCTTGCCCATGAACTAACTTCTACCGTAATTATCAAACCCACATAAGCATACAAAGTCAATAAAGATGGCCAAGTTAGGTGACTTACCCCTGGTCATATCTGGTTCCATAAATTAATTACCAGTAAAGAATTTAAATGATTGACAATTTTCAAAGAGAAGAATATAGAGTATTTTTCTACTTGTTTTCTTTCTTCACTAATGAGTATAGGTACGTAGTTTCGCCTCAAATGTCTTTCAGCCATGTATACATCGAATATTTATTCTTCCACTTGTATTAGATAACTACCGGGAATTTGAACGCTTGAACTCTCTAAATTGAAAGAAGCAACAATTTTTTTCTCTTCATACATATAAAAATTTTAAGTTCTTAATTTTTGGCACTGAGTTACTAGAATAAGAAATACTATATAAAAGTCAACTTTAATTTGAGAATGTAAATGATTTATAATTTTGAAAAAAGAGAAAAAGAGAAGAATTTTTCTCCACATTTTCTTTTTTCACTAATAAGTACGTATGTACCCAGTTTCACCTCAAATATCTTTCACTATATTATTCTACTTATATTAGGCAACTACCGGCAATCTTGAACGCTTGAACTCTTTGAGTTGAAAGAAGCAACAATTTTTTTCTTTCATACATATAAAATTTTAAGTTCGTTAGAATTTTCAGCACTGACTCGCTGAAAAAGGCAACTTAATTAACTATTACTAGTCCGCCCATTAAAATTTAAACTACTAGTCCGCCCATTAAAATTTAGGCCCCGTTCCAGAACACCTTCTTAAAAAATAAGTACTTATTTCACATTTTCAAACTCAAAAATAATGTAAATGAAAAATAATTTTTCAATTTTTTTTTGCATCGTATTAAAGATCTCAATGAGATTTATCAAATAAGATCCATATTGCATATTTTTAAATTTCAATAAGCCTATAATTTTTGAGCTTGAAATTACCTTTTTAAAAAATAAGAATTTAAAACGCGTTCTGGAACGGAGCCTAACTACTAAACTAGTACTACTTTTTTATGTAGGATTTTTTTTTTAATTTTTTATTTAGGAGTCGTTATTAAACCCGAATGTGACAATTGGGAAGAGAGATTTATTAGCATCACATTGATGTCCCAATCGGCAATCACTTTGGACGAGAAGGATAGACTTTTCTTCTACTTTTGATCTTTTCAAAGGTCAAATCCTTTTATTTTTTTTAAATAAAATACTCCGTAGTTAATGCTCTGGGTGTTTTATTTTGGACCGCTGCCCCATTTCAAAATCAGGACTGAGAAGCTTGTTTTTCTTTTTGGGCAAACTTTCAGGAGAATGACGCCTAAGACCGCGTTTCAAAAATCTTTTTAAAAAATAAGCAGCTTATTTTTTATTTTTAAATTTAAAAATAATATAAATAAAAAATAATTTTTTAATTTTTTTGCATCGTATAAAAGATCTCGGTGAGATCTTTCAAATAAGATCTATATTGCATATTTTTAGATTTCAATAAATCCATAGTTTTTTGGATGATGCTATGGTGTCCCCGGTCATTTTAGGGACACCGTAATTTTTGGCATAACTTTACCATTATGAGTATAACTAAAGTCCATTACAAGCATAACAGAACCCAAACAAAGCATAACTAAGGAATATCTAAAAAACCAACCAAGACATAACCAAACCCAACTAAGGCATAACAAACAAGTTATGCCTTACTGTGGTTTTGGTTATGCTTTGTTATGGTTCTGTTATGCTTGTAATGAATTTTGGTTATACTCATAATGGTTTTGTTATGCGAAAAGTTACGGTGTCCCCAAAATGACTGGGGACACCGAAGTCATTCCCTAGTTTTTGAGCTTGAATTGCCTTCTTAAAAAATAAGGATTTTTTTTGCATTCCGGAACGCATCCTAATTAATGCAAGTTTTCTCACCCTCCCTCCATCCCAAAAATAATGTCAAGTTTTGAAATTTGTGTTATTTTTCATTCTTTACTATGTATCTTTCAGTCTATGATATTTTTCTTGAGTTTAAAAATTTTATATAATAGAACTAATCGAGAATTATCAAATAAAATTCATATTGTATATTTTTTTAGATCCATATTGAAAGATATAAGGAATTAAAATTGGCAATGAATATCAAAAATTGACTCCGTTCAAAAAAAATTGACATCTTCAAATGAGAGAAACTATTTTATGCTCCGAGAGCATTACTTTGCAGGGGTTTTGAATCACACATTTATGTGGTGTCCACATTAAAGTGTATAGAGCCCATACAAATCAAATAACATATGTATATCCAGAAAATTCTGCTTATGTCCTGCATAGAGTATATTCGTCATGCGGTCAAAATTCCTTGTCTGAATAAAGAGTAAGTGTTGTGCATTAGTAGCTAACACCTGCACGTAAAAAACCTCATTAGATCCTCTGACATGAATCTAGATATGGAGATGGAGACAAAAGAGTGAGGGTTGTGCATTAGTAGCTAACACCCGCACGTAAAAAAACCTCATTAGATCCTCTGACATGTATTAGGATACGGAGACAAAAGAGTAAGGGTTATGAGTTAGTAGCTAACACCTGTAAGTAAAAAATCTCATTAGATTCTCTAGCATGAATTTTGATAGGAGACAACAAATTCATGTAGCTAGCCAATTCCAATTGATTGAGACTTAAAAGAATGATCGGTTACACAGCATGCAAGTAAAAAATCTCATTAGATTCTCTAACATGAATTTTGATACGAGACATTCATGTAGAGTTACTCAATTTTCATGTAGAGTTGATTTCCGGTGAACCATCTCTCTTCAAACGAATTTTCAAGGGCAAATACTTTCCCAACACGACTTTTTTCAATGCAAATGTAAGCAGCCAGGCATCGTGGGCTTGGAGAAGCATTTGTTGGGCTAGAGAGTTACTCAATAAAGGTTGGAGGTGGCAGGTTTGTTCAGGAAAAGACATTCGAATTTGGGAAGACCCTTGGCTACCAAAACCACCAGTTTTCAAGGTCAGCCCGAGCTCGGTAAGAAGTAGCACCATAACTTATGTTTCTGATCTTATTGACAATTCCACAAAGACTTAGAAGATGCAGCTGATCAAAGAAAACTTCAATGAAGAAGAGGCAACTGTTATTCTTTCCTTGCCTATTAGTACCACGCAAAGAAGGGATCGCAAAGTTTGGCACTACTCCCCAAATGGTGTATTCACTGTAAAATCTGCTTATTGCTTGGAAAAAGAGAGCTTGATCAATGAGCTGGATAATCACGGAGCTCAAACTAGTTCTGATAATGTGATGGCACTAATTTGGAAGAAGTTATGGGGCTTGCCTATCCACCCAAAGATCAATTTTTTTGCTTGGAAGTGTTTCAATGAAGCTCTAGCAACCAACTCAGCCCTAACCGCTAAGAAGGTACATTCTGATCCAATTTGCTCACTGTGTGGAAATGCGGAGGAATCTATTTGTCATTTGTTGTTCCGATGTGGTTTTGCTTCAAAAGTGTGGATTCTTTCACCTTTTCGTCTTAGACCTGAGGAGCTTGAAAACTGTAGACATATGTCTGACTGGTGGCATTGTATTTGCAATCGTATCCGTTTAGCTCATCTCCCCTTTTCAACATTGGGTCTTGGCCTTTCATATTGCTGGTGGATCTGGAAAACTCGAAACGATTTGGTGTTTAATGGTACAAGTTGGCCTGCGAAGGCAGTTAACGGAAAGGCACAAGCCGATTTTTTTGAGTTTCTAGAGGCTAATGTCAAGCCTTCCCCTACTCAAGTGGCTTCTTCAAATCCTGAGACTTTGGTTTGGAAGAGACCTGAGGAAGGCATGATAAAAATTAATGTTGATGCAGCGGTATCAAAGGCAACGAGCATTATTGGCACAGGAGCAATTGCTCGGAATGCGAACGGCTCCATTTTGGGAATCTTTATTAAGTCATATGAAGGTCTCACCTCTCCACGGCTTGCGGAGGCTATGGCAATTAGAAATGGAATGAATTTGGGTGTTGCTCTGAATGTAGGACGTGTTCTTATTGAATCGGATGCGGAATCGATTGTCCGAAGCTGTTCCATGTCAAAAAATCCACCCTCTGATATTGCAGTTTTGGTACAAGATTGTTTAGCTTTGAAGGATTCGTTTCAGTTGTGTGATTTTAATTTTGTCAAACGTGATTGTAATAGGGCTGCACATGCTTGTGCAAAGAAAGCCCTTTCTTGTAGCTTGTCCGGTTTGTGGACAACTACCTTGCCCCTTTGGGGCTCCTCTCTCTCTGATGGTTAGGCGCTTTTCCGCCTTTCAGATTAATAAAATCTTCTCTCTTTTGTTAAAAAAAAAAAAACATTCATGTAGCTAGCCAATCCCAATTGATTGAGACTTAAAAGAATGATCGGTTATACAGCAAACTTGTAATCTTTATATGTAAACCTTTGAAATTTGAGTGATCAGTTCTCTATAAAGCATCAAAACCTGTAAATATTCTATTGAATGTGCTTGGAAAAATCTTTCTTCTTAATTATTGTTACCCACATGATAGTATTTTATATATCAAAATCCAATACTTTGCAAACACAGAAAAAAAAAAAAACCATACAACGAGAAGTTTTTGGGTACCGAGCGGATACCAAGTGGTAGTACCCGTCGGTGATTCGGACCGTCCAAACATGTTTTTAACGGCCCTGATTTATTCCCTCTATCACCTCACCCCACCACTCTCTCTCCTTTTTTTTCCTCTCTTAAATCTAAACCGTCCAAAAAACACGTTTAAGACGATCCAAATCACCGACAGGATACCACTTGTGTGGTACCCTACCGGCACCAAAAATTACTCCTATTCAACACTTTATCCCGATGGAACCAAAAAAATTGTCCGGAAGAGCACAGCTACCACACAGAGCTTTATTCTCTTGAGACTGCTTGACACCCCTTTTCAAGCTCAGCAAATCTCTAATGGAATTTTACTGTGCTGGAAGACCTGTTGGTTCCTTTCCATCCATAGTACTGTTGATTTACCTTTTCGGGATAATTTCGGAATATATTTTCTTTATACCTAACACTACTCTAGATTGTATACAGAAGTAAGCAGCTAGCACACTCTTCAATATCCAAGTACTCCTAAAACCAGTCCGGCCCCTTAATTCCAAGTCCGAATAAAGAATATTCCATGCTGATTGTTGTGTACTAATATTGTGTCACGCGGTCAATTCCAAGTCCGAATAAAGAATTAGATTTGTGCATTAGTAGCTATTAGCTAATAGCCCCGCACGTAAAAATCTTATTAGATTCTCCGACATGAATGTGATATGGAGACCACAAATTCACTTAGACGATCCCTATTGATTGAGATGTAAAGATTGATCGGTGTATGGTTTAGTACGTATCTCCAAAGATAAACTTATTCAAGAAAAAAAAAAGTGCAGGTTTTTTGAACATTAATGTAAAATGTTGGGAAAATACATTTGGCATGAATCCAGATTACAATTTCATTAAATGAAATCAAAAATCAAAAATTAAAGATTAAAATTGGGATTGAAACGAGATACAAAACCCGAATTGAATCTTGTATTTAATACAATATCCTTAAAACAGATTTGCCGTCTACCGATCGAAAGGTGTTGAGGTTGAATCTGCATCTGTCTCTCAGGATAATCCGACTAAAACCACGACTCACGGAACACCACCGTAAGCAGCCTTAGCGAACTGACTCAGTGTTTGTCTCTTTCTCACTCAAGTACAATATCAAAATATGATTTGAAAAACTGAATTCGAGGATTGAATGACACCAAAAGCCGTGGAAGGCCTTTGGTCTCCCAAGTTTTTTTTTTTTATCCGTGGACTCCCAAGTTCATTCACACAATTTTCCAACACTAAAATAATATATGAGTGATACCTCAAAATTTTAATACAGTAATAAAGGGTTGGGTTAACAGTACTGTTATACATGCGTTACAACAAGCTCAGGGCATATTATCATTGCTTATTTATTTATTGTCATATTTGCTTGTTTTATTTCTGAATTTGAAAACAGATAGAATATGAACCCTATGGCGGTGGCCTCACAACTCAAGTCTTTAGACTTCCTCTGACTCTTCCTTGTGGATCGCTCTGATCCTAGGTGGGACAGTGCGCACCTTTGCGTTTCGATCCATCTTTGCGTTTCGATCCCTCCCAAAGATCCGCTATAGTTCGGACACTCTATGGCCACGCCCGGGGCAAGTCGTCCCCTCCATTCCCTTTTAGTCTAGCAAAATGCAAAACAACGTTAATGCAAAGGTATCAACAACTGACAAAACAACGTTAGTTTTCTAATTTGTTTTGGATGGTTATCGCAACCAAATTAGGTAAGTTTTGATAATTGGGCGTCAGAGTAAACTTACGTGCATCTCACTAGTCTCGAGACTTTGAAATAAACAATCTTGCAATGTGTGAACCTCTAGCTGACCCCAAGGGCTTTTTGTTCGTGATGTGAGTCGAACCTCAAAGATTGAGGAAGTAAGCTTCTTATTTGATTTCAAATTCTCAATCCACCCTTTTCGAGTTAATGCATTGGAGTTAGTCGGGAATCTGTCTTGTTTGGATTGGTTTTTGAATTTTTTTTTTGAAAAATAGTAGGGGTAATAAGTGGAGAAATATAAAGAGAGAAATGTTGAAAGTAGAGAAATCTAGGAGGAATTTTTTAAAAAATTCTTTTTGAATTGTAAAGCAAACAATGCCGAAGTATTTGGAAAACGAAAACAGAAGAAATAGTTTCTACTTACGAGAAGGACTCTTAACCTTAATTTGCACATGATAGCTCACGGAATTCGGAGCATCTTATGCACATCTTGACTAACTTTTGAACAATCAATTCAACCACTTGATGATTAGAGGGTTATAGGGAAAATGACGAGTAAGGACATGTTTTGATAATTAATATCTGTCAAGGACATGCTGAGAACATTTGTTAATGCTAAAAATTTCATTGGCAGGTATTAATTATCAAAACACATCTTGAGCCGTTATTTTCTCTCCAACCACTCGATGATTAGAGGGCCCATTTAAGCCAAGAGAAAACCCCATTTGAATTCGCATGAAGTTTGGAACTTGGGCGTTCCGCTTTCATTTTAAACCTTCTTTTTGAAAAGGTTATTTCAAGCTCATATATAATGAAAATAAATAATAATTTTTTAATTTTTTTACACCGTTTAAAAGATGTTAATGAGATCTTCTATCAAACAAGATTCATATTAATAGAAAAATTATTTGCGTAAATATATTTTTTAATTTAAAATTATCTCTTTTTTTAAAGTTTCTTTTTTAGGAAACTGTAACCGCTTAAAATCTAAAGTAATCTCTGAGTGTCAGACTTTAACCTGTGAGTGAAAAAATAAATTCATTGGTAAAAGATCCTTCTCTTCCACTAACGTACATTTTTTGTAATTTAAATTGCCATGATTGGGCGAGTCAGAGTGAGCTTACAAAATGATTGTCTTAGCATTCCAAAGCAAGATGGTACTAATATATGAATAACAAGAGAGGAACAAAATGAAATCATCATAATATTTGGGGTATTTTGTTGGAGGAGTGCATTGAAATGCTAAAGAGATCAAATATAAAATTGCATATACTCGATAAGCTTCAACTTAATGAAACGATTAGCATATAAAAATGAAGTAAATAATATGGAAACCTTTGAAATTTGAATGATCAGTTCTCTATCAATTATTATTCAATCACAAACACTTACACATACTTTACTCACACATTCACATCTTTTCGTGAGGTTCACGCACACTAGAGGTGTAATGTGTGTGGATTCCAACGTGAATGCGAATGAATTCGTGTAAATATCTGTATAAGTATTTGTGGTTGTAGAATGATTGATTCACAATATAGCATTAAAACTTGTAAATATTCTATTGGATGTGCTTGGAAAATCTTTCCTCTTATTGTCAATATGCCAATATTTCATCTAACAAAATCTAGTACTTTTCAAGTGTGTAGACTCGCAAACAACATATAAAGGGAGAAAAAAGTTAGTGCAAAAGAACTTTTATGTCAAATTAAACATTTAAGCTAAATATGAGGAATGAAGAGTTTCTGTTTTCCAAGAGTAATGCTATTAACAAGATAATTTGTACAATATCAATGTACATAATATGCTCGCATGTCTTAATTTTATTGACAATTAAGATGTTATTTTATGTAACACTCAATGAGCACCAATATGTTATGCAGATTATTATGGACGATATTGTGTTAATAGATTTTCTAAGGAGATATATAGTGCACATCAACACGGTGTGTAGATTCTTATGTACAATATTGTAACAATAGTTTTTTAAGGAGATTGTTTTTTTTGAAAACTTTTAAGGAGATTGTTCAGCTTCAACATGTTGTACAGAATTTTTTACGTACACTATGGTATTTTCATAAAAGTTGAAACCCGGACATTTTCATGAGCCGAGTTTCATAAATCATACAATATCATTTTTGTTATAGATTTTTCCTTTTCCTAAACATCACATGATGGCATTGATAGTAAATTTTAAGAGCTCTTACACTCAAACATCCATCTCATGGGGATTCCCACGAATTCATTGACCAGATCTCAGTGATTCAAAAATAAACCCTTAAACAAACCCCTAGAATTATAAGTTATTCAAGAATACCCCCCACAGGGTCAGAGATTGTAATATTGTATCACTCCCGAGGTAACAAAAGACGGAAACAAGCACTTGTTTACTTCATCCGATAACCAACCAATGACCAAAGTGAGTTTATTTTACACATATTATTGTCATTTTATACATATTATTGTCAGGGACATGCTACTAGACACCATATATAAAAACAAGAATGATTGATCCCATTTGCATCCCCCTTCTTTCTCTTTCTTCATAATTTTGCTAGCTAGGAACACACCCAGGGGTTGCTTCAGTGGCTCGGGCAGATGCTCAGACATTAAGAGTATTCCTTAAGATTTGGAGTTCGATTCTTTATTGGATGAGTATCTTGCAGTAAGTGGAGGTCTATGACTAGTGTGGCCGCGCTAGCTCCCCCGGAGGTTTGAGTTGCGCAATCAAATCCATTTAGTGACTTTACTATAGAAGTGTTCCTCCGTTATCCCAAAAAAATATATAGCAAGGCAGTAGATACATATGTATGTATATGCATGTACCGTTATACATATAGTAATTAATTCCTATCGGTGGATTAATTAATAAATCAATATAGTAGTAACGTGTTAGGAATAGGGTTTGGTAATGGCTGAGGTAGTCCCCATCTCTTTTGGTTTTCAAAACCCAAACCCAAAATTCTAGGGTAGGTCAAATGGTATATAGCTGACCTTATGTCATTGCTGACCGCTAAGATATCCTAATAAACAGTATATCTTCTTTTTAGATGTAGGAGTACTTTTGTAAAATACATGTGGGGTAGTTGGAAGGTGGGAGAGAGATATCTCTAAATAAAAAGAGGAGAGAGATGGAGAAATATTTCTAAAAAAAAAAAAGGAGAGAGAGATGGGGAAAGGTGGAGGAAGGGGGTTTGAAACTGGGTAAAGAGAAAGGTTGGTTTTTGAATATGGACGGTAATAGAGGATGAAGGAGATGGTGGCGGTCTTGCTTATGAAAAATGGAGATATAATTAGAGAATATACTAGGGATTTAATAGGGAACAATCAATTGGGAGAGAGTGAAATATTGAAGAATAAAATTCACAGCTAGAGTGTAAATGAGCTGAGCCGAGCTTCATTAATACTCTCTCCGTCTATTTTTAAGTGTCCTGCTTCGTAACTCCAACTTATTAAAAAGACATCATCATTACACTTTTCACATCAACTTTTTCCTCCACTTTCCCTACTTACCCATTATCATTACATTTTTACTCACTAACTTTTTAAAATGAAATCTACTTTTAGGGACAAAATAGACAATGCACCAACTTTTACCCCCCTAACTTTACAAAATGGACACTTATTAAGGGACAGCCCAAAATGGAATACTAGACACAAAATAAGGGATGGAGGGAGTAGTGTTTAAGCTTGGCTCGTTCGTAACGAGTCGAGCCGGGATAATTTGCCTCTTTAAACAAGCTGAGCTTAAACAAACGAGCTGAGCTTTTGCGAGCCGAGCCGAGTTTTGAGTGTTTAGCTCAACTCGTTTACTAAACAAGCCTAAAACTTGAGTTCAGCTCGATTGCTAAACGAATCGAGTCTAGCCGAGCCACGAGCTAGTCGTAAGTAACTCGGTTTGTTTGCAGCTCTATACCAGGTAAACTTAGGTGTTTTTTAAAATCTTAAAGAGGATCACTTTTGCAACCTTTTTAGATTTTATGGAGGATAAAAGTGGAGTTTTCAAAAAGTCAACACAGGCAATTTCAAAAGAAAAAACTTGAGGCAATGAGAAAAGTTATTCCATGCTCCTAGAGCATTGCTCCATCCCGAGTGGGCCTCAATTTCAAGAGTGCAGAGCCCACACTTTATGGTAAAGAATGTAGCACTGCTCTATTGAATCCTTGCTGAGTGGAAGCAAAAACAAGAATTTGTAAAATTTTCCAAGTCCAAGAAGAACACGGAACAATTTCTGTTAAACCTTGGGCCACCGGAGATTTATCCGATCGTCAAGTTCATGACTCCTAAAACAGTTGACGCGTGGTGCGCAATCTAATCCGAACATCGTGTTATTAATAAAAGAAATAGTTGAAACATAGATTATGAATTAAAGCATGCATAAAAAGTGAAAGATTTTTCCAACAACCCCACCATGTGCTTGTGTAAAGCATAATGACAATCCCCACATTATCCTACCAGAAGAAAGAACCACATGGCTCCTGCACTTGTTTAATATACAAATATTATTATTACCCTCCCATATTCAAACCCTCTACTTATTACTAATGTTCTTTCAAATTTGATCTAACCAGTTTGGTGCTTTTCTGCATACTGCAGGAAACATCCAAACTCCAACCACTTTGCCATTTCTAAAATGTCTAGGATTCTTTTGGCAAACATGTACCTTTTTCTCTTTGTTTTCCACTCACAGGGCCGGCCTTGGGCTTCATGGCTTTACGCCTCAAAAAAAAAATGATAGATATTTAGGGCCCCAAAATATGCAGTAGTCCTATTTAGTACTCCATTATATACTAAAAAGAAAAAAATTCATCCAAAGATAAATAAAGACTCAAGATACATCCAATCAAAGTAAGGCCAAAAAATACTTACCGGTGTATTTGTAAATTGGAGAACTAAATGGTCTATTTTTATTAGAAAATTCATCTTACTAATTAGAATCAGGTTTTTCCATAGTAAAGATCATCCACCAAGGAGGTTTTTTGTTTTGCTTGAGAAAAAAAAATTATTAATTGTTGAAAGTAATTTACACAAAATGTTAAAAAATAAATATTACAGCTTGTCCTATTATATTTACTCATGTCGTTTTGTGCCCGTGCTTTTTTCATGCCGTTGCCGTGCTCGTGCTTTTCCGTGTCATTGTCGTGCCTGTGCTTTTTCCCTGCCATTGCTGTGCTTGTGCCATATTTTCCAAAACAACACACCAACCATACCAACCTAGAGTAATTAGCGACACGCTTTCTTCACTGACTTGATAATTAATCTGGTTCGGAAATAATACATTCACCAACACATAGAGAATTTGTTTCAGTGGTTACCCCAACCAAATGCCTTCATCTCGCTTTATTGGAATCTAAATCTCTTCATTTTTAGGTGCAAACATGTAGCAGGAGTGCTTAACCAAAAAAAAATTCTCTGTTTCGTAGAACAAGAGTTTTGAATTTGAAAACCATTAAAAATTTGTGCATGAGCATGAACATGAACGCCAATACACCAAGTGATAAATCAATTATTCTGAATGCAGATGGGATTCTTATTGATAAGTACTCTTTTGTTTTGGAAAAAGTAATTTGTTTATTTTATGCTTGTTCTAGAAATTCGGAAAAAGCCTCATTTTTTATTATCGCTTTAGCCCTTCGAAAACTCAGGACCGGCCTTGTCCGCTCCATTACCTTTTTCCTATTAGTGTTATGGAGCCAAGATCCTTCACACCTTCTCACGTTACTCATGTCTACGCATCTGGGACATAGACATGGGCATGGATCAGTTGGAATCTCCATTTGCAGACAAAGTGTTGAGTTAAGTAGACACCATCATAGGAGCCCCAAGGGTTGCTTGGTGGGGTTTGCTTTCTGCATGATTGACCAATGTTCGATTCTTCGGGTCAGTCGCAAGAAAAAATGATTTCTTGTGAATCCCCTAATTCCAGCACGGATGTCTTTAATTGGATCAGGAAGGATATTAATCAAGATGCACATAAGCTGGTCTGACACCCCTAACCGTCACAAAAAAACACACACCATCATATGGATCACAACCCATAAACTTGGCAGAGTATGTAGATGGGGAAATTGATAGTGTACTTTTAAGAAAGTTGTATCTGAGTACGGTTATAATACAACTTGTTGTCATATGGATCACAAAACTGGACGGATTACCACTCCCATCGTGTTAGGTCACACATCGTAAAAAAGAATAGATACTACTTCCATCTAAGAGTGCAAACGAGCTAAGTAGAGTCGAGTATTTTAGAGTTCAAATTCGGCTCATTTACAAAATGAGCTTAAATTTCGAGCTCGAGCTCAGCTCGGTTGTAAACACTAAACGAGTCTCTTTAAATGAGCCGAGCCCAATTGTTTTACATAACAAACATTTTTAAACAAAGTGAGTCTATACAAACAAGTTAAGCTTTTGCTAGCCGAATCGCGCTTTTGAGTGTTAAGTTCAACTTGTCCACTAAACGAGCCTAAAATTTGAACTCAAACTTGGCTTGATTACTAAATGAACCAAGCGAAACCGAGACTTAACAAGTCAAGCCACGAACGAGCCGCTCACAAGCAGCACTCTTGGTTTCCAGCCCTATTTCCATCCACTTCCATCGTGTTAGGCCGCAATATCTTAAAATTAAAAGAGAATATAGTAACGGTCGAATTATTCGAGGGTTTGTTTAGATTATGAAAAGGAATAACAGGTTGAGTCCATAAATGTTCCACATGATCCACGGCACCATGGCCATTTTTAATCCTAAACAATGCTACATACATAGATTAATAATGGGCACAAAATCGGAACACATCCACCTCCCTCCATTATTTTGCAAGGCCAACTGCATCGGAAGATTTCAGACGCATCTGTGCTCATTATATGCACATAATCTACGCACATACTATCTTATTTTATTCGTCGCAAAGCACTTGCAATCGCATCGCATCACATCCAGCATGGTTAGAAATAGTCGTTGAATCAAAGATGCAAATAAGTACTCAAAGATTGGCAATGCTTCTTTTGAATCCGAATCCTTGGAGATAAGGACCTAACAATGGAGATAAGGCCTTTCTATAATGTTGGTTGCGGATAATGATGATCACAATGGTGCAATAGACAAAATCTGGTATCAAGCCTATGATGCAAAACACAATAATGGAGTTTCATGGCTCAACCCCACCAAATACTGCATAACTCCAAATGACAGACTAAGAGAAAAAGCTCTGGAAAAACTCAGCTTCCATTGATATACACAGGGATCTATATACAGATTACAGTTGGACATACTCTCTCTCAACCTCCGACGAGCTTGTGCTCACCGGGGCGGTACATTTTTGAAGTAAACATAAAAATCCAGTAAAAAATTTACAGTCACAAGGCAAAAAAGCTTGCCGTTTATAAGTCAGCGTCGCAAAATTTGCCGTCCATCCTGTTTTGAACTGCTTTGACAGCAGCAACTCTGGCGGCAGTGGCGGCTCTGTTTGCAGCCACCACTGCCTTGTTTACTTGTTCATCCACTCGCCGGATGTGGATTGCGTTCTCAGCTGTTTTTCTAGCAGCCTACAAATTGACATTAAAACAAGAGGATTGTCAAACAATGAGATGATTTATCACGTAACGCCTACCATAATAATTTGTGGAAAGAATTCCATTTCCATATTTGGTTCCCATTCTGAGAAGAAAAGAAACGAAAAAAAAATCTATGGAAATTAAGTGAAGTATAATTTTCTGAACAGTTCTCAAATTGTTTCCCTTCTCATTTCCTTCCTTTCCCTGAAATTTTTTTCTTCCTATATCTTAATGCATTCATTTCTCTTTCTTTCCATAAATCCCAAACTTCTCTTTCTTTCCATAAATCCCAAACAGACCAAACACATTGAATGGGTGAAAAAGTTCAAAGAGTGTACCTGAACCACTCGAAGGACCTCATCTGTCGATGGGGCTAGAGGTGTCTTGAGATTGCCACAGTCCCATTCACCACACCTAGTATCACCATTTCGGAATGTGTACATTCCATATCCTTGCTTACGGCCTTCATGCCACGATCCCTCATAACAGTGACCATTAGCGAAGTGGTATATTCCAAACCCGTGGATTTTGTCACCAAAGTATTCCCCAGCATACCGGTCTCCATTTCTGCGAAACAGCCAAAACTAACATTAACATTCTGACAGAGAAGCAAGAAAATACAGAAGTATAATTTTTTCAGACAATTAAAGAAAACTAATAAGACCAAGCCAATCAATTTTTTCTTCTCCTCTAAAAACGATGACATCAAATCACTAAGTCTATTAGACTAACAACGCAATAATTCAAACGTCTATTGCTCGACCAATCAATAGAGTACGAAGAGTTCCAAAGCATATATCCAAGAAAGAAGAGCTACGACAAGCGAATGTATCAACACCTAGGCATGGTTTCCAAATTACAGACGCAGACAATCAAGAACAAAATAAAGAAGGAAGCTTCATCCAATAATAGTCATCCAAGAAATTAACTATATAAAGACATTCGAAATTGCAAAGACGATAAAAAAATAGTTAATCCTCCAACGATCAAACAAACTAAAACGTCATATCACCAATTTCAAAACATGGAAAACCAATCAGTAACTAGCAATATTAAAAAACTACAAACAAAGAACATGTTAAATAAATCACCACCTTTAGAAATGTAGCAACAAAGGGTCAACTGTTGCATATATCGACGCTTAAAAAATAGTACCAAACGCACAAGACCACACACGGAACGCCAATCACAATCAACCAAGATTTCGATGGTCAACATTCAAAACAAAAGGCTTCAATTGAAAAATCAAGAAAAATTCAGCTAAAACGGTAACATCTGGAAATAGATGTATGAAAAATGGTTGTTAACATCTGGAATATTTATCCTCAGGTCTAAAAGCAAATGGTACACAAGTTCCTGCATTTCTAAATCTGCATCAAGATCTAGAAAATTGAAATCTTGATACCAATTCCAGATTTACAACCCATCCAGAAACCTCAAAAGATTACACAAATCTAAACAATATTTTGTCATAAACATAGCAATTTCTACTGTTCTATTACTACTCACTAAAACCTGGAAAACAGTAAGAACCCTAAAAGCTCACTCATGGAAAAAAGAAAAGATCAAGATTATTAACAAAACCCACATGACCATCCATGGAAAATTGGCAATCACAACCATCAAGATTCAAAAACACCAAAACAAGAAAACATTCAACAAGAGTTGAAGAAAACTCACCTAAAATTGTAACAACCCACATGATCATACATGGCAATTTCAAACATCAAGATTCAAAAACAACAAAACAAGAGCATTGAATAAAAGTTGAATTACTAAAAGAACTCACCTAAAATGGTAACAACCAAGGCCATGCTTGACACCACACTTGAACTCCCCAACATAACAGCTCCCATCAGAGCAAGTCTGAGCTCCAACACCGTGACTCTGCCCTCTAAACCACTCTCCCACATACATATCCCCCGTATAAAACCTGTAAACCCCAAACCCATGCCTCAACCCTTGCCTATACTGCCCCCTGTACCTACTCCCTCTCGCCCAACTCTCTATCCCACACCCATCATACTTGCCATCAATCCAGTCCCCCTCATACCTCCCGTTCACAAAATAATTGTACACCCCGCTCCCGTTACACTTCCCCTTGTGAAACTCACCCTCGTAGAAATCCCCGTTGCTGTAAAACTCAACCCCTTCCAGCACGACCGGCTCGTGCTTCTCGTCTACCAGGTCGGACTCGCCGATAAACCACTTGACGGGCTTGTGCTCGCGGGTTTTCGACGAAAACCCGTGTCTCTTCTTGCACTCGTCGCACACTTGCTTGATGACCACGAAGCAATGGTGGATCAAACCCTTGTTCTTCCCGGCCAGGAACAAGGCCACTGCGACGAAAACCAGGGCTACCAGGAGGTTTTCCGAGGTGGGTATTTCGTCTTGTCGCAGAAAGAGGAAGAGGGTGTAGAGGGAGAGGGAGGAGGCGGCGAGGGCCGGGACAAACCGGGTTTTCTTCTTTCCGGGACGGACCGGGGCCGCTGGGCTGGGCTTGTGGTGGGGCTTCTGCTCCTCTATGTCCGGTTCTTGATCCTCTGTGATCTCGTTCATGGAGGAAAGGCTGTGGATTGAGGATCTGATGGTGGGGGAGGCGCGGAGGAGGGAGGAGTGGGTCCGGGTCAGCTTCCCCTGGCTCTTCTGGCCGTCCATTTACTCGGTTCCCGTTGGAAAATCTCTTAATCTAACGGCTCCTGTACCTCGATATTCTTATCATCACGTGACCAGACGCCGGAGACATCTCGCGCGGCACAGGGTAGGCGGTGGGGAGTGCGCAGGTTAGCAGCGAGAAGAACAACTAAGCAGAAACAAGAACCAGAGAGGAGAGAGAGAGAGTGTGTGTGTTTAGTGAGAGAGAGAGGGAAAAGGAGTAGGGTGTGGAGGATTGGACCGGGTTTTAATAATTTGTGATGATTTTGGGAGGAGCCACTTGGATTTAATGTGGGCCGTTGGATGGGGGATCGGAGGGTGGGATTTGGAGGTGGATTTGTGGCCGTTGGATGGGTTTTTCGTGGGAGTTCCCGCTATTGACGGGAAGACAGGGTCGTCCGATCTGGCTTCGGGGGCCTTTTGCTTTACTGTTGCATGCCAGCACGTGCTACTCACACTTTTTTGAAGATGTTGTGACGATACAAATGATATTCGGATTAATTTAACGTCCGCCCAATAAATGTGAGATAATAGAAAAAAGTTATATTGATATCTAAAAAATGTGTATTGATATTTATGAAAATAAATCATATTTATAAGATATGTATTAATATATAAACTTGTTTAGAGTTATTGACATATTATTCGTCGCTTGATAGGCGAAAGTTAGCAAGATCAATGATATTAAACTACATAATTGTCCCACACCGTTGATTTTAGTAACCATGATTAGCCATGATTTTAGATGGAGATACGAAGTATGTGGGTTCTCCTTGGGCTCACAATTGAAATCATTCACTTTTTAATCTCGTTTCAAAATAATGTTGATGATATATCGATTATTCACGATGCCAATATACTTTTCACATAAAAACGGATTAATCACAACAGCATGCAATTAATATAATATTGTAAATGTTTCAAATCATCTTTATAAGCCCAATTTTATTTATTTTTTTTCTGAAAAATCAAGAATAGGGCCAGCCAGCCAGCCAGGAGTGCCAAGTGGTGGGGTCGTTACTGCAAGGATTCTACTGTAGTAGAAATTTGTAGTGTTACTACTAAACTTTTTCTATAATCCCGACGCCAGTATATATTTTTTATACTTTTTGAATTATAACTAGGTGAAAGTCCACTTGAGATGTACCCCTTTAACTATCACTTTTTTTACGAAGACCTCCTAACATTTAACATCACACATTCAAACTCCATCACTTATAACTATTAACCAATCAACATCCTACTGTCAAAAAGACCGTTAAATGAAAAGGGTCAGCGCTGACAATTTTTACAGATGAGGGGATCAGTGTGGGCGATTTTTTAGGGGTAAAATCGTCATTTTTTCTTATTCTGTTAACAGAGTTAATCAAATTTTCATTTCATATAGTTGAGGGGATCTATATGAACGATTTTAAACGTTAGAGGATCCCCGTGAAAAAAACTTATAGTTGAGGAAATATCCATGTACTCCCACGAGATAAGAAAGTTCATCATTTAAAGTCAAAGATATTAGTACAAGCTTGTTGAAAAATGATAGCTGTATGACTTCACAAAAAGAGACTGTATATTTGAAATTTCAATTGAAAAATTATACGTTCGATCCTTCTAAGTATCTTAAATTGGAAAATCTGATGCCATTTTAGAGCTTTGTCAAGTTTTGAGCAACTTAAATAAGAAAATCCACAATTGATCATTTTATTTGCGCCATAGGATGCATGATGAATTTGTGCAAGTTTCGTAATCACATACATTGAAAAAGACATTGCTAAAGGTTTTGATTAGCACCCAGTATTGTAGATACTTGGTGCTTGTAGTCCTCATTTATGGCGTTTATCTTGCATTTACTTTAGTAGTTAGAGTGATTTTGCACGTAAGGTTGGTTTGAGAATGTTTTTAGGTTAAACTTGCGAATAAGGCGGGTTTTAGCGACAAAGATAACCTTCGAGTGCATCCGTGAGCCCAAGGCCACGTGGCGCTATTATGCCACCAAGTCCCAAAAACTGAGAAATGAAGCACCGGAGGGTGTCCGGGAAGCTTGAAGGCAGGGAGGAAGGCCAAGCTAGCCCAGAATCTGTTTTAGGCTGGTTGGTATCGATACCATGTCAAAGAGGTATTGATACCAATTGGTTCCAAACATACCAGAACTGGGGCGTACCGATACCTTTTTGCATTGATATCGATATATACCAATCGTCTACGGGAGAATTACTAACAGTTTGGTATCGCCACATTTTTGCATTGGTATTGATACCAGTTGCCTTAGTGCAGATTTTTGTGAACTTTTTCAATCTTCCATTTATGAAAAATTTTCATTTATAAAAAGTTTTTATTTATAGAAAGTTTCCATTTATGGCATGTTTTTTTAGATATTTTGGGGACCTGATGATCTTTTGTAAGGCTGATAGCCATATAAATAGGGTTGGAAATGTGAAGAAATATCTTTTGTTTTCTTTACTTGCATATGGGTGGCACTAGTTTATAACATAGATTTTATTTTAATTTCTTAAGTCGATAAATATTCACAACATCTTTATTTTTTCATTTTTCGCATGCATGTTTGACATCACTGTAAGTTAAAATCCTTGCTATTTGCATTGCCATATAGCCATAGAAAATCCATCTCCTTTTTGCATTGCCATATAGCCACAGGGGCCTTCTCTTTTCAAGCCTTCATTATATCTTAATGGGGTTTGAGATAGTCACAAGCTTTATTACTGATTTTACTTTATTAGCCATTTGGCTACCAAAAGTTGCTAGAGATTTTGGTTCTTTTACGGACTAAGTTATCACGGATTGGGAAATTCTGTAATGCAAGGCCTGCAAGGCATCTTGTAGGGCGCATCCGGGCCATCGATCTTGATAATGAATGGCTGAGATATGATTTTTTATTATAACCGGTAAGAATCATTTATTATCGGTCATAATTAGGATGATATATACAAAATAACTAATTTCATTTTAAACAAGACGTTTTGAAGAAAATGAGCGGTTCTGATCATCTTTGTAAGACCAAAAATGGGTCCAAATTTCATCTGTGCAGGCTATCTGTTTCTAAAGATCAGTGTTAGTATTCTTTCCGTATTCAAAATGACTAATTTCATCTTTGGTTTACATGTGAGGTTCGAGCTTATGAGGATGTGCTATGCTTTCACCAGTTGCGATAACTCGAGTGTTTTCATTAGAGAGATACGAATTTACCTTATTTTCATCGTTGCTAATGCACTTTTGTGTTATACATCTCGATCATCTCTATCGAAGCTAATTCTTTTTTTGTTTACGTTACTACTATCCTTGATGTTTGATAGGGATGATTGACATGTTACTACTATCGTTGCCGTCCTTGATGTTTGATAGGGATGATTGAGATGTTACTACTATCGTTGCCGTCCCCATTCTTGCAGGATTAAAATTAATGCGGTATTTGATTTTTATTTCCTATTACCTCTATCTCATATATTTGATCGTAGCCGCTTTTTGAATTAAGTTAAATAATTTTGTGGTCGTATGTTAACATTAATTTAATTAGCCTGCATTCGTTTTAAGTATGTAATTAACGGAATGTCAGAGTCTTTTTCATCTTAACCGTCTCTTTTAATTTGTTTAATTTGCTGGGGTATTATTGCCATATGTCAATTATTACCGGCCTTTTCACCTCCGTCCAATTGCTCAATTTTTATTTTGGTCAACGTTGATCCTAATTAATTAAATCAGTTTCAAGAAAAAATTTCACGGTTGGTAATTGCAAATACACAAATTAGTTGACGTTGAGTTGCTTATGTGTCAGCATTGAGTTTTATATAGACATGGTAAGTGAGAATGGTGATATGAGTTCTTAAGTTCTGAAGAAATTACCATAGTATGTGTTTTTTTTTTTTTAAATAATTCAGGTGCCCGGTTAGTTTACGCAAATCTCGATTAATTTGGGAGGCTAGTCCCGGTGTGCGGGCCGCTGATAGCGCCTTGACTAAACTAAGGGACCAATCTCAAGTAGTATTTCTTTTTAAAAGCTCGATAGAAGAGGTATTAAGATACTTAGGGCCCGTTCCAGAACCGAAATAAGAACTTATTTTTTGTCTAATAAGAAGCCTTGTTCCGGAAAATAAGAAGGTTGATACTTATTTTGGAAGAATTTATATAGGTACCGACCGGCCGGGGATGGAAATCGTACCGACGGCCGCGCCGGGCCGTCTCCGGCCACCGGACGGCCGATCCGAGCTGTCCAAAAATTCTAAAAAAAAACACCGAGGGGGCTAGCGTGGGAATCAACGGCATCCGAGATGTGTAAGGTGCTTGATCCGAGCACCCCTTTTCGTGTGAAATCATATACACGAAAAAGGGGTGCGCGGATCAAGCACCCTACACATCTCGGATGCCGTTAATTCCCACGCAACTCCCTCGGTTTTTTTTTTATAAAATTTTTGGACGGCTCGGATCAGTCGTCCGGTGGCCGGAGACGGCCCAGCACGGCTGTCGGTACGATTTCCCTCCGCCGGCACCCATTCTCTTAGCAACAGTCTTATTTTTTGTATAAGGCAACTTCAAGCTCAAAAATCATGTGTTTACGCAAATAATTTTCTTATCACTATGGATCTTGTTTGATAGATCTCATTGAGATCTTTAATACGGTGCAAAAAAATTTGAATTTTTTTTTTCATTTACATTATTTTTGAGTTTGAAAATGTGAAAGGAACTTTTTATTTGGGTTTTGTGGAATGACCCTTCTTATTTTTGAATGAGAAGTTCCAAAATAAGTACTTATTTTTTAAGAAGGTTTTCGTAACGGAGCCTTAACATTCATAAAGGACTAAAAAAAATGTTCAAAGTAAAAAGAATGAGCAATGTTGAAAATCTGATCAAACTTTCTAAAGAAACATGCATCAATTGTATGCCCTTTGAAATACTATGCGTTCTCCCAACACGAGTAACATATGGGACGAAGGTAGTAATGTTTTGAGTGTCCATATACTCTGTATGATCCCAAATTGCAGCGCCCTGTGATATCCTACACTGATGGGCCATGGTCATGCCTGTTATAGGTCATAACACCTCATCATAAAAATAATTGTCTCTGTTCTAAAAGTTAATAAGATTCAACATGAGTAGCGCATGACAAATTCAATACCACATCCAAACTTGATGAGTTAGCACGTATTTGTCACTGACCGAACATGCTATGGCCGTTGAGAGCTTCTTTCAACTCCAGTCTTCCCATCCCAACCTTTACGAAAGAAAAAAGAGATTAGTGTATGGAGTGGGTTATAAAGTGGGCTTTCGGTGGCAGGGTGGGGTCTCTTTTGTTTTTCATTTTACTGGAACTCTGATTTTCCATGCCAATTGCCAAGCAACACAGGAAAAGTTTGGCATGTACAAGGCCAACTGTGGCTGTGGAGAGAGAGAGGGCAATGCCTTGTTGTGTAACTCGGATTGACCCATCAGGCCTTTATATCTCTACTGTGCTTGCATTGCTACATGTATCATTGTACTGGCTTCAGAAGCCACTAACTACTTCATTGAGAGATGGCTTTCTTGTTTACTTTTTTGGCTTTTCATAGGCTAGTGTGCAAACCTTTATGAGGACTTTGAAAGTAATGATGTAACTATTCATATTGCCCTACACCATAATCACAATAGAAATTAAACCTATCATTTAAGATCTAATGTTCTCCTACAAATTTTCATGTACTCATTTTATCAAATGAAGAATTCTTGTTCCTGACCAAAAGGGGGGTATTTTAGGGCCTTAGGTGCCATTTATCCAATATTATCTTCTTCTTTTTATTATCGGATCTTCCGATCAGCTGACGTGTATCTCAACTAATTTTAGGGCCTGGAGGTAACGATTGGGCAAACCCTCTAGTTGCCCCAAGGTTTGCTATGTTTGGCCTCCAATGAATTCGAACATGCAATTTCACACATGATAAGCACTTATCTGCTTTCTCATGTCAACTAAGTCAAACCCCTTGGAGTTGTTGGACCAATATTATCATGTGTTTACTATTACGTTTGAATTTTCAATTTGCAAAGCTTGAAAAAAAGAAAAAGGAAAAGGGAAATGACACTGGGGGAAAATACAAGAACGGTTAAGCGTAAACGTGAAAAGATCATTGAGGATAGCTATGGTGACCCTCACATTTATCGTATCCCCTAGCATCGTGCTTTACATTGATTTATATGTGTTTCTTGTTCTCTACCTTTTTGCAAGTATTGTTGTTCTCTACCTTTTTGCAAGTATTGTTGGTTTGTGCGGTCGGCGTTGAGGGTTTGTGTGAGGTGTTCTTTTGAGTTCTATGGGGTGTCTTGATTAGCCTTGTTTGGTTGGTTGGTTTCGTTGGGTCCTTTCGTTTTTTGTCGAGTTGCGTTGTACTGTTTGTGATATGCGGTATTTATATATATGGACTTGTTTGGCTGTTTTTTCTTTTGATATTAATGGGATGATATTGTTCGTCGAAAAAAAGAGGTTTTAGTTTGCATAAGGCCGTAGGACCAAAGTGCTAACCATAGCTCTGTTAACAAAAAACCCAATGAATCGAAAAAAGAGAAAAGAAAGAGAGTTGAAATTGTAACAACATGATCTTTTTCTAACACAAAAACCCAATGAATTGATGATGTTTGAGGAACACCAAAGCCTAACAACAAATCTTTTCCTGGAAGATCAGAACCATAAACTTGATGTTTTATGGTCTAACTTGGAAAAAGCTGAATGAAAATAGGCTTGCTGATCAAGGTAATGACAAAGATTTCTCCATTAGCTGCTGGGAAACAGGATTGCCAATAAGATGGAGGACAACTTCTTTTGGACGGTGATTTCAAGGGTTCGCTGAGGATGAGCAATTCTCTGAAGAATTTTAGCCGGAGAATTTGTTCAGAATGGAGATGGACGACACAGAATAAAAGATTTCTAGTATAATCTGGCCTAGTTCCACTTCCATTTCCAGCACAGGCCTTTGCTTTGGGCTGTACCTGTCCTACTATCTGAATTCGGAAAAGAGAGATGGGAAAATCTTCCCTCCTCTTGACCTTTTCCTGTGTAATTCCTCCCTTGCTTTCTCTTCTTTTCTCCTCCCTTCCACAACTTCCAAACACAGCGTTAGTTTCATTCGAATAAAAAAGGATCATTCCACCAAGCTAAGGTGGTTGTGTGACATTAATAATAAGTATTATCCATCGACTAAATAATTGCGTCACTAATGCACTGTAGCGTAAAACCAAAAAGAAAAAAAAAATTATGCAATTCACCAGACTTCTGCTTTTGAAATGAGTTGGCAGCATGGCTCTATGGTCCAAAAAATCATAGACCAACTTCAATAAAACTGCATTAGAGATGTATTAAAAAAAATCCGCACCAAATTTTGGACAAGGCTTATAAATAACAGGATGATTTATCCTCCTGAGGTCAAAGAAATAAAGAATGCTTAGAGTGTTCTGCCACTTCACTCCCAGCTAATATTCTTCCTAACTAAGGATCAAACAAATGTCTGGGGACACATTGCTACTGCAAATGCAAAAAGTTGTAGCAACACGTACAACTTGACCTTGTAAGAAGGATAACTGTTACCTCTAATACAGAATTATTATATAAGCCCACCAATGTTGAGGAGTAGTATTTCATTTAACAATGTCTGGGAAACAAACTATCAACGCCTCGATAGCTTCTCTTTCATCCTTTCAACTGCACTCCTCAGAGTACCTTCATCCTTGCAGAAGGTAAACCTCACAAGATTCTTTCCATCTTCCGGGTTCAAGTAAAACACGCTCGTTGGAATTGCTACAACTCCAACTTCCTTAATGAGGTATTCGCAGAACGCAACATCGTTTTCTAGTCCAAAAGGGGTGTGATCCACCACCACAAAGTAGGTCCCGCTTGAAGGGTACACCTTGAAACCGACAGCCTTCAACCCCTCAACCAAAATCGCCTTCTTTGCCGAGTAATCCCTCCTTAGCTCCTCGTAGTAGGACTCGGGGGCTCTAAGAGCCGCTGCTGCCGCATATTGCATAGGAGTGGAGGTAGCAAAAGTGAGGAACGAATGTGCTTGGCGCACCCCCCATGTCAAGTGTGGTGGAGCTATGGCCCACCCAATCTTCCACCCCGTCAAGGAGAATGTCTTTCCCAAAGAATTCATAGTGACGGTCCTATCATACATTCCTGGAAGAGAAGCCATGGAAATGTGATCCATTTCGAAAGACAACTTATCATAAACTTCATCAGTGAAAACCAAAACATCATTCTCAATGCAGAGAGATGCAATTGTATTGAGTTCCTCCCTAGTGAACATTTTGCCAGTGGGATTATGAGGGGTATTTATAAGAATTGCACGCGTGTTTTTTGAGATTGTGGACTTTAGCTCCTCAAGGGGTACTGAAAAATCAGGAGGCCGTAAGGTGATGCATTTGACATTGGCACCAGCCATTGAAAGAGTGGCCTCATAAGAATCGTAGAACGGAGCAAATAGGATCACTTCATCTCCAGGATTTATCAAGCCTAACATAGTTGCAGCGATTGCTTCTGTGCACCCTGAGGTGACGGTTACTTCTTTTTCGGGGTCCACCACAAGTCCAGTATCTTTTTGGAACCTTGCAACAACAGCCGAGTTGAGGTCGGGGACCCCATATCCACGGGCATATTGGTTTTTCCCACTTTTAATGGCTTCAATGGCTGCTTCTTTGACAAATTCTGGACCGTCAAAGTTGGGGAACCCTTGCCCCAGGTTTATTGCTCCATGCTTGATGGCAAGCATACTCATTTGGGTGAAGATCGTAGTTCTGAACTTCTCCAATCGCTTTGCAACCTGAAAAAGAATTGTACGTGTTAATTGCTGAAGGATCAATATCTTCAACCTGGCAACCAAACAATTGCAACTCGATATCACAGAGTTTAAGCGTTGAACCCACATAAAAAGCCCAAAATACTAAACACTTGTAGACATAGAAGCCTTGAAAAGTTTATTTCCCTATCGTGTCAGACACCACCACCTTCTGGACACTATGAGACACGTATCTCAAACATTGTAAACATGTCCTTAATTTGAAGAGGAAATATAAAAATATCAAATTTACCATTTAAGTTCTCCTTTTGTTTTCTTAAATATACATATCAAACAAAAGTTCGCATGTCGCTTATCGACAAAGGTAGGAACTGGGTCAAGATATCATGTGAGGACTAGCAATGCACAGAATATAACCATCAAAAGGAACTAACCAAGCTTTGTCTTCCAACAAAATCTTGTGAGTTCAGATACAAGTTCAATGTATACTATCAAACAAAGTTATATGATAGATCTATGTATGTGATATGATATCTATACCAATGCATGAGTGTGTTGAATTTCTAATTTGCTATGGTGGATGTTTATGTTTTATGCTCTATTTATGTCTATGTTACAAACAAGGATGCAGACTTCATAATCATGTGCCAGTTAGGGAATAAGAGTTAAAATGTCAAGGTGGAAAATAAATCTGGTTAAGAGCACTCAATGAACAAGGCAAGTGGTTGTACATTGTGCAGTAAAGTTCTTCAAGCTCTACTGGAAAATGAGGCCATGCATTCAATTAGAGGTGTTATGAGCCATATTGCTGCTTTGTATCATTAGAGATTCAACTTGATTTCGTACATTCTTTACATTGAATATTCGAATACTTGGTTTAGTTATGCTTGATTTTCCCTCAAGCAGACCTGAATTCAAGGTTAGACCTAAACAATCCACACAAACCTCAATGAGAAGTATACAACTGACATATATTATACCAAGGAGTCTGACTAAGGTTAGAGGTCTTTGCAAGACCTATTAATTCATGCCACAACTGCCACCCCCAAAAAAGTAAATCCTCAAGTCAGCTACCACTTTGGCAACCACAACCAACAACTATAAGAGCATGAAATACCGAAAAGTAAAAAAAAAAAAACAGGAGAAGAAACAAAATGGACAAATATTTACCCACAAACATGATAAGGTCCAAGTGGATCTCGTATCAATCTTATCAAACACAAGTTACGCAAGAGCTTTGTAATAGCATTCCAACGATAACCCACTGTAATGAATGGATGACATCATGAGACTTCAACAGAGTAACTCTTGAAACCAGCACTAGTACAATGCTAAATAAACGTTAGCAGCTCACCCTGGTGTCACACAACTGATTCTAAAAGGTCTCAAGTTCAAATTTCTCCACGAATTTCTGATCTCACACCTGGTAGATCCTTAACCCTTCCCCCTCTTACTACAACTACATAATGCTCTTGTGAGTTATAGCCAATACGGAGACTTGAATCCAATAACTCCTGCGACCTAACCTTTCATACCATGTTTGAATTATTATTAACAGGATATTATAGCAATAATTCTCAACAATAGGGGGAACACACAGCTTTTGTGAGTACATGGCACACACAGCTTTTTTTACCACATAGTCAAATTGTTACCCAACAATAGGGGGAACAAAATTTAAGTTGCTAGAATATGAGCACAACCATTTATACCAAGCTATCTATTATTTAACACCCCCTTCCCACAAATGACTCCGTTTCACACATGGTGGTGACAAAACCAACAATATCTCAAGGCTTGAACGAAATAACTCTTAGAACCAAAGCTCAGATAACATGTTCCACCACATTAAGTTAATGTCAACATGGTATCAGAGCCATTGATCCTAAACGGTCTTTAGTCAAGTATCTCCGTGTGAATTTGTTGTATCATGTTGTTCATCTATGGGAACTTTTTTTTTGTTTTGCTTGTGCAATTGCACTCAGGTCGGAGATATCCACAAGTCCTTCTACTTAGAAGTTTCAAGCATAGGTTAAATTATTAGAGCTTATTAGGATGTTGTGTACGCATCTTAAAAGCTCAATATTTCGCTGATGGGTCACCTAACATAGGATACAGCAGGCACAAGATTCACCACTCAAACTTCAATGCCTCACCAATACTTGTCATCATAGAAATTAGAGTTTTTTTGGCTCGCTAAGGGTGGAGGAGCTAGGCCAAATGCGAGAGATAGAGACGGTGTATAGCAAGTTCCTCTCTTTCTAAAGCTTAAGATTTAGGTGAGTTAGTCGTTGATGTTAAAGACACGTAGTACAAACTAAATGACAAACTCTACACATAGGAAAGGGCATTTTGATCTGTGTTCTAAATGGCGGCCTGGGGCGCTTGGAGGTGCCCTACCACACCACGCCAGTAGCCCTTGGCGTGTGATTTGGCGCCCAAGGAGATTTGGCGGTGTTTGGCGGCCGCCTAGGCAGCCTTGGTGGGCTTGGCAGCGGCCTAGGCGGTCTTGCCGACTTGGCGGGCCTTGGCGGCTTCTTTGGAGGCTTTTGACAGCCTAAAAAATATATATAAAAAATAATACGAGGGAGGTGAGCGAAGCCCTGCTACTTATTGTCTTATTCAACTTATTTGCTAGTTGCTACTACTTAATTTCATTTGGGTTTGTACTTTAAAGTTTGAACTTGCATTATGGATACATGAAATATAGTTTGATTGGATAATGGTTTGTTAAAAAAAAAAAAATCCGCCAAATTGCTTGGCGCCGCCTAGGCGGCTTGGCGCTTGGAGGTGGGTCTCCGCCCGACTACCGCCAAGCGCCATTTAGAACATTGATTTTGATGTATAGTTATGAACCCCCACTCTGCCGTAGCGGCTCCCGGAATTTTTCTAAGGGTGTTCAGAAAATGCACTATACTATCTCGAGAAACCACAACTATATATAAACAAAAAGTCATACGTAACATCTAAAATGCGACCCAAAAATAGCAAAGTAAATATCATCAAAAATGTAATTTTGAAGTTGAATGTTCAATGCCATTAGGTCCACCTTAGAAAAGTCACATGGGTAGAGTTCCGCAAGACGAATCAACTTTTTCCTTTCAAAAGTAGAAAATGAATTTCTAGGATTCAAGCAACTCACACAAAGTAGCAACTCCGTATTTGCCTCTGTGAAGCGATTTTTCAGCTCATGAAATTTCAAATCCAAGACTGTACAGAATAGCTCAGCACGATAACGATGAGAAATCGTTATTTATGGGGCTTTGCGTTGTGGCCAATCACTAGATACAAACATTTCACTCATGTTAGGAAAAGGAATACCATACTTCCTACAAAACGAAGACACTTCGGCCAACAAAGAATCCCACCCATCATCTCTCATCACTTGCAACCGTTGCTTAGACATTTCAACAAGTGCCATGGCATTTACAATATCTTGTGACTTCTTTTGTAATGCAATTGAAATTTAGTGGGCTGAAATTTAGGCTTTCAATTTCAAGTGGATTAATTTGTGGGCTATTTTTGGGGTGGGTGTTCGTTAACATTTAGGTTGGGTGTTCAAACAATTGGGTTGGGTGTTCAAAGTATGGTTAGTCCAAAAATTTTACATGTATGCCAAGAGAGAAAAAAATATTTGGGTGGTCAATTGACCATGGAAGGGAATGAATGGAGCCGCCTCCAGCCATACCAATAACTGATCCTTATCCACTCTATTTCCTTCCGCCAAGAACTACATGTAGAACCAAACATGTAGGAGGTAGAGGTATGGGCTGTGAGGTGTTTGGCACTGGTGAGGGTAAATCCTCATCCCTTCCCCCTCTTACTAACATAAACATGTTAGGCGAACGGTCTTAAGTTCATGTCTTCCCTGTGAATTTGTACCCCTTCAAATACAGACTGTGAAACACAAGTTTTTGTCCACATTGTTACCAACCAATTGCACTAAACTATTAAGATGATAGAATACTAGCTTTACTACTAACATCAAGTTATCTCAGACCTAACCACCCCTCTTTCCCCCACATGACTTCACCTCGCACATGGAACAGAGTGCACAAACAAATAGGGTGTGCAAACAAATATACCGTAAGGTGCAGAAACATGGCAACTGCAACTTCACAGTAGGAGCTGGGCTCCGAACTGTGAGAGTTTGCTTTTGTTTCATGTTTCTCACAAACAATATCACAAGGCTTGAACCCAGTAACTCTTGGAACCAAAGCTCTGACACCATGCTAAGTTAATGTTAATATCTTAGCATGGTATCAGAGCCTTTGGTTCAAAAAGGCCATGAGGTCAAGTCTCTCTATGAATTTGTTCCACCCAATTGTTTATACATGTTTACTCTAGCTTGCTTGTGCGATTACACTTGCTTGTACATGGCTATTGGTCTTTCCACTAATAGAAGTAGGTTAGACATTATTAGAGCTTAATACAATACAATACGATGCCCATTACCTAAAAGCTGATATTTGATGGGCCTTGATCACCAACCATATGATAGGGCAGGCAAAAGATTCAATCCTCAAACTTCACTACCTAACCACTACTTACAATTCTACATACTTAAGCTGATTCGCCCACTTATAGTGGAGAGTTCGGGCGGATGTAATTTTAACATACGTAAAGAACCTTCCTCCCTCCCCACAATCTCCTCCTCCTCATAAGGCACAACTATGTTGTTACGGTTGAGTGCGAAGCTCCCTATGTACCCTCTTACGCTGAGATTTGGAGACTTGGACTTATGAGTGCCCCCACAAGGCATTTCCATCCTCCAGCTAGCTTCAATTAAAACCCGTTGCTGTGAAACCACCACTGATAGAAGGGGCTCAATGGAAATCGGATTAACCACCCTTTTCGGCTCCTCTAAAGCACCACCCACATAAAGCCAAGGCAAGACGGGAGTGCAAAAAATGGGTTCTTATTCCAACCACCCATTTCCCCCCAAAGCAAAGGTCCCGTCCAAGTTATGACACCTGGAACGAGGATCCATCCAATACGAGGAATGGGAATGGGGAGGCGATATACCACATGCACATAATTGCAATAAATGGGAGTAGACTTCTATAGATTACGATTCAGAACTATACTTGTTTAAAGCGAAACTATACTTATTTAAAGCGAGCAACATTGGACAAATCGAGTCCTACTTTGCTAAATACTGATGTAAAATACATCTCTAGAAGCTTTTTGACAAATCTTCTTTTATATTTTCCTATCAAAACTCCAGTTTTGGTTCTTCATAATTTATTCTTCTATCTTACAGTAAATATAAAGAAACAAAGAGGAAAAATTGTAGGATTGTTTAGGATCGCTAAATTCATTATTTTGGAACGTAGGTATACAGTGTACCTGTTTATACCCGTTTTTGGCACCGCAGATCGGGCTAGCAATGAATAGCCATTTAATTAATTCTTTAATTAAATTGGGCCAAAATTATGTAGTTATTGGTTGATAAGTTTATTGGGCCGTAGATTTTCTATTACGTTTGGGCCCAATTACTTGTTTGAACCAAATGCAGCCCATGAAGGATGGAGGCGATTTGGGTCAAAGAGGCTGAGCCCACGATTATAGGAGAGTTGGTTATTTGCTAGAGGTGGTTATTTTCCTCCATGAAGTCCAAATGCTATTGACTAAGTCAAATGGTCACATGTCAAGCATCCACACAATTGAGGAAGTGGGGCAATTATGTTTTCTGCCCATGATCAAGCTCAACTACCCATGATGTTGCATGCACAAAAGGAGGAACAATCATGGGACACTTGGCGGCCTGTGGTGCAGGAGGAAAATTTGGATTCAGGCCTGAACCATCTTGCTGCTTGCCTATATATAGCAGAATCAAAGAAGAAAAACAGGTCCAACACCAATCAAAGCCCGGCGCTTCAAAACACTTTCCTACTTTCAGCAAAGTAGACTATTGAGTACCTCGTACTCAAAACCCATTCGAACTCACTTCTTCAAGTAGTTTGAATTTTACTTTTCCTGTACCACTTTATTATCCCGGTGTAATAAAATTTACGATTTACGTTTCATTTCCTATACGACTAGGAAATTTTAAGTCCACGATTGTGTGGCAAATCACGAACCTCCTTGTAATCATTACCATTTGGATCACACACAATCGCCTTACAAGTTAGAAGTCACGATTCACGGCAATCGTCATCCGAAGTTCGGTGCTACAAGTTTTGGCACGCCCACACTCAACCAACTAACTCTTGCAAACGCATCAGCGCCGTACGTGTGTCAAAAACGAGAGTTTTCAGTACCATACGTAAGAACATGCATTCCAAAACATGATTCGGTAGGTTAGTAGCGAATTCTGCTCACACAAAGCCCAAAACCTGCGACTAACTGAAAACTCTCGTTTTTGACACACATATGCCGAGCAAGGTGCGGATACGATTGCAGGCGTTGATTTGTTGAGTGCGTGCGTGCCAAGACTTGTAGCGCCTAACTTCAGATGACGATTGCCATGAGTCGTGACTTCTAACTTGTAAGACGATTGCGTGTGATCCAAAGGGTAATGATCACAAGGAGGTTCGTGGTTTGCGGCGTTTGCCACATGGTTGTGGACTTAGAATTTCCCAGTCGTATAGGAAATGCGTAGATCATAAAACGTAGACTTTATTACACCGTGATAACAAAGTTTGAGTAAAAAGAAAAGTAAAATAAAATCCAAAATACTTGAAAAAGTATGTTGAATGGGGTTGGGTTGAGTACGAGGTACTCGGATATGTCTACTTTGCTGAAAGTAGGAAACTGTTTTGAAGCGCTGGACTTTGATTGGTGTTTGGCCCATTTTTCTTCTTTGATTCTGCTATATATAGGCAAAGCAGTGAGCTGGTTTAGGCCTGAATCCGAATTTCTGCTTGCACCACGGGCTGACGAGTGTCCCACTACTCCAGCATGCAACATCATGGGTGGTTTTCGGCAGTTGAAAGATCATTGGGTGATGTGGCAATTAACTCCCCACTTCCTCCTTTTGTGTGAGCTTGACATGTGTCCAATTGACCTAGTCAATTAGCCTTTGAGATTGAGGGAAATAACTTCCCCCTATTTTGATGGGCTTCATCACATCCGAAATGGGCCAAGAACAAGTAACTGGGCCCAATCGTGTTACCAACATCATAGCCCAATAGATTTTAATCCAACACACCAATAATTCAGGCCCAATTTAACTAACTAAACAATCAAACGGCCTTTCACTACTAGCCCGATCCGCGGTGCCAAAAAAGGGTATAAACACTAACATAAGGTGCCAAAGAGCCTTTGTATCCCCTCCTACTGAAGGGCTATCTGCCAAACACCAAGCTCAAAACCACCCACCTCTTCCGTGCCTATGAGATTCACAACCGTGTACCTAATTTCTGACAAGCACGTACAAACAACATAAAGCAGTTTAGAGATTCTACACTAGTACGATCGCAAAGTTGTATATCGGTACATGTTAGCCCTACCTCTCTCCAAAACACGTCCTATTTCTTTGTATAGTGCCAAGTTTTAGTAAAGTCGGTTGCTAGTAAAATATAACTGAAACCCACACCGCAGAAAGATCAAAGGAATGAATATTCACAGATAGATTCTTCTTCGCATTTTTCCTGTGTATGCAATATAGTCCGACAGACAGAAGTGTTGCACCAAAGATCCACATAGTGCCTACCAAATGTAATCACACGGATGTCTAAAAACAAATTGGAAAGAAATCAAAGGGTAGAAATTCAGGGCAAATTAAAGTACAAGGATCAAAACCCAAAAAAAATCAAGCCAAAAGCATAACAAGGGCCAAAACCCATTTCGATTTCGAAGCAAACCCATCAATAAAAGCTTGTGAATCACGCATCTAAACAAGAAATCGACCACTTCCTAATACCTGTACGGGCAGGAGGTCCTGGGTCGAAACGGCCTCTTTCCCGGTAGAGACGGTCGACATGGCGGCCGTGGTAGCTGGGTAAGTGATGGTGCGGCTCCTCAAAAGACCGACGGTTTTGTAGAGATTTAGGGGAGGGGTATGGGGTAGAAGAAGGGTGGAACTGGAGCTGTTTGGTCTAAGCATTTTTCCAAAGGGCGTCCAGGTGCGTTGAATTCTGAAATGTACTGTTTGGATACTTTAGGGGGTTTTGAAGGAAATGTGCCCACGTACACAGCGTCTCCGACTTCAATGTCAAATATTGCTTAAGGCTTATGTAATATTTTAGCATCTTTAATATGACATCAAAGCCTCATCTTTAATTTTTATGTTAAATTCTACTCATATATATTTGACATTAAATTATCTATTTCCAATTCTTAATGTCAACTTTTGTGTCAAACTTAAAAGGAAAAAAAATCAAATGGCATTCTTTTGAAATTCAAACAGTTAAATTTTTGAAAATTGGCATGCCACTATGTTGATGTCAAAATTGACATGTTTGGAGCTACCTTCAATTCCACGTGAAATTGGCATATGGAAAGACAACATGATTGAAAGGCTTGAAGCTGTCAAAAGTAGTCGTTACATTGTCCACATCATGTTTAATATCTTCCATTGGAGATGCTTTAAGAATCAAAGAAAGTGATTATATCGAATAAAAAAGGCAGCTGATTTTGTCACTCCTTTTTTTGTTAACGTCATGTTCCCTGCAAGTGTATTTTTGTACAAAAAATACACGTGCAGGAGAGTAGCGTTAACAAAAAAGGGGAGTGGCAAAATCATTTCCCATAAAAAATAAAAAAAGAAAGTGATTATGCCAATGAGCTCTTAAATTAGTTGGCATCACCCACCACCTTCTTTAGTGAAGGTTCAGGACTACGAACAGTCTCTGAACTCCTTATGTTAGTAACTTACTAACTTTTCGCCAACCCATGTATACAATATTGAGGGGATAAAAAAGTGAATCTGACTGTAGGACCTTTTGTGGAGCACTTATCATTATGATCATTGTTTTTGGAAAATAATATTGTCACTCTCATTTTTACTAATAGCACTCGCCTTTTTTGTCTTGTAGTGTATGAATTTACAATATAGTACATGCATTTTGTGAAATTTTATTGCATTGAGGGGTAAATTAGTAAATTCACTTAACTAAAAAGACAAAAATGGAGTGTCATTGGTAAAAAGGAAAGTGGCAATATCATTTCCCTTATTTTTTGCGGAAGGACCTTTTGCTACTGGGGTGGTTCGGTAATGAGAGAGAGAGAGAGAAGGGTAGGTTATGTAATATGTATCGTGTTTGATTGTGTATTTGTGTTATATATATATATTTTTTCAAATTACTTATGTTGTGTTTGGATTTTTAAGAATTTTTTAGTTTGGTTTTTTAGGTAATGAGTGGAGAGAGAGATTAGTATAATAATTAAAAACATGGGTAATGAGTGGAAAGAAATAGAAAGAGGAATTATGAGAATGATTAGAAATAGGAATAATGAGGAGAGAGTAATTATTGAAAGCAGAGGTAAATGAGTGTTTTTGAGTTGAGAATTTTTTTTCAAAATGTAAACCGAGCAAAGCATTATTACTATAGATTTGAAATATATTTTGATATCAATCTGACTAGCTTAAATTGTATCATGTTTCGATATTCGTATCGACACTGTTAAGTGTTGACCTCCAGTTGAATAAGCTCACCAGGTAAAGTTTTCTCAAAGATAAGAAGCTAAGTTGTGATTCTTTAATCTTGAATATACAATGATTTGATCTCATTGACACATATTTACAGTTTTGTACTTGTCATGCTTGCGACGTTGTATGACATAATATATATTAACTAAAAAGCCAACAAAACATGTAAAGTTTGATAATCTACATGAGCCATATAAACTAAACGGCAACGTCAACAATTTACATCCAACAAAAGAATCACATCTGTCATTGTTTGGCTACGTAAACCATACAACAAAAAGAGACAATGGTATCAATATTTCCTTCTAGTGTAACTTTTTTTTGAGCCTTTCGAATAACATCTGCCATGTACTTGTTTTTCTTAACAAAGATAAAATCCAAAGCTAAGCCGACCCTACCCTCTTCAAGAAATGAACTTTAGCTGCATTTAACAAATAAAATCCCAATTCAGGAACAACTGAAGGTGTATGACCTGGTATCCACCACATGGTCAAATTCAAAACTAATTTGTTACTGATGGTTTTACAATAGTCGAACAGTTGGTAACAATTGGGGAGCATGGATGTCTCAATACCGTCTTGGGGCATCACAGTCGGACGCAGAAATGAGACTGTCTAGCTTGAGTATAGTTCGAAGATTTTCCTTATTCACTCCATGAATTGAAAATCGCTTATCATTTACATCTTTGAACACTTCTTTTGTGCGATGCCCTTTTTTCAAAAGAAAATGCTGACCACAGGTCCACAACCATTGAAAAGGCGATTTTCTTCAAAGAAAAATCAATGATTAAACATGAAAAAACTGTGTTGCCATATGTGAAAATCAATGACGGCCTCAAGAAATTAAGAAATTAAAAGGGAAATAATTTTATCACATATTACTCATTGACGCTCTTTTTTTCCTTTTGTGAAATCACGATTTTACCATCTCACGTGTACAGAAACAGAATAATATTTCTATAGTACATATTGAAGAACAATAGTAATCTAGACCAAGGATGCTACGGCTAGCCTTCAAAACATGGTATAGACACAGACACCATTTCAAACCTCCCCCTATCCCAATGTTTGGCCATATTGACTGTAACTTTGAATTTCAGAGGACTATTTTTCCCTTGTTGCATCAATAGTTTAAGCAATATCAACCAAATCGAATACAAATCTGGGACTCCAGATTGTTTTTTCTCCTTCTGTTCCAAGCTCTTATCTGCACTAGGATGCAGAAGTAAGCCAAATCCTCCATCAGCAGTGTTTAACCGAGTTGTGCTTTTTGCATCTGAATGACCGGTGTTTTGGTTGTCGTTTGGATTAGGTGTTTGGCCGTGCTTCTGTCCTCTATAGCATGAGTGTACACTCTCAGCTTTTATGTTTCCAAACAAGAGTTCAGCAGCCTTGTTTTTCACAAGGAGTGGTACGTACTTTGAGTCATCCCATACGTATAACTGCAAATAAGGACACAGAATCAGCTATGCTAAGCAAGTTTATAGTAGATCGCCAACATTTAAAAGTAATAATACGAAAAAGAGTTAAAAAAATTAAGGAGAGACGACTAAGCAATTAGAAAACAACTTAGTTTGTGTTCTTCATCTGGGTTCCAGGAAGTAGGGGCGATGCCGGAGATTTCTCAGTACCAAGCAGGGCCGGCCTTGGGCTAAAGCCCAAGGTGCGGCCGCTTTAAGCCTCAAAATTTGAGCAAAATTAGGGCCTCATTTTCTATAGAAAAACGCATATATATGATATATAAAATGCTCCTTGTTTCAATGCAGAAAGGCATTTGTTGCATTTGGCACCAGTGGTGCGTGCAAAGACTTTAAAGCAAAGGGTCTCTAGTTCAAGTCCTGGGAGGGACCTCTTGTAATATATATATATATTACAATAACCTAGGGCCTCCATTAAAAATTTGCTTTAGGCCTCGAAAATGTCAGGGCCGGCCCTGGTACCAAGAATATAAAATAGGAGGATGAGGCATAAATTACTAGCACAAGTTTCTTCAAAGTGGTATTAAAGCTTAAACCACCACTTAGGACTCCCTCAAACATATACAAATGAATTACGTCTTCATGTTATGGTAGAAAGGAGATGTGTGAATATTATAGAAGTATAGCAGGCCAATCAGAGTTAAGTAAAACAAAGTAAAAGCATTGGTGAAAGAAAAAAGCTTCAAAAAATGTAATAATACTGCCACCTTACATGATGGATAGAAGTTTATAAATACGAGGAACCGTTTATTTTTCCTCACAAACAGAGGCGACTGCCAATGTATAATCCATGGGTCGCATGACACCACGGAGAAAAAAAAAAAAAGCTACAGCAGATAATATAAAATTTAGTACGACCCCATATCCATAATTAGTATAAACTCATGTCCTCCGCTAGATAATTTTTACCTTGAAGTTCCACAGCCGTGCGCACTTTGGTCTCTATCTCTATCTCTCCAAAGAAACTCTAATATAAATCTTGAATGTTGTAGCCTGTAGGTAATGTTTTTCTCTTCTTTCATTAAAAGTTTGGGTACATTTAGGGGTTTGCGCTCTCCTAAGGTTTCAGATATAAAATCTTTCAGGTGTTGCCGATTTCTTTGGAGCTAGTCATACTCTATACGCTTTCGCTAGTGGACAGTGGAATTGGGCTTCCAAAATTAGTCGATGTGCGCGTAAGTTGACCTGTACACCCGAGTTTCAAAAACAAAAAACTTGGGTATGTTGTTATGGATTTTGATAACTGCTCTAAATTGACCTTATGTACTGATCGATATAGCTATATGGAAATAAATGATCATCTTTATTCGATAGTGCTATAAGTACCGACCATACATATACCGATGGGGTACCGATGGACATGCGAGGCCACCTCTGGGTCCCGCACAGATGATCTGAGCCGTTCAATAATTTTTTTTAAAAAATCCGAGTGGGCCCAGCGAGAATCAGCTCAATCTAATATGTGTAAGTGCTCGATCCAAAATTTTATTTTTTTCATTCAGATTTCTAGGAGGTGCACATGGGCGAAATGTCTTTAGTAGATCGCGCAAAACGTCTTTGGCAGATCGCGCAGGTTGCACCGGTTGGATCCAGATAGCCCGACCTGGTTGGTCGTGCCACGTCGGCCTAGTTGCACCAGAGGGAATCCACGCGTGATACCCGAGCGATACGTTGGCTACTCTAACCTTCCCGACCACAATATTTTTCTTTTTTCAAAAATACTATCTGAAAAACGATGAGTTGTCAAGTTCATTATTGAATAATTATTCCGTCAATTTTCAGTTGTTTATAGCCTAAAAAAACTCTCTATTATAAAATAAATTAGATTTTGCCAATATATAAAATAAAAATCCCAATGGCGTTGGCTACTCTAACCTTCCCGATCTGTCTTGACCTAGAGGATCTTGTCGAGCAGGGTCATGGCTCGAGCACGGTCCAAGCTGATTTGTTCGGGCCACTACAAATTACAGTGATAACATATACCAATTCTACACCAAGTGAACTTGCACACTGAATGAGCAGAGAAATTAAGTTTTATTACAAGATATAGTTACCACACTAAGTTTTTCGTCATCAGTTTAAGTAACTGAGTCCCTTTAGCTCGTCTGTTCTTGGAGGTACAAGGGGGCCACTGCTTCAGTGGTATTCTGAAAGCAGCCACTTTGTGCATATAATGTCAATGTTTAGGTCTGTTTCCAATCCTTCCCCACCCATACCCCAATGATTGGGGATTAGATGGGTTCTGTTATTGTTGTTGTTGTAGTTTAAGTAACTGAATATTACAAGCCAACAAGCTGCAGCTCAATTGGGTATTTGTCTATTACCAAAGGTTAGGTCTATCTCCAATCATCTCCCGTCCATACCCCAATGATTGGGGACTAGATGGGTTCTATTATTGTTGTTGTTGTAGTTTAAGTAACTGAGTATTACAAGCCAACAAGCTGTAGCTCAATTGGGTACTTTGTTTAAGAAGCATGAAGTATGGTAGTCTAGGAATGTCTAGAATCTACGTTTCGAAATTCACGTATTTACCTAATTGTTAGACGCTAATTGGATCCTTCAAGATAATGATTCACATAACTCCATCAACCAAGACAAATTTTCAAGGAGTAGACAGTCTAGAGAACATTCAACTAAATGTGCAGCCCTGGTCAGCTCCTTCAGAAAAGTATGCAAGATTCATCGTATTAAAAGCAATAAAGACTCGAAGAGACCAAATGTAGACTGTGAGTACGCCATACCATGAAGGGTCTGTATATTACGCTTCTTATGTGGAGATTATTAGAGCTCTTCTGACAATAGAATGGAGTGGTGCTTTCGTCAGAGGTAGACCTGGAAACAATTAATTGATGACATGCTATTCAGTAACTAAAAGGATCACTGCAAATCTATAAACTGTTGAAAGCAGACCTGAGTCTTCTCCATACCCCAACTCAGAGTTCAAAGGAGAGCCACATAGTTGGCAGCCGCTACAAATGAGATCTTCAGTTAAATATTTATCTCCCATTGCGCATATTCTCCTGCTTAGGAACATCCTCTCCTCCTCAGATTCAGGAAGATGCTTCCAGGTCAGTGGCAGAAAAATTTCGCCAATCGACGCACAGAAAGTAGCCTTACTGGAATCAGTAAGATGGAACACTTCTAAAAGAGAACAGCAGTCCTGCAAACATCTCTCTTCTTGCACTTTCCAGTTTATTGACTGTTGTCCCTTATGCTGCGTAAGTTTATACACAGTGAAAATCCTCCAAACATGTAAACATCCAACATGGAGATCAGGCATGAAACATGGAACTGGCTTATTAAACAGTTCTTTCCAGGACCAGAATTTATCGTTGTGAAAAAGCAACACCCTTGATCGTGATCTAAGTGCACTACAGTAGAATATGCTTCCTCTTGACAGTTCTCACAGAGTGTGAGGACGCTCAATTATGTAATTATATAAGCTATCTATAAAACGTATAGCTCAATTTCGCTGCCCTGGATCATGATCTAAGTGCACTACAGTAGAATATGCTTCCTCTTGACAGTTCTCACAGAGTGTGAGGACGCTCAATTATGTAATTATATAAACTATCTATAAAACGTATAGCTCAATTTCGCTGCTATATAACTTTGCATATACGGAATACAGCAGTTAATGGAGGTAGGAAGCTGAAGAAAGCTGGCATTTCCTTCCAAAATATACTCATTTTTTGTGCATGCAGGTGCCTTTCTTTCCAAAAAGCTTTATGCAATATAACTGTCAGTAATATCGAGATTTAAGGGGAGACAGAAGAAGCCAAGCAGATCAACAATCTAGCAATTAAAGATGTAAGAGAATAGTCACAGACAAAATTAACAAGAGAAACTGAAAGCATGACATAAGTTTCTTGAATAATTCAAAAAAAAAAAAAGCAGACAGTTTTTTTTTTTTTTCAAGGCAAAAAATATACTCCCATGAAAGTAATTAGCTCCACGAACTTAACCAGCTAGGGCTAGCTCAGTTGGCTATAAAAATTGTCCCTAGTTAGGAGGACATGTGTCAAAGTCTTGCCACATAGGTAAGATTCCCTCCTTATGCAATGGCCTCCTCATGTACCAAAAAAACCTGATTAGTTCCATGAATTTAGCTTATTATAACAGAAAATTTGAACCTTGAAATGCAAGTCTGCATGCAATTAACTAATCTCATGCAACCATGAGAAATTCTCAAGAATTAAAAGGTCAAGACAAAGAAGATACCTGGTGCCCATGAAATTGCACATTGTGAAGAATAGATCCAGCTTGCTGCACCCATTCAATAACTTTCCTAAGCTTTTCCTTGGTTGTTGCCCCCAGTTGACACTCACCCATGATGCTGTCCAGACCTCAACAGTGAAGATAACATCTTAGGCGTCCCAGTTATCGAGTTTAGTAAGTTTGCATTTTAAAAAGCAAGAAAGGAAAATTAACAGAAACATAACCATGAAGTAAAATGATTGTTCGTTATTGCAACTTGCAGGGGTAGAATCGAACCCAGGCATACCATGGAACTTGTGATTGTTAGTGTCATAATACCCTAACTTCCAGATGAGAAATATAATGTTTCCAGATATTCGACTATACAAACCACAAGTACCTTTAAGCAACTAAAAGGAAGATAATACCACGTCTATTTACAAAACCTACGGCAATCTTTAAAAAAGAGGGAAAAGAATAAACACCTTTCGAAACAAGTGATTCACAAGAGTGGACTAAACATTGTAGAGACGAGCAATGGTTGGTTCTGGCCTCAACAAAATCTCCAAATCTTGTAATCTTGACGTCTGTGCAGAGTAAATAGATACCGTGTCAGCCAAGAATTAGTCATACTACATACCATCTGAAACATTTGATAAGACATACCCATTAAACGTAGTGAATAGAATAGAAAGGCTAAGTACAAGAATAAGATATTGACGAACGAAATGCTAATATTAGTTGCAATCTAAAAAATAATTATACATTGAACAACCAGCACAACCGAAAATAACATGCTAGGCTAATGTAACAAAAACTAGGAAATATACCTCAGATATGTGTTACCGTGTAACTACGTACATAACTGGAAAGTTTGGTATGAAGAAGATGTTGAAATTTTAACCGACATTTTAATAGGTAGCAGAAACTGAAAGTATCAACACAAGAAAGGAAGGAAAACAAGCAGCAGCCACCAACTGCATTAGATATACAACTCCAGAAGCTCAAATAGTGTTCCAGCCTAGGAATCAGGCATACAGTTTCGACATCTCAAAGTTTTCCATCATGTCAGTACACAATTTGGCTAGTAAGAACAAAGTTTACAACATAGGTCGATGTCGCCAGGACAAAAAGAACATATTTCACTAGCGATTCTTCTTTTTTGTGTCATCTCACATCATTTCCTCGCCTTGAGGTATCTTGCAACCTGCACTCTTATTTTTTGCATAACCTCATGGCTCAAGGTAACTAGCTGTTTGCTTTCCAAAAGTTTTCCTCTACGACACCAATACTCTTACACATAAAGTTCCTAAATTGGGTTTACGGGACATGTTGGGAACATGTTAAAGAATATATTTATGTATTTTCATGATGTTCTTGATGTTCACGTAACAAGAATAAAAATATAATATAAGCCTCTACTTGTAATAAAAAAAAAGTACCATAAGTGAATTCACTCACATACGTATCATTCCAATTTATAATTAGACTATTCACAAATGTGCATTACGCTAGGCACCCTATCATAAGTATTCTCTAGGTTTTGAAAAACAATAAGGATCTTCCTTGTTCTCTTTATACTTTTCTGGTAAGTTAGACTGCTTCAATTAGTAATTTTCCGCACATGGATCCAAACCGATTCTCCTACATTTGTAATCACCATTCTTTGGCAATACCCAATCACCGCCTCCCACAATTTCATTTGTGGCTCATCAAGTTGTATGTTTCAAATTTCAATAGTCATTGCAGCTTTGGATATTTCCTTTTATACATATAACTAAGCTATTTTTTGTCTACTGTTGCCATGTCAATGATTGCATAAGTCGGGTAGAGTATTTTAAAATTAATATTTCAACAAGATAAACTCCCATAAGTACTCGCTATGAAAATTAAAAAAGAGGATAAAATTGAAACTTACTGTGCAGCAAGACGATATCACCAGCAACAGCCATGGAACCCATTTGTTTTTGCCATATGGATACATTGAAAAAACGGCGTGTATCATCACCAACCTGAATGTCTGTCCTAATAACTTCTCTTCCACCTTTCGCCATCTTATACTACACGAAAAGCAGAACATTACTTAAATGAAATCAAACTCTACAGAAGAGGGGGAGGATTTACATTGTTAGAGAAAGTAATTGGCAAAATGCTCCTCTCAATGCGAAAACCCTTAACATTAAATTGTGTAGACCTAGACATCGAAATACCACTCACCACAACTGAACTCCGAGCGCTAGATTAAACTTAAGCTAGGTTCCGCATGATATTTCGTATCTTCTCGTGTTTCGTTGCCATTCTCACTTCCATGTTTAAACCTACGCTCTTCTATGCAAGTGTGTGTGTGTGTGTGTGTGTGTAATTGATCTAAATTGCGCTTCGCTTGCTATTCAGTCAGGTCGCAGGGTCCGGGGGGGCTCTTCCGAAACCTAGACACGTCTATTACGGTACTTCATAATGTAAACCGTAACTTACAAACATTTGCAATACGCAGCTGATGTTATGTAACTGTATTACATTCTTCATTTGATACGTAGAAGAAATTGGCGGTCGGGCATGTACTCAACAACACAACTGGAGAACCGCGTCTCTTGCTTTCTCTGTTTCATTAATTGATTGTTCCTTGCGCCTCGTGTGTTTGTCGGTTTGGCCGGTTTCTCAACATCATTAGTACATCGTTACATATGTACATACGTATGCATGTATGTAGAATGGTAGAGAGAGGAGAGAAACCTGAACAGTAGTACATCTATGGACGAAAACGATTAACTGAACGTAATCACCAACGTGAGAAGCAGCTTTTGACAGATCGATCAGAGGTCCGTACCATCCGATTGCTCCTGCCATAATTACACGGAGAATTATGGAGAATCTCTTCTTCTTCTTCTTCTGAGTTCTTCTTTCCAGGCGTGAACAGATTTTGGCGCGTATATTTCTGATTTAGGGATTTTGACAGGGGTGATTGGCTGCAACGGTAATTCTGGGCACTAGCAAAGCAGGGATAAGCCTATCCCGGACCCGGTTTCTACATTTCTGTGTATATTGTCTTTTTTCTCTAACAAAATGTGGTTCAGTAAAATGGATATCGATATCGATTGAAAACAAAAAACAAAAAACAGGATATCAATATCCAATGAAGTTGGTTTATTGGATCAACAATCTATTCATTGAGATAAAAAAAGTAATAATTCAAGCCCTACATCATCGTATTAAAACTTGTTGTGGGCTCTAAAACTACATGCCCCTCACATTCAATGACTTGAGAGAAATGAAATCCTTCAATAAAGAACTTTTTGTTTTATTTCAAGCCTCCAAAGTTCACAAAACTTGTTCTGCTTCATTGACGGACTACGAATATGAAAGGGAAAACAATATTCTCTTAAAATTATAATATAGAATACAAATATAGATTTGCAGATTGGTCCAACTCGTAATTTACTTTTGACCCCGTGTTCAATGACCTGACCGTAGTGATCTTAATTGTGGTTACATTCATAAGTAGCTTGGTCCATCTTTACTCCATCTCATATACGTCTAAGGACCCGCATCACCCTTGATTTATGTGTTGTTCATTCATTTTTGCTTTTTTCATGCTAATGTTGGCGACTGGAGATAACTTTCTTCAATTATTCCTGCGATGCTGCCATGAGAGGGAGTAGGTCTTGCTTCATATTTGTTAATTCATTTATGGTTTACACAACTTTTCATAGTAGCGAGGTAGAGAGGCAAATAGGATTGCATCCCGACTATGTATGTTGGCACCCAATCCCACATACCACAGCCCGAAACCAATAGAAAACTTAGTTGGCCAGGAGCCAACAGATATAACAAAATACAGAGAAAGTAAGAAGACTAAAAGAAACCAAAGAAAAGAACCATCGATCCATAGCAGCAGGACAGACAAATGATGCCATGATGTAGCAGTAGCAGCAGCTACACAGCATCACATTCAGCAATTTAAGCAAAACCTCCAGCCAGATCAGGATCACTCTTGCCTTCGCATCAGTATAGCAATCCGCAAAGACACTTCTCATGGAAGATAGCTATGAATGAAGAGGAAGCACCAGACTTCAAGAATATCATAAGCAGCCTCAGAGGCCTCTTTGCATAAAATAGCCATGTTGATCAAAGGACTGCAAATAACAAGCTTAGGGCCAAGACGTAGTAACCAAACGAATCGAACCCCAAAGTCACAAGGCAATAACAAACCCACAAGACACAACCTATGACCACTACCGGAAACCCAACAGAACCAACTAAAACACAATCCTCAAGGACCACAAACACCCAATAGCCCAGACTCAAAACCAGTCACAAACCAGACACAAAACGATAACAGACCAGACACAAAACCTACAAATCCAAAAGTAGCAGACCCTCAACCATTAGTAAGCCCGAAGACATATTGAACCAACGAAAGCGATCAAGATCTATGAAGTCATAGATTATCCAGTAGGTTATGATATGCAAATGCAGGTCTTATTTGCTAATGTGTTAAATCTTGGCTACTTCCTTTGTTTAACTCTTGGTCTCTAGACTTGATTCTAAAAATAAACCTGTTCATTGACAAGAACAATAGCAAAAATGAATGTGTGTGTGTGTGTGAGAGAGAGAGAGCGAGAGAGAGAGAGAGAGAGAGAGAGAGAGAGAGAGAGAGAGTTTTGCTCAAGCTCATTTAATCAATACAAATTATAACATAACTTTTGAAACAGGGTCTACAAACCCATCTTTTTCACCTCGAGGAAAACCAAAGCCATGATATTGAAACTAGAAGAAGATTACCACAGAGTCAACTCCCTTAGACAGCCAAAAGTGAACCACTGTCTCGGAAGCATACAAGATCAACTTAACTACAATAGGATACCCAACATTAAAACTAATTGGGTTAAAGTCCAACAAAGCTAAACTTGAGATAAAACGGGTTATTAGACTCCGATGCACCGCATTGAAACACCGGATAAAGGCACAGTCAAACCAAGTTATACTGGACGGAAATGCCCAACAAAAACAAGGGCCTATTCCAACAAGTAGCTTTGACTAAAAACAGCCACCAAGTGGTACTTCTCCCACTGACGTATATCCAGTATTTGAACCAACAGCGTCAGCCACAGGTTTTCAATTTCCAAACCTACTTGAACTGTAGACTACACCATATCTACAACTGAGATTCCGTTCCAAAGAAACTCTGTTTCAACATCCTAGAACCGCCATACCAACAATTAGGCTGCGTTTGCATCTTGGATTTATGGAGACACTAGCATTAGGAATAAGGGGGAAAAAATGTACATGAAGCCATTTCTTTTTCCCCTTTTGCTGTTCTTTTCCTTCCGCAAAGCCCTCTCACAGATCCAATATCCAAACACAGCCTAATATGACTCCCCAAACTCCAACTTACCGAAAATATGAGCTCATGTACAGTCTTGCCCCTATATCAAGTGGCCCATCATCCCCACCAACTGCATGAAGAGCGACAGGTATTGTTGAGAGGAGTTGCACCGTGAGCGGGAATACAGCAGGTTTGACTTCAATAGCATCTGAAATGCCAGATATTAAACCAGGTGCTGGATCCAGCGATGCTATACTAGTGTTTTGTACTGCTATTTGTGATGCACAGCAAATTTTCTGTTCAATATTCTCCTCTGAGCAGCCATTGTTACCACCATCTCCCGGGAAATCCAAAGCCAACTCTAATGGACAGGTAATTAGGGCAACATCTTCAGCTGTCCTCCATTTACCCGGGCTACCTCTCCGCTGGAAGCGCTTATGTGAAGATAAATTGAGCACCAATGTTGACGTATTATCAAGCCATTCCGCTGTTAGGTCTTCAACTTCATCGTAATAGATGCGCCGCTCAATCTAGGAGCACATTAATAAGCAGGACACCTCAAGACAACTTTATAGAAATACTAAGTAAAGAATTGTAGAAAGAAAGTAAATAAAAACATAGATGGGTAAGGGAACTACTCACAGCTAACTTGGGAACATATATTGACATGAATCTTGGTCCCAGACCCAGTACCCTTGCTTCAGTCAACAAAATCTGGGTAGCACAAGGCACAAACCAGCAAGGACGACTCTTAGTAAGCAAAACCCCAAGATAAATCACAAGGAAAACACACATAATCTAAGCGCAGTATACTATATTTTTGAAGTACTAATTCCACCATATTGTACTAATCTTTCCAGTCAAAATATGTAACAAAACTTGTGGACCAGACAAACGAATAGAGATGTCTCAGTGGTGGGAACTCAGGCCTCTTGGCTTATGGAACATAAGACCAGTAAGCATAAACAATTAGGCAAACAGTTGTAGAAGTGTTTTAAGATATTTGCAAACAGAAACAGTTAATTTGTAACTTTATGCATGAGGGACGGAAATGCAAGTAGGGTTTGAACTTTCGAGTATGCCCATTTGGTCAATTCCAACTATACGCTACCCAAAAAATTGAATAAAGCACTCAAAAAAACTTGCAATCAGGAGCCCATCAAATCAAATTTAGACCCATCCACCAAAAAGAGAGAAGAAAAAACACCACCACAAAAAAAAAAAGAAAAAAGGAAATTGCAAAATTCTCAACAAATTCGAGCACAGTACTCCTGAAAAAAAAAAGGGATTAATAATCAGGAGCCAATCCAGTCAAAGAACTGAGATCTCACCGAGAAACAGATGAACGAGAAGAACCCATAGAAGACAAGAAAAGAAAAATGAAACCTCAATGTGTAGAAAATCCAGATCATGAAAATACTCAAAACCATTGAACCAAAAATCTGATTAAAAATTAGAACCTAACTATTCAACAAATTATCCAACTTGTAGTACTATAATGCAATCAGTGAAGTTCTGGACATGCGATACACTATCCAAACAAAGACACCCATCTCTGGTATCACCTTTCTCATTAACTGGCTAATACTCGCCGCTAGATGCCCATAACCCAGCGACTCCTTTTTATAGAATTCAGCAAATTGGTTATCCCTCCAGATGCCATGTGTGTCCCTCTCCAAATGGCCTACTCGACATAGAAGTCATCCCACAACAGGATTGCATAACCCAATGAACCTTTGTTCAGCAACGCACTATCTTTGTCAATAGCTTTTTTGGTTCAAGTATTCAAGTTCACCAAGCAGCAAACATTCAAGTCCTCAAGCGTAACTAGTAACCACTTGTCTAACTTGCCAGCCCACAACCAGACCACTAAGCACAGTGGCATAAGCAAAGGATTCCAGTTTGGGTACAATTCAAAAATCCCTAGCTGACCTCAGGCTAGTGAACATAGGGTAAGACCTCAATCCAACTTGTAACCAAAGGTGAGTGCGCAACACAAGGTGTTGAGGCGAAAGAAACTAGAATAAAAGATAGTTATAAAAGCTCCTCTAGCAAGTAAAAGATGTGTCACCCTCTATTTAGTACACCAGTTTTTACACAAGGAGAAAAACGAAAACCTACCCATACTACAAGCCAGTCCTCTTTCTAGCTATTGCATGGATGACTTTGGGCCAAAGCCTCAAGAAGGAAAAAGTTCAGAGTTCAGACCCAGTAAAAGTAAGGTACAGTCTCTTGTTTTTCTTTTATTTTTTTTATTTAAGTGCATTTCTTGTTTGCATAACATATTCTACACACACATTCAACCATTATTTTGGACTCCTCTTACATTCAAAGGGAGAAAAAATACCTCCTTTTTCCTGAGAAGAAACCACATGACGAGTTTATCACTAGCATCCTTGACATGCCTACTGGCCAGCTTCCTCTCATTGCAATGAGCAGCAATGTCTGCAAGTGCTTCGGTGCATGGAACTCCATATTTTGATGCTGCAGCAGATAACGCTTCCTGACCTTCAATTGATACTGCTGCGTCCTTATCAAAACAAGTACCACTGAAGCATCTTCTTATCAATTCCTTCCCATTGTTTAGTTTTTGCGACGCTCTTCTGTGCTTCAAATACCACTCTTCAGCTTCAGTTATGGCAGCTAATGTCCGGTGTACTACAATATCCGGATACCTACGCAGTGGTGAAGTGAAATGGGTGTAGAGTGGAACAGCCAAAGCATAGTGCCCCCAATAATTTTCTCCTTCCAGATCTCCGCTACAAAAGTATCCTGCCAACTGCATTGGTTTCGTAGCGTACGAGACAAGAATATTAAACAAAACAGGATCATTCTTGAGTGCGTCTCTTATCTTCTCTAATGAACGATGAAGCTGACCGGAAGAAGAAGTGTCCAATTCAAAACCATGTTTTTTACAAAAAGCTTGAAACTCTCTAAGCTTCCTCAAGTTAGGATCAGGATGCCTGCGCAACAATGCACAATCCGGATAAGCTCTAAATATTACTTCTGCAGCGTTCCTGTTGGCCAAAAGCATAAACTCCTCAACAAGGAAATTTGAGTCCTTCCTTTCCGAAAGTATACCGTCGTAAGGAGTTCCATCTTCATCAAATAAGAAAACCAGTTTGGAGCTTTCTAGACGCAATGCCCCATCATCAAATCTCTTCTCCTTCAATTTTAGGGAAATCTCATTAAGGCATTTCACAGAAATTTTAACATCAGACCAGTGGAAGTGATCATGCAACTGAGGGACACCATCTTCTGCAGGATTAAAACTCCCCACATCAAACAACCCATCAATGATGTCCTGAGCATTTTCATAGGAGAGTTTGCAACAAGATCGTATGACAGTGCGGCCAATCCACTGATCCACAATCTCACCATTAAGATTTATGTCCCACAAAACTGAGAAGGCAAGTCGGTCTACTCCAGGATTAAGAGACACTACATTCTCTGAAAGCAATGGGGGCAACATAGGTAACTTACCCCGCAGTAGATAGACACTAGTAGATCGAAACTGAGCTTCCATGTCTAATGCCGTGTTCGGTAGAACAAAATATGATACATCAGCTATGTGCACACCGACTCTGAAAACACCACTGGAAAGCCTTTCAACTGATAACGCATCATCAAGATCTGTAGCAGTGGAGGGGTCAATAGTAAATATGCACAAATTTCTTAGATCTCTTCTTCTCTTTAATTCCTCAGGTGGCACCTCCCAAGGAAAAGATGGAATACAAGAAAGTGATTCAGCTGAAAATTCAGAAGAAGGGATTGCATTTTCAAATAATATTGCAGAAATATGTGGTTCGATCTCTCCACCCCTCCCAAAAATATGCATGACACAAGCTTGCGGGGCATAATTTCCTTCACTCCAATCGCCAATTCGTGCACCCACAATTTCCATTTCAATTGTTTGATCACTATCTTCCAACCTTTTCCTAATGGCTTTAGGAAGGTCTCGCAAACATACCGTCATTTTTGGAAACTTTGGGTCTATCGGTGTCAAAATGATGTACTCCAGGTTGGGAGGTAATAATGAACTCTTTTTCTTCCTTTCATTTTTTAAAACTTCTTTATTAGCAAGGCCCTGACTAACACTAAGAAAACCAACAATAGTATCACGACGAGGAGATCTTTCCATAATGGCCACAACTCTGCCGGTTGGTCTTTTTGAAGGGAATGAGCTCATTGTCGCACACAACTTCTCCACCGAATTAGGAATATCATCACGGTCACTAGATCTAACTGTATGCAAAGGATCCAGAGCAGAAGGACAATGTCCATTAACAGGACTATAACGATAACCTGACACAGATGTGCATTGTCCAATGAGTCGTAGACCAGCATCTGCACCGGTGGGAGTAAAACTCACATTACAAAACCCCTTCTCTTCAATAAGTGAGCAATTTGTACCATTTACACACTCATAAGCCGCATCTACCTTATTCTTTCCTTTGGAGCTATCGCGAGCCAACTCAGAGACTTGACAGGCAGAGTTATTATCATCCGACGGGCCAGAATTGTCAACAGTTCCAGCAGACCCTTTCATCTTTATCCATGATGAGAAATGATCAACTTTAATTGCAACAATGTCTCCTTCCACCTATGTGACAGAACATATTCCATCAAAAAGAGAAAAAATTCATCGCCCTACAGAGATGTAAGCATAGAAAGTACAATCTCCATATGTAACAGAAATAATTGAAAGATCAACAACATGACACTAGTTTGATTACAGACCATAACAACAATAATAACCATCCATTGTCCATCCTGTCACAATGCAATCCAACTTACTGCCAGAAGTAATCCTAGAATCAGTCACACAACCCAGTCACATGAACTTTTCCACACCATTACTCTTCTCCGCCTCATTTAGTACAAGGTCTAGAAAGGTTTTGCAAGTACACTACCCACCAACCTCCAACACCTCCCCAGAACATAAATGACTAAATATTTTCAAGTAAATATACTCCTAAATAACACAAAATGCAAAATGAATAAATCTCTAATCTTTGCAAAGAGGGAAATACAAGGAAGTGCAACACATGTTCTTTTCATCTAAAATGGTGAAACGAGTAATACAACCAAAAATTATCAAAACTTCGACTGCTAACACAAGTACACTGATCTAAGAATTGTTACCACCACCCAATATGGGAGTATGACAGTCCACAATGGGCTGAAAAAGTACTAGTAGTTAGACATTTATACGCCTTGCTTGACTTGATTACGAGGTTCACCAATTGCATGTAGGTTTTTGCATAGATTTACATATTGAACATGCGGACTCCGCGACCCATCGGGTAAAATTCCCGATGAAGAACTAAATTATAATAGATAATGAAAAGAGTGTAACCATCAGATAATAGATTAATAGTGAATTGGACCTCTGATCAGTTTACGTATGCTTATACTAAATGGAAAAAGTACGAGAATCTGAAGGCAATGGAAGTCAACGGCACTTCATTCAGAAAAGACTTGGGAAAAAATAAGCCCAAACTTACAGCTCTATTCTGTGCTGCAATTCCATTAACGAGAATATCCGTTTGAACTCCATCGATTTTGCAATAGGCCTAACAGCACAAGAAAGAACATGCATTATATGTACATTATCGAACACAAACAGACCAAAAAAATGGGAAAGGAAGAATGGTGACACACCTCAAGTCTATTGTGAGCATTCACCCGAAATAACGCTTTAAAGACATGACCTTTCTGCAGAAGTAAACACCAAAATACTAACATCCTTCTCCATGATCTTCTAAGACCTCCATGTGTTCACAAGGGCCTTAGAAGGTAAATAATACAGCGCAGTAAGAAGCAAATTAAAACATAATATAACGGATTTGAACATGTCAGCAGACTGACCTCTAATGCCTCATTAACAGATTCACTGGACCAGTGCGGAGCAAAAAAATTTCTCTGATGAGGCAGAAGAGATTCCTTATTCCCAATTGACCCTATTGACTCCTCACAAGTAACCGTCACAGGACATGATTTTGAATACATTCGATCACCAAAATCGGATGGAAAAAAATGCTGGTTTTGCATACTTATACCCTCCTGTGTTGCCGCTTGTTCATTCACACGCATAGTTGGCAAAGAATTAAAAGCAATATTAGACGCTCTGGGCAGTTGTTGCTCGTTTGATGTGCCACTTCCCCCCACAACTTCTGATGAATCTGCAGGAAGTTCATCTACTGAACTACAGGCTGCTCCGCAAAAATAAATAAATAAATAAATAAATAATTCATCAGAGCCAACAACAGCAATATTAGCACCTCATGAACACATCTATTACCAATATAAGGAAGCGTGATGACAGGACAAGAAGAGGTTGCATATATGTAGAGCAAGTTAAGGTTGAAAAGCAAGTGGTGAAATTCCACGGAGACCCCCTAACGTTTAAAACCGTCCAAACAGACCCCCCATCTATAGGAAATGAAAAAGATGGTTAACTAGGTTGATGGAATGAAAGAAATGACAAATCACCCACACTGACCACCTCATCTATGAAAATCGCCCACACTTGTAACGACCCTAATTTTGTCCCTAAAATTTTCAATTAAAAACTTATATTGTTATTCTAAATTTTATATTAATTAAACAAAATAATCTGTTTACTTAACATTTATTCTATCATTAGTCTCATTATTCATTTAATTTCATACAAATCACTAACATAAATTTTTATTCAACATATATACATATACTCATCCCTTTCTCCTCCCCCACTAACCAAAACTCTAAAAATCTATCTAGACTAACCCCCCTAAAATTATCACCTTTTAACCATCCCATCCACCTATCCGTCTATCATCCCAATCCATTCCATTAGGGATGTTTTGTTCCCTCTTTCCAACCCTCTTTCCTCTCCTCCTCTTGACACTTTGAACCATCACCTCTCCAATTAACTCTCATTCACACACCCACGTCATTATTTATCTGTCTTTTTTTCTTTTTTCTTTTTCTTTTTTGTCGACCAAGAGAGAAACAAACTCCCTCATTTCTTTCTTCTTCATTTTTTGTTTCGCAGAGAGAGAGAGAGAGAGAGAGAGAGAGAGAGAGGAGTCCTGGAAAAAATAAGAAGAGGAAGAAGAAAGAAGAGGAAGATCACCCCCACCATTTCTTTGTTTACATTCATATCACGAACCCCTTTTCATGGCCAATTTCTTCCTAGCTAAAGTCGTTTTTAGGCTTCGGTTTATTCATGGAAGTTGTAGTGGGCGTCAAGAGCTTCGGTTTCGACACAAGAATCACCCGAAATGGTCAAGATTTGATAAGAGTTATCGTGGTCTAAAGTTCTGTAAAAAAAACTCGGATTACCATTCCAGACAGGCAAACAGCACACAGGACTTGTATTAACCGCCATTTTCATCCTACTTTGAGTGGTTTTCAGGTCTACAATTCTTCTTGAAAGTTGTAGAGCGTTTCGAGAACTTCGTTTTAGAGACAAGAATCGCGCAAAACGGTTGAAATTTGGTTATATATGTATTGAACAACAAGGGTGTTTTCATCCAATTCGTAACATTTGTCAATGATAGTTAACGGTGTTTCAACACTTGGGTAACGGTTATAGATTTGGGGGGGTTGTTTGGGCGGTTTTAAACATTAGGGGGTCTCCATGGAATTTCACCAAAGCAAGTTAATATATGATCAATGATACTAAGCACCACTCTCTTTTTAATTAATTGGAAAGAAATAGTGACTTATTTGGCATGTTCTAAAGTATCAGGTCAGAGAACATGTTTTCTGAAGACGCTGAAATTTTTAAGAGCACGGTGTTTCCAGTCATTCTAGTCATCCCTGAGTTGAAAAAGAAAAAGTTTTTTGCTTCTGCAAACAAACAAAAACAATAAAATAAAATCCGAACAAGCTGTGTAAACTAACCACTTTCATTACATGGATGTTCTTCTGTACCTCAGAATCCAGATCAAAATCAATAATTTTGCTAAAACTACAATCGATTGTCTCATCATTACTGGCCAAAATCTCCTACTCATCGACAATCAAGGTTCCATGTGTCAGCCAGTTAATCACCAAACAGCCTGCACGTGTACGATTCTAGGCTTCCCAATTCAGCTACACACTTGTACACCGGAGCATATAAAATTCGCATGTAGACAAGCTGGATAAAGATATTAACCTCCAACGAACAATGGGGATTGAGCTGTGTGACGTATTAATCTAAATGCTGAATGGAAAACAAGTGTCCACCTGGCACAACATATGCTGCACATCTATCCTTGCAGACACCAGCAAGGCAGCAACTTTAAGTTGTTGAACTAAACTGAGGCTTTCTTTATGCTTGTGAAATGAACCACAAGCCATAGCTCACCCTCATCAATGCGGAATTCGAACCCTTGTTCTCAAAACTATGCATGATAATAGTTATGATAGTGTGGGGGATGCCTCAAGTCACAAAAAGTGAACAACTGGGCAGTGTAGGATTCATTAGCCTGCATTGGATTCTCTGTAAGCCATTTAGTAAAGGACTCTTGAAATCTATAAGTTAACTAAAAATGTGCGTAATTAAGGTTTGAGAGTCAAAACTGGGTATCATTGATTTCTAGAGGTGATGTGAATAACTTCCACACCTAAGAATGACCATGTCACTGGTTCTCTAGACGTACCAGTTCAATACTGCTATACCGATACATGACGGTTATAGCAAATAACCAAATACTGTATCATACATCAGTGCCACAATTTACAACCATGGCACCCATGCACAAGAAAAGGAGAATTCTTTCATGGTCACAGAGAAATAGGACAACCAAACTAACACAGTGGTAACTCAACATTTCTCTCTAAGTCTCTTTAATGCGTTCATTTCTTTTCAAAAGGCGGAAAACACAGCAAGTGACAAGAAAGTGGACCACATATCACCTAAGATCACCATCTGCAGTACAACCAGTTCAACCATTACTCATAATTCAAAATGGGACTTTTCTTTCCTTCAGTTCTCAGCCACCAAATAAAGCCTTGAAGCTCCATACAAATTCAACAGTCTGTAGTAAATAAAAGGTTCATGTCTGGTGTCTCCATACAGAGGCGAGGCTAGTATAGGAAGCATGGGATCACCACTGCGGGGGAAATCTACTACTGCTAGTTTACTAGTATATTTGTTGTTTCTCCAATAGTTTACACCATTAACACACAAGATATGCATGACCTTCAGACAAGAGACAGTAGCACTGAATAATTTTACCCTCCAGACCCCAGCAGTTTGTCTCCCTTCCGTCTTTTTGCCGCACTCCCCTCTCTCACCCTCTAGTCTCTCTTTCTATCTCTCAAATATACCATGGCAACCAGCCAAGCACCGTCTGAAAAGCTCTTACAGATTTAGAATCATTTCATTTTGACTAAAATCAACGGTTTAAGGTTTTAAACCAAATAAACCCAAACCAAACAAAGTCTTAAGTCTCCATCAGGTTTAAGGTTTTGAATTTGGTAAAGTGTGATCGGAAAAGTAAATGCATATTGGGTAAAAAAAAAGGAATACATGAACTTTGAGAGCTGCAAGTGATTATTTAGTATTCACTTTCATTAAAAGCTTGGGTATTTAGCTTTTGATTCTGCTACATGTACTAAACTCAAATTCAATTGTTGTTGTAACTCAGAAGTAGATTATTGTTCTTTGATTAATGCATAGCTATTTCTCAATAGAACAACTGCAATTTGAATACATGAATGACCCATCTACAACAATATCTGCAGTCACCACTGTCGTCAAAAACAATGCCAGCCACGAAATCTTTCACACTTGTTTACAGCATCTAACTAATAAGCAAACAAATAAGGACACAAAAAACAATAACACCCATTTCACAACACATGAACTTGAAGTCTAAATGTAATTTCCAATCCACCCACCATCTCAAGACTCAATTCCACACACTCCTAAGTCAACTCTGATCAGTTCATCCAACTCAGTTAAATCACAGCAATGGCTAGTCAAACAACATACCAAATAAGTTGGACATATAGCAATACACATCTATGCACGCGAAAAAGGGTACCAGAAACGGAAGAATTCTGCTTGGATCGTCGATTGGATCGGCGCTTCTTCTTCTTATTACTATCCGCATCCTCACTCCTCTCCACCACATGAGTTTGCTCAACAACCGCCCCTCTCATAATTTCAGCCGATGACAAATTCAAGAAACGTGAAAGAAACTCGAGTTTACAAAAGAAACAAAAAAAATAAAAACTAGATCAAAGAACAAAACCCTAAGCTAAGCTAATGGACGGACATCTTCCGATGGGTAAAAAATATTTACGGAAGAGACCTGTGAAGAGAGAGGATGAAGAACAAAAGAATCGGACGAAAAGAGAAAGGGGGTGTCTCTATATATAAAAAAAAATGTAGAGAGAGATTTTAGAGAGAGAGAGGGAAATAGGGTGGGTGAGGGAAGAGGTAGGGGGATTGAAAAGGGACGTAATATTATTATTATTGGTCGGTGAAGACATGGGCGCCGACTCATGATTCCTTTGTCTTCCCTCCTTTTTTACTACTTTTTTGCTCTCTCTTTCTCTCTCCCCTCTTTTCTTTGTGCCGGTTATACAATCTCCATCCGGATTCCAAAAGAGCTCTGCTAACAGCAGAGACAATCCGTAGAGAACCACACAGAGACAAATGTGAATATTATTTTATGGGGCCCTGTAAAAAATCAGCTCCAGTGGATATCGGTAAGTATTATTTTTTGATTCGTAGGGGCGAAACTGCTCAGTTCGCCCTTACGAATCAAAAAGTAATACTTATCGATATCCACTGGAGCTGATTTTTCACAGGGCCCCATAAAATAATATTCAAAAATTTATGGATATTTTTCTAGATTTTTTTGGGACCCGAAATGGGACCAAACGCGTTTGTGTCTGCGTAGTTCTCTGCGAATTGTCTCTGCTCATAGTTTTTTTGATTCCGAAATCTATTGTCAAGGTTTTTATGAGAAAAAAAAAGCTACTCGTTTATGGAGCCAATTACAATCGTCAAAAAGTATTGATGATACTTTTTTTAGAAAGAGTTAAACTTTTTTCTATAAAAGTTTTATTAAAATCTAGACGATCTAAAATACTTTTGGACGATTGCAATTAATTGCTGCTGTAAAAACCTTTTTCACGAGTGAACCGTAATAAAGTTTTTCTCGGTTTTTATACTCTGTTTTATACTCTAGTAGTAATTGATTTGTTTGGAAACTAGAACATAGTAGTAGTAGTAACTTATGAATTCTTTTACAAATTACAATCCATGAGAGCATGTCCGGCCCTAACCCATTTTAAATTCAAATTCGGGTAAATTTGTGTCCAAACTCTATTTGAGTACCTCTTCTCCAATGCTACACCCATTTGTTTTTACCCAAACGGCCTTATTCGTCTTGGAGATTCAAAACTACTGAGCATGGTCTTCAATAAAAATTTTCCAAACGATTATTAAGAGCATTAGGTATAAATTTGGGTCTCAAACATTGAGTCAAAATGGCACATTTTGTGGATATATTAAGAAGTGAAAAGAGGTGTGAAGAGCAATAGGTATAAATTTGGGTCTTCCCAAATTTGAGCAAGGAATAACGTAAAACTTAAAATGAGTGGGAAATGGGCTGTTTTTTCAAAAAATTTGAGTTTAGGTAGAGAAAGGAGTAGGGATTGGAGATGCTAGGAGAAAAGTTCAAAATTTATCTTCAGTCCAACAATAGAGTTTAATTGTCTGGAATTTCCAAAAATTATGAGCTTGTGTGTATTTTAAAAACTAAATAATATACACGAAAATAATATTCTAAATGTGAATCTCCAAAAATTATAGGTATTCGTTTTGACGAGGATAATTAAAAAAGTAAAACATAAAAGATAGAGTTGACTTTTTAAACTAAAAATAAAGTAAAAAGGTCACAAAATAAAAAAAGTCACAAAAAGAAATCCTCAAACGGCAGAATCTGAACAGTTTAAAACACCTTTGGACGATTTCCAACAATAGAGTTTAATTGTCTGGAATCTCCAAAAATTATGAGCTTGTGTGCATTTTCAAAACTAAATAATATACACTAAAATGACATTCTAAATGTGAATCTCCAAAAATTATAGGTATTGGTTTTGACAAGGATAATTAAAAAAGTAAAACATAAAGGATAGAGTTGATTTTTTAAACTAAAAATAAAGTAAAAAGATCACAAAATAAAAAGGTCACAACAAGAAATCCTCAAATGGTAGAATCTTGACATTCTAAAACACTTTTGGACGATTTTCAACAATATAGTTTAATTGTCTGGAATCTCCAAAAATTATGAGCTTGTGTGTATTTTCAAAACTAAATAATATACACTAAAATGACATTCTAAATGTGAATCTCCAAAAATTATAGGTATTCGTTTTGACAAGGATAATTAAAAATAGTTGTGCTATATGTACCGACCATGAGAGAGGGAAATCGTACCGACGGCCGCAGGCAGGCCATCTCCGACCACCGGACGGCTGATCCGAGCCGTCCAAAAATTCTAAAAAAAATAAACCGATGGGGCCCTTCGAGGTGTAAAGGGTGCTCGGATCAAGCACCCTACACACCTCGGATGCCGTTGATTCCCGCGTAGGCCCCATCGGTTTTTTTTATTTTTATTTTTGGACGGCTCGGATCGGCCGTCCGGTGGCCGGAGATGGCCCACCGGCGGCCATCGGTATGATTTCCCTCCCCCATGGTCGGTACTCATAGCTTTTCTGTAAATAAGCAAAACAAAAAGGACAGAGTTCAAAAGGTTAAAAAATGTCACAAAATAAAAACTAAAAATAATTATGCGTTTCTAATTATTCTCGTGTGAACTTTGTAAACTTTTGGCCATAACTTAGTATTTAAGTGTTTGTGTTTTTTTTTCTCATCAAAACGAATGCTTAATCTAAATAAGGCGAATCAATTAAAAAAAATATATTGTAATACAATGGCATTGAATTAAGACACAATCAAAATGAATCAGGGACTAGAGTATATCTTTTTATGAATTTTTTTCCTTATGATTAAATGCCTTTCGAAAATATATCAATCGCTATGCTATCCAATGTACATGTTCGTAGGTGATATCATAAAGGTCTGCAATGGCCTAATAGGACCATGTTAATACAGTAGTAGTGGACTAGCGGGAGAGGATTATGTTCTATATTACTATTTTTTGCATAAACAGTCTACCCTGTTCATGTAATGTAGTGCAAAAATAAAAGGCCAGTTTGGTTTGATTGTTTCAAAAAAGTTACAATCCGGTTATGTTTAACCAAATTGACATCTATCTACCTTTCTACTACGTCTCTACGAAATAGTTTTCGCATTCTCTTTCTTCGACTCCTCTCAGACGATCTTAAGGCTCGAGTTTTATTGTCCCGTATGCGCTCTCTCTCTGTTCATACATAGTAGTGCAAAAATAAAATCACAATCTCTTATTTGATAGTGTCAAATCTGGAAAACCATACAAGTACAAAAAATCTAAGTTCATCTATGTTTCAGATTCCAAAATTGATTATTCTTGCCATTGAGAAATCTGGGGTTCGTTTGATTGGTAGTGATAGAAGGTGTAAGAAAGAGAAAAAATAACATATACATTTTTTATATTTTGTTTTGTTTGGGTTCTTGAATCTACTAGTGACCACCATACCCTACCAACCACAAAACCAATTGAAACTAGACCAGTCGTGTTTCAACCAGCTCCGATTGACAATAATCCAAACCGAATAATCGGGTTCGGTCTAAATAATAGCCCGAAACGGGACCGAATTAGAGATTTCTATTTATAGATAGATAGATAAAGAGATGATAAGAAAAATCTATAGGAGTAGTTAATTTTGTGAAATTACTCCAAAAAGGACTAAGGCTCTGTTTGGAACCTAAAGAAAGAAAAGGAAAATAAAGTGGGAGGAAAATAGGAAGGAAAATTTACTATTCACAAAACTTAAATTTGTTTATTTTTTTCTCACTTTCTCTTCAAATCAAACAATAGATGGGAAATTTTTTTAATTTTCTTTTTTTTTCCTTTCCTTTCCTTTCCTTTCCTTTTCTTTGGTTCCAAACGGAGCCTAAAATAAAAAATACAGCTGCTCTTCTATTTCCTAAAACCTAATTTTGTCGAATTCACGTCAATTGGAATCCACTAAACCCTAATCGATAACTTGTTTACAGTTTACACATCCATTTTCTCGCTTGCTCTGATTGATTATCCCCATACTGTTCGATTTTTCAGTTTTTGCTGAGCTTGAACGTCTATCGCAGTCCGTGGGCATGAAGCTATTCGAGGGCAGCGATGTGTCTGACGAAGAAGACATATCGAGGATCGAAATCAACAAAGAGTTCGCCCGCCGTTACGAGCACAACAAGATGCGAGAGGATTTGCAAAAACTCGACGAGCTCAAGAGGAACGGCGTCATCTCGGACTCGTCCGACTCCGACGGATCGGACTCCGACGGATCGGAAAAGGACGAGTTAACTAATTCGAAGAGGGATTTGGAGTTCTTGAACGCGTTGATTAAGGTCAAGAACCACGACCCCGAGCTGAGGAACAAAGAGGCTAAGCTATTCGATTCTGAAGACGAGAGCGGAGAAGAGGAGGTAGAAAAAAGAGATAAGAAGGAGAAGAAGCCAATATATTTGAAGGATGTGGCGGCGATGCATTTGATCGAGGAGGGGGCGGAGTTTGATGATGATGATGATGAGGAGGAGGAGGAGGAGAAGAGGGTGAAGAGTTATAAAGAGGAGCAAGAGGAGTTGAGGAGGGAGTTCCTGGATGCGGCTGAGGCGGCTTTGGAAGAGGATGATGGTGGCGAATTGTTGAAAGAGAGAGCAAGGAATGGCATGGGGGACAATGACGACGACGATGATACGGGCGAGGTTGAGAAGAAATTGAATGAGTTTTTTGGGGAAGATGGTAATTTGGATGAGAATGAGAAGTTTTTGAAGAAGTATTTTAGGAATAGGATGTGGGTCGGTGATGAGGTTAACAGTGAGGGAGTGAAGGGTTTGAATCGAAATGAGGATTTGGGTTTGTCGGAGGACGAGGAAGAGGTTGAGAAGCAAGAGGATTACGAGAGGGGGTATAATTTCAGGCACGAGGAGAACGTGGGGGATAGGGTGTTGGGTCATTCGCGAGTTGTGGAGGGGTCAGTGAGGAAGAAGACGAATGCAAGGAAGGCTCAAAGGAAGAGCAAGGAGGAGAGGATGGCGCAGGCGGAGTTTGAGAGGAAAGAGGAGTTGAAGCATTTGAAGAATTTGAAGAAGAAAGAGATGAAGGAGAAGCTGAGGAAGATAATGGATACCGCGGGGATTGGGGAAGACAGGGTTTGCCCGTTGGACGTGGATGATTTAGAGGAAGAGTTTGATCCTGAGGAGTATGATAGAAAGATGAAAGAAGCATTCAATGATGAGTATTATGACGCGGAGGATGTGGACCCTGAGTTTGTGAGTGATGGAGACGAAGATGAGTTGGAAAAACCAGATTTTGATAAAGAAGATGACTTGCTTGGACTTCCAAAAGGTTGGGATGATGCTTCCGCTTCCGGTTCTGGTGATGGGTTCTTAGCTTTTAGGGAGCGAAAACTAAAGCGGAGAGCGGAAAATGGTGTTCCCAATGAACAGATGGAAGAAGAAGCAGTGAATGAAGAGGGTAAGGGGAAGAGAAAGAGGAAAATGTCAGAGATGGAGAAGGAGGTCATTAAGAAGGAGTTGGAGGAGTACTATAAATTGGACTATGAGGATACAATAGAGGATTTGAAGACAAGATTTAAGTACAGAGAGGTTGGTGCGAAGAAGTTTGGACTAAGTACTGAGGAGATTTTAAGGTTGGATGACAAGGAGTTGAATCAATACGTTTCCTTGAAGAAGATTGCTCCTTATAGGGAGAAGGAATGGAAGGTGCTTAGAAATAAGAGGCCGCATCTTCATGGCATATCGAATGGGCAGAAAACGGATAAGAAGTTGAGACTTGAACATAAGAAACCAAAAGAAAATGAGGAAGCACACGTGGAGAAATCAAATGGTGATATGAGCAATTTATCCAGAAAAAGCAGGAGAAAGCTTCGTCAAGCTGAACTTAAACTCCCACCTCATAGAATTTGGGCATATGGGAAGAACCCTTCCACATCTAAGAGCAAAAAGAAGCACTGAACAAAGCTCATGTCTCAGGCAGATTTCCTGTGGGAGGTAATTTCTTACAAAACTTGATTTCGTGTTGTCAATATACGTTTTTCCTCTCGATGGATTGATTCTCATAGAATTTGCTATACATAAAAAAAATAGTAGTTAGTTTAGTCAAATGCTGAAAATCCAAAAGCAGTCATAGAGTGTTCAGTTATTGTGATATTGTTATCCGTTTTTCTATTTTCTCTTGTTCCACTCTTTGTGTTGATTCTTGGTCGTCGTGTGGTGTGGTATAATAAGCAATCATATGTAACGAATATCGAGCTGGAAATTGAGGGAGAAAGAAATGGCCAACTGTTTTAAGAATGTGTGCTTTCCCTTTCAAATGTACTCCCAAATGATGGTAGAAACATGTTTTCTGCAGTTGAGTATTAAGAAAACAACATGCTCGAAAAATGAGGGTACATTGTGAGGATTCATATAGAGGAGAAGAACAACGCACTAGGGGCAAACTGTTCCATGTTCGTTGACTCATCGTGTTAAGAGAAATAAAGGTAACACAAGAAGCAAATGACAGTAAGAAATGGCATGATTACCTCATACTACAAAAGACATAGCTTTTAACAAAACGAACTTCAGGAAATAGATCGACGCAGCTAAGAAGGCAATCCTAGTAATTATGACAAAGGCTTGTCGTTATTAGTTTCGAACATTTAATGTCCTCGTTTTTTTAATCAGACTATTGATAAAAATCCTTAATTCCTATTTCCATGCATATTTGACTCTTTGAATGCAGAACGCAATTTCTTTGTAGTTTGGCACATCTAGACCCTGTCAACATTCAGTTCTAATAAGCCTGCAGTAGGAAGTACCCTCAAGCTACCAGTTTTTTTGATAGAAATGAGTTTAGTCACTTTTTTTTGGTTATTAAAAAGTTGTATTAGAGAGCGTGCATTTTCAAGAAAAAGGGAAAAGCAAATGAGGAAAAAATGAGAGGAAAGAAAAAGACAAGAAGGAAAGTTGCAACTCCCACCACCCCTTCTAGTGTCAAAACAATCCCCTTTAGACTTGTTTTTAGCTCCTTTTTTTTTTGGTCAACTCTGCAAATGCCTCTTTCTTGCTATGTTGATGAGTAAATCTGATGTATTTAGTAAGGTCTGTAGTGTTTCTAAAACCCTTGTGGACAATTATTCCTCAAACCCCTTACGGCAGGTTTCCCTTCTGCCATCAGCCGCAGGACTGATGAATTCTGACTGATAGAAGCATTGACATAATGATACCCTCTTGGATACCGATCCTCTTCACTGTTCTTGCACTTCTCTTCCCCTGCTCTCCCTTCTGTTGTTCCCCCCCATGATGGTCATACTTCATTTCTCTTAGCTTTTATCCATTTGTGAGGTGATCATAAGGAAAATCTATTATAGCTTTCCAGTATGAGCGCCAACAGAGGTAATAGGGGGTTGTGGAGGCCCCGGCCCTACCCAAATCAATATTTTCCCATAGTATTATTTGAATATATCGATCAAATTTTACTCTTAATACACCAATGCTGTGTTTGGATGAGTTTTTGAGAAATTTTTTATGAGAGTAATGATTGGAAGTAGGGGTAATGATTGGAGAGGGATGGAGAGAGAAATGATAATAATGATTGGAGATAGGGGTAATGAGTATTTTTTGAGTTGGAATTTTTTTTTCAAAAAGGGAAACGAACAAGGCACAAGTATTTTGGATTTGGTACGCGTATATGGCAGTTTACATTGCATTATGATACCAATGAAAACGTGGTATCAATAATATTTTGAGATTTTGTTGTTCAATTATTTAAAGGGTTAATTTTAGAAATAGTCCCTCTAGTTTCCGTGCAATCTCAATTTCATCCCTATAGTATTAATTGTGTCATTTTTAATCTTATAGTTTATATTTTGTCTCAATTTGGTTCCTCTAACTGACGGCGTTATTAAAACTAACGGAACTCGTGGGTAAATTTGACATTTCGCTCTTAGAGGGATGAAATTGAGACAAAATACAAACAAGAGGGACTATTTTAGAAAATACATTTTTTTTTATTTTGCAACGACAAACTCACACCTAAAATATTTCTCTGATTGAATAATCAAAGTGTATTGAGGAAATTAAAAAAATTATTTTCAAATATATTACAGATAATATTATGAAATTCGATAAGCATCCCTTAGTTAAATATCTTTGCATCGATTTTTTTCCAATGGATTTATCTTAATTTTTACAATCCTGTTATATATGTTCTTTTCTATGCGATTACAGAAAAAAAAAGTTGTTATGAAATACTTTGTTAATCTCTATATGAAACATTTTTCTTTCTTTCTAATAGCGAAAATAAAGATTTTTTTTTTTCGGTGAATAAGGAAAAAGTTGTGATGAAACATTTTTTTGCGAAACATTTTTCTATTTTCTAATAGCATAAAAAAGAACATAATGGGATTGTAAAAATCAAGATAAATCCATTGAAAGAAAAAACCCAATGCAAAGTTGTTTAACTAAGGTATTCTGTTCAAATTTCATAATATTATCTGTATTATATTCTAAAATAATATTTTTTATTTCCCCAAATATATTTTGATTATTCAATCAGAGAAAAATAATTAAGGTGAGAAAGATATTAGGTATGAGTTTGTCTTTGCAAAATAAAAAATAAAATGTAAAATTTTAAAACGGTCCCTCTAGTTTGCATTTTGTCTCAATTTCGTCCCTCTACGAGTGAAATGTCAATTTTGCCCTAGAGTTCTGTTAGTTCTAATAACACCGTCAGTGAGAGGGACCAAATTGAGACAAAATATAAACTACAGGGTTAAAAACGACACAATTAATACTAGAGGGACGAAATTGAGATTGCATGCAAACTAGAGGGACTATTTCTAAAATTAACCCTTTTTTAAAAAGCGTCCTATATGAACTGGAAAACCCTAAGGTATACTTTAAATATCAACTTATAAAAAAAATTCTCCTCTAATTTGCCCCCCTCGAGTCCAAATCCTGGTTCCACCTTGAAGACGAGAGAAGGAAGGAACAGACAGCCGGCTGAAATTTGTTTGCTGGTTACTCTAGTAGGGAGTATGTAAGGAAAGAAAGAAGAAATTTGTGTTGTGCCAGAAGTCAGCTGCCCTTTGTGCTGTGCAAGGAAAGAAAGAAGCAATTTGTACCACTTCATGCAAAATGATTTTTTGTGTTATCCTCACCCGTCACGACTGCTATAGCAATGTGACTGAAATTGGCAACCGCTGCCACTGTTATGTACTGTCTGCCACGTTTTGGTCCATCTTTCTATATTATGATGTCTCAAAATTCATGTCCACTTTGAAATGTCAAAGCCTAACCTCTGTAGCTATTGAAATATATCTTTCAGTATTGTGCATGAACACTTCGAAAAGTTGGGATAAAGGGGCAATTTTGGTGCAAGTACTTTTTTATTTGACTTGAAGTGACATTTGTTTCCTTAAAATGTTTTAACCCCCCAAAAGGGACCAAACTTGGGGACTGAGGGAGTAAAAGCTGTTGTGTTTGGGTTATTGGTTACATTGCCAACTGTTACACTTCTCTTTTGCTCCAATGGACAGTTAGTTCTTTCCTCTGCAACATGCGAGGTTATTAGAGTAAATCATAAAGTACTAGTCCGCCCAGGGGAATTATTGGAACTGTGTAGAAGATGTCTATTTTCTCAAGAAGGTATATAGAAAACTAGGAGGAGAGGAAGAAGATGCAAATTATTTAGCCATAGCAACTCTTCTCATCTGTTGTGATCTATCTACCCAGAACTGACTTACATTCAAAAAAATGTATTTAAAATGGTTTATCTCGTTATTAAATTGATATCGTGGTAAGGAATGTTTATCGAATTAGGATATGAAATGTAAGACTACTACGAGTTCTCAGTAAATAACCATTGCAATTCCATAAGTTAACTACAACATGCAAAACTGTTGACAAGCCTTATCTGAGTCCTTTGATTAACTTTTTTGCTTATTTTTTTTGATGAATAAGTTTCAAATTGTGGCATCTAGATGACATGCTTTATGGAAGGAGTATATACATCACTACTTCTATCCCTACCTCTCTTCTTGGGGGAACGATTAACACCAATCGCATGAACCAAAAAGTCTGGTTCCAATATCCCCTCACCCCCCAGTTCAGGTGGTTCAAGTTCTTCCTCAGGCTCCCCCTCAAGGTCATCCTCTGGGAGTATAGAATATTAATTGTTGCTCAATGGTCCTCCGGATCCCTGTTTTAATTGCACTCCTAGGAGCACAATTGCCTTTTGCGGGGCTCTTAACAAGTCCCACATCCTCCTCATCTTCAGCTCGGGCAAATAATCCCAGTTGCTGGAGAGTCGTTTATTACTTGGTTACAAAGCTGAAAAATAGATGCACTAACCTTATCTTCTTGAGTGACAACCTCCTTGCCCTTTTCTGCCTTAGGACAAGAAGCATTTGAATGTCCAAAGTCCTGGCATCCATTACATTTTAGGAGTATCCGAGGGTACTAACCCCAATAGTTACTCTTTTTTAGGTTCCACATCTCTGTTTTGCTGGCTTGCTGGAATATTAGTTTATCCCCTTTAACCAATGGGCATTTTTTTTTCTTTTCTTGGTCACGAGTTTATCCAATGGATGAAGTGCAGCAAAAGAAAAGAAACCGACAAATACATGTAAATAAAATTGACAGAAAGTTTCTAATACATGACTCGGTATAATCGAATAATGAATTTTTATATTAAACTTCACTTTCTTACAAATTTAGGATCCACATATGATATTAGTTTCTTAGATTATTAGTTTTCTTTACTGATTGGCTTATGAGTAAATCCATAAATTATGTTCAATATATGGTATGGTGAACTTAATTGATTCTGCTATACAGTAATTTCCAAGAAAGTATACCTGGAGAGTAATAGAGTATTGAACTTGAGCATGAGAAATTCCAGGTAATGTAGAACAAATGAAGCCATCTGCATTGTTTTGAAACAATCTAAGATCATCTGCTCTTCTCGTCAGCACTTCATGTCATGGATTTTTGCATTAGAAATATAATTTTTAGAAAAGTCTAAATAGACTCACAGGTACATAAATTAACATTGTAAATACTGATACACCCATGTGAGTCCTTGGTAATGCTAGATTATAGCATACATACAAAGGTCAGACATAAAGGAAATCTAGCAATAGCTTAGTTCCATTTCAGGACCCGCAACTGTGTAAAGCTAGCTAACCACATAGATAAGTTTAACAAATTCAGGTCAATTAAATGTATGATTTCACTAGCTGGCTACCAATCTGCAGCCCCCAATTAGGAGACTCAAGACAGATGTTGTAATCACTTTTCAGCAAAAGTAATGGAACTGAAATACTATTAGTAGCTGAGGATGGCACGAAGGGAGTATATTTTTTTTATTTACCCATATCTTCCTTTAGGTGCTCTGTGTTTTTACAAAATATTATTTAGTTCGTCAGAGCATTGTCACTCGGTCTTCACTGTCTCCAGCACACTTGTGTGACTTTTACACATTTTGTGATGGACACCTTGGAAATTGTAATGGATAGTACTTAGAAGAGTTAAAAGGATCGTGTGATACTTTTAAAAAAGAAAAGAAAAGGACCATGTGATAATTGTTGTGAGAGAAAGAAGGAAAAGTGTATAGGGTGTTGTGTTTATTAACCCTAACACAATCAATTCTTATTTATATAATGGGAAATCATAACATAAGACTACATTAACCAATGTAGGACCAATACCAATACTATATTCTAACACTCCTCAAGTTGGAGACTCTCCAGCTTGTTATATTTCAACCAATGAAACAATTACCTCAACTAATCAACTACTAACAGCAATAACGAAAAACAACCGATTTGTTAAAAACAATGGAACAACTTTCAATAGCAACGACCAACGAACGATTTCAACCAACGAAATAATTTCAACAACCAACGAATCAACGAACGAATTTAATGAACAACGAACGAATTCAATGACCAACGAACGATTTTAACGACCAACGAATCAACGAATGAATTCAACGACCAACAACCAACGAACGATTTCAGCAACCAACGAAACCAACTTCAACTACCAACCAACAACCACCAACTTCAACGAAATAGACGACAAATCAAGATATGTTACCACGCTCACCAAAAGCATGGCCAAAAAACCCGACCACGATACCCAACAATATTCAACTGTATGATTGTTGCCATTACAATAAGTGCAATGGCGAGGAACACTACCACGACTACGACTGCGACTGCGACTGACTTCACCCAGTATATGACCACCTCGACCAGAATCACGGCTAATTTTAGGGCCGCCATAACCAGACCTACTACGATCATCTCTTCTGGACTTCCAAAAACCATGACCGAAGCTACGAGAGAAAGGATTACCCGAATCAGGAATTGAAGTAGAAGCCATTCCAAGTCAATCTCAACAATGCACCAACCAGCAGCCACTCCAACCATCAATGAACAAGACTAGAAACAGCAAAGTGAACCAGAATACTAACATGTAGTGTTACCAGTGAGTTGTAGCATGCAAGGGAGCAGGCCATTGCGAGAGCAAACAACACAACAGACCAAACAAAACCAGATCAGAGAACAAATAAGCATCAGACCCAAACGAAGTGGCTGGAAAAGAACTGATGAAGGGTTTGGAGGCCTATTGGTAAGTGGGTCAGGGTTTTGGAGATCAGACGAGAGTGGAGGGATTTCTGGCACTGTTCACGACTACTGTTCACGTCGACGAACACTGTTCACTAAGACTATGGTGATGGATATTTAGGTTAGGGTTAGGGTTTTGAGGGCTGCTGGTCAATAAGGCGACGACGGCTGGCTATGGTGGTGACTAACTATGGCGGCTAGTGGTGGTGTCTATCATGGGGTTAGGGTTTCAGTGGGATTTTAGGATTAGGGTTAAGAACCCGCTCTGATACCATGTTGTGAGTGAAAGAAGGAAAAGTGTATAGGGTGTTGTGTTTATTAACCTTAACACAATCAACTCTTATTTATATAATGGGAAATCATGACATAAGACTACATTAACCAATGTGGGACTAATACCAATACTATATTCTAACAATAATGCCCTGAAACATTGAATAAATTATCATGCTTCGCAATCAATCAATATATTGCACATACGGTTAATTCTCGGTATAGTCGTTGGCAAACTACTAGACTCCTTGGGTCAAATCGAATCAATCGATCATCTCTTATCTAATCTCATAGAGCCAGTAGAAGTGGGAATGTATTTGACTACTATGTTCTCTCTGTGTCAATCGGGATTTCAATGGAAGAGAACTAGATTACTACTACAACTAGAGAATTGTTTTGGGGCTGTCCAGCTGTGGTTGGGCGTGTTTTTATTACGAGGGTACTCCCCATTAGCATACGTTCTTTTGGTTTAGATTAGAGTCAAAACTAATAATATGCAGATGGGCGTGTTTTTATTACTAATGATGAATCGATAATTTTCTGAATTTGCAGGTGTTTAACAAGGAGGACTGCGAGCATGAGTAACTTACACAGATAAATTCGTGGATAGGCAAGAAGTGGAAATATGCATTAGCTTATTTTAGGAAAGATAATGAAGTTCTGAGTTAGAAGATATGAGTTAAAGCGGATTTTGCAACCGAGAAACTTGCAAGTTTTGTTAGCTGGTCATCTTCTTTTTCTTTCCTTTGTTTCACCTGTCAAATTTTGGATTTCTTTTTATTTTGTACCCCTAGTTATGCGATGTGAGATTCTCACGGGTACTTTTAGGCGTTTTGAGATGCATGTCTTCCAACTTTTTGATGATCCAGTGTGTTGTTGATTGGCAATCTGTAAGGTGCATTATTTTTTCTTCAATTTTGTGTGTTTTTACTGATTAAGCAGGAAAAATTGTTTTTATGCCTTCTTTGTCGTCCCCTAATATTTTGTTAGGCCATGTTTTCGTGCTTAATTCTGTGATCTTGAGCTTATAATGTCGTAGATTGTTTTTAGGAGACAACTGAGGTTTGAATAATTTTAGCTTGTTCATTTTGGTATTTGGATTTTGGATTTTGAGTGGAGAGAGAGAAATGAGAGTAGTGATTGAGAGAAAATTTATTAGAGACTGTGCGCAGAGAGAGAGAGAGTCCAAAATTCCATATCCCAAACCAAACAATGATCTTGATTTTTAGATTTTGTTCATTGACAGAAGAAAGGCATGTAGGAATTGAAATTCCTGGTTTCATTAATGATTGCTATCAGTTTATTGTCTGTTTTGAATTGTGTGAGGCTGCTGAGGAATCACAAGTTTCATAGACATACCTATTTCTGGGCTACCCAGAGGCAAGTTAACGCTCTGTTTTCTTTATGTGTCGCCATTTCTTGATCCTGAAACTATTAGAAATTTTCTGTTGATATTATTAATTCCACCAACAAGTTTGTATGGCAGTAAAAGAAACTAAGCTGTTTGAATTCAATGTGGTCTGGCTCATTAAATTTTCAACAAGCTACTACGGAGTATGTTCGAACACATTCTGGGAGTTCATTATCCTTTTAACCTGTGGTAAATGCAGTTTTTTGATCTCTATCTGTTGCTATAAATCCCTCTTGTCAACTCCAAATTCTTAGGGCTAAGAGGTGTTGGAATCTGTCTTCAGTGATGTGCATCTGTGGTGAAAACTTGGAGCATACTCTGATTTGTTCCTTCATTCTAAGCTGCTGCTGTTGTGACGTCTGCTATGTTTTTGTGCCATCACTTTGGTGATTGGTTACCACTTCTTCTCCTGAGGCTGCTAATCTTATCAGGCTGAGAATTATTTTGATGCTTCTGTTATTTTGAGGATATGAGGTCTGAAGCTGCTATCTGGTGCACTACTTCGGATTTAATTTGCTTAGTGTGGTTTCCCTCTTTGTTTCTGTTTCTGGCCTGTTGTTTTGGGCCTCTTTCTTTTCCATGCTTCTCTCTTCCAATGCCTTATTGGGAGTTCTATTTTTCCTATCCCATGCATCAATATCGTGGTTTAGATTTTCTTTTCTTTTCTTGACGTACCTTTATCAAGTTTCTAATAAAATTCTTTCCGCCGATAAAAAAAAAACCCAAAAGTTAAACAACATTATGCGGCTTGGAGAGGCCTAAAAGATAGGGAGATGATACTTTTCGAACAGAGGATCCAGAGCCCTTTCTTTACACACAAAAGAAGGGGAAAAAGAAAAAAGACACTTTGAAAAGGGCTACTACATAACCAAAAGGAAAGGGTAATGATAATGCCAAAACTGTTCTTGTTGGTATCAAAACTCTAGTGTATAAAAAGCTTGTAAAATGTGCAGTGTACAAGACTTTTATGCATTGGAGTTTTGGTACCAACAAAAAATAGTTTTGGCATTATCACTGCCCAAAGGAAAAGGCTTCTCATGAGGATAATATATATATATATATATATATATATATATATATATATATATATATATATATATATATATATATATATATATATATATTCACCTTTTGTGAAAAAATTGCCCCTTTATTAGCTAAAAGGAGTAGGCCTTCCCTGAGCATAAAACAATTGTAGACGAGAAAAGCTAAGATAATAATTGAATCAATGATAGAAGGCCTTTCATCTAGGTGCTGCAATTGCAAAGGGATTTCTCTCATCTTTCCAATATTTCACAGCTTTCGGCTTTTGGGCCACATCAAGGGCCAGGTACTTAGGCCGGCCGGCCATGCACATACCACTTTTTGGTTGGATTGTTAAGGGTGTCCGGGTCAACTTATGCGCACCTCGACTAATCCTCATAGGCAGGCCATCCGCCCTAGGACTAGGAGATTTACAAGAAATTAATTATTTTCTTGCAGTTTGACCTCAATAATCGAATCCTGATAAATTGTATGGAGAGCAAACTCATCAACCAACCGGTCTAACCCTTAGGGCTAACATACCACTTTATGAACACAAATGAGGAACCTTAGTTTCCATAGTGAGATGAACCAATTACTATTCTTTCAATCACAAATGAAATAAATTTATTTTGGGTTCATGTCCCCAATGTCTCAACCCACCAAAGGAGAAGCATAGACACAAAAACTCAAAAAGGTTAAGGGCACTTGGGCTTGCCCTTGGAGTTCTTCATGTCCCTATAGCAAGGACACTCATCTTTGTTTCCATAGGTCCCAGAAGGAACACAATGGCACTTGTCACAGCATATCCCACAGTACTTGAGGCACCGATCTTTCCGACCGGCTTTTGAGCATCTAACCGAGCACTTGGAGCCACAGAAGCTTGAACCAGCCATGGTGACAGAAGCTTGAACCAGCCATGGTGGTTTCAATGAAAGAAGAGCTGAGGAGAAGAGCCACAAGTAGTAGGAAAGTTGCAAACCCTAGCTTCATCTTTCTTTCCTCTTTTCCTGACAAAGCTTGTAGATGTTAGGGAGATGAACAAAGACTAGGGAGACTATTAGTATGTTAGGAGTCTTGTAATGGATTGATGTCTTAGAGCATATACACATCTCTGAGGCATCCAAAAGCTAAAATATGAACTTAATTTTCAATGTGTGAACACGAAAAATCGAATTGAAATGGAAGTCAAAGCAACTAAAACTTCCTTTCAAGAACAATATTAGCAGTAACTACTACACGATCGCTAGGCCAACTGTCTTCATATAATATGTGAAGGCATCTTTAAAATGTTTTATAAGTTAACACCAAATAATAAATATCCTTCACATCTATGGGAATTTATTGCTTCTTTCGCAGAAGGAAAATCTCGAAAGAAATCTGATTCGAATCCTTAATTTAAGAGACATATAAAGTGTATCGATAGTCTTTAACGCATCAAATAGGTCACATAGAAATCAAATTTGACATAACAACATATCTAGCATTCACCTAAAGCCAAAACATTATGTGTAAGCTACAGCTTTACACAGATCACGTTCCGCTAAAGAAAATAAGTACTTATTTCAAATAAGTACTTATTTTTTGAATTAAAATGTGATGTATTGTAAGAGAGTAGTCTGTCTCGTAAAGCGAGAAATAAGTACAAGTACTTACAAATTCGAAAAAATAAATATAAGTACTTACAAATAGGAAATTATCACTCTTACGTTCTCATTTGTCACTTTCTTCCGCTAGCTGATAATTCTGAGGTGGTAATATAAACGGTCAACTTTGGAGTGGAACAAGCCGGCTATCAAACGAGGAGCTTTCAGCTGCTGTGTGTTTGGTTTCCGGTTGTTTGTGCTCCTCGGACTGCATCCTACCCGCCGTGGCTGCGAGATTTCGCTGGTTTGGCTATTCGGCAGCTTGCTTATGTTTTGCTCCTCGTGGCCAGAGCCTGCCGTGTTGGCGGGGGTTTGTTTAGGAGTAGAGTCCTGTATTTGTGGTTGCGAACCAGTGTTTTGGTTCTTGAACACGTAGGTGTGACACTTTGGAATAGCAGATCCATGCTCCAGATTTCATGTGTCATTATAGGATTCTCTACTATCTATTCTGCTAGACGGTCCTTATGTCCTAACGTTTCGTCGACCTGCATTTGCAATAGGTGCCATTGTTTGTGGTAGTTTTGGTTCACTCATTTTCTCTTGTGATGAATTCTGTATTGGCTTGGGGTTTTGATTAATCAATTTAAAAAAAAACAAAAACAAAAAAACGAGGAGCTAAATTCCACTTGGATTTGGCAGGGCTTGAACAGTGTCACTTTTGTAGCCAATGCCAAATCTCTTTCTATTTGACAAAGTGACCATGTGAGAACAAGGCCTTCAAAAAATGAAAAATGCATGTTCGTGAAATCTAGTTTCGGACACAGAATGTTATTAGATAAGCGCATAAGTTTTTTGTCTTTATTATCTGGATGTTCGGGTTTTTATAACTGGATGTTCGGGCCAGCTTGTCGCACTTGGACCAATTCCAGACCCTCAAATTAATGACCGGACAAATTCTCTACCGACACACAAAATTGAGAATGTTTGGCCGATCCAAACATGCGTCTTCAACCGATATGCGGTGGACCCACTTGGCCTTTCTCATCCAGTGTTGAGATTTTGGAGTACCGAATGCAGAAAGAAACGTAATAATCCAGAAGGAGAAATTTTCGGGCACCAAGTGGGCACGGCCACGTGTTACCCACCCGGTACCCAAAAATTTCTCATCCAATAGATACATGTTCCCCACAACCTATTAGATGTTTTGCCTCAATGAAGTTTGTTTTGTTCTATTCTCTATTCGCGGGAGGTGCAGGGGTAAGGAAATTAGTCTATTTAATTTCTTTCATAATAGGGCGAATGCTTTGTTCCTTCATTTTCCTTATTTTGGTTTTAGTCAGATGGGTATCATTTTAATATAGTCCGGACAATGATTTTGTGAATATATAATTGGTATCTCACAAGTTGTGTGTGTGTGTGAAATGATATAGTAGTGCAAGTCATTGCAATAATCATCCATTAAATAACATTGTGAGAGTTTACCTCCATGCCGTTTGAGGGATATGGGTATTTTCTTTTCTTTAAGTCTAGTTGTGGTCCAAAGGAATCTGAAATTTTTTTTTTCGTCGGCAAATGTCTTAGAATAGTTAAATTAATACATTTGGAAGTGTCTCTTTTCTCCTGACACCTGCACTCCCGAGACCGTTAGCCAAAGGCCGCTTGGCATCTGGATCGTTTGAACATGTAAACCTTAGCTACATGTTTAAGTCAGAGTGATGTTGATAATGATGTTAAACATGATAATGCAATCTTTGACTGATTAAACTCCTTCTGATGTTGGAAGATGGCACAAATATGTACATAAATTCTACACTACCGGCTGATGATATCACCAATCAGTGTCAAACGCAAAACCCGGAAGCAGAGTTGGAGGAGAACAAATGGCGAAAGCTAGAGCAAACCAACTTCACCCTCACCTATACCTTTTCTGTCTGAGCCTTTTCTGTGTCCTTCCATTGTTCCATTCTCTATATGGGATCCTTTCCAGTTATCTTTACCATCTTCCTATCTTGTGGGGTTGTTTATGGTATTCCTTCTGTAGAATTCCTATACCCAAACTCTACTGCATCAAATCTCCAATATGTTGATACCACAGGAGGCTTCTTGTTCTCTCGTAATGGAAAATTTAAAGCTGCCATGTTCAACCCTGGTGCTCAGCAAACAAACTTCTATTTGTGTGTCATCCACGCAGCATCCAATACCATCAGCTGGACCGCAAATCGTGATGCTTCGGTTTCAAAGTCAGGAACAATGAGTCTAACAAACAATGGCATTTTGATCACCGATCAAAATGGTAACTCTAAATGGTCAACACCGCCCTTGCAGTCGTTAGTATCTGTACTTCAGTTAACTGAGTCTGGGAATCTCATTTTGCTGGACCACTTTAATGGAACTCTTTGGGAGAGCTTCTCTTATCCGACTGATACAATTGTGATTGGGCAGAAACTGCAGGTTGGGACCATGTTGTCAAGTTCTGTATCAAGTGGTGACTTGTCAATAGGCGATTACAGGCTTTCATTGAGCGCATCTGATGCTTTTCTGATGTGGCAGAATATGACATACTGGAAACTATCGATGGATACCATGGCGTATAGGAACTCAAATTTTCCAGTGGAATATATGGCCATAAACCGAACAGGTCTTTATCTGTTTGGTCAGAATAGTACCGTGGTTGTAATTCAGGTGAGCTTGTCTCCATCGAATTTTCGAATTGCCAAGATGGATGTGTCAGGACAGTTCATTGTCAGTAGCTTTTCTCGCACTGTCTTGACGCAGGAATTAGTGGGGCCAGTTGATAAGTGCCAAATTCCTTTCATCTGCGGAAAGCTTGGCTTGTGCAGCATAAATGCTGCATTGGATAGTCCTGTATGTTCATGTCCATCTAATTTCGAAAGTAGTTCACAGAACACAACTCATTGTGTGCCAAGTGATGGTTCTTATTCCTTGCCAGTTTCTTGTACCTCAACCGTGAACAAAAGCCAGGACAACTCTGCTTTGGTGTCATATTTGGGGCTTGGCTATGGTATTGACTACTTTGCTAATTATTTCACCATGCCTTCCATTTATGGCATAAACTTGACCGTCTGTCAAGATCGCTGCTCAGGGGACTGTTCTTGCTTGGGAATTTTCTATGAAAATTCAAGTGAATATTGTTACATGGTTCAAAACAAGTTGGGATCAATTATTTTTGGCACCACGACTTATCAGTGGTTGGGCTTTATTAAAGTACTGGTTGGATCACAGCCTCCAAATTATCGTAATATTGGTGGTAGTGTTCAACGGCAACAATTTCCCATGTTTGCGCTTTTCTCTATTTTGACTGCGTTCTGCCTTTTGGGTATTTTGGGATTACTTTGGTGGAGAAGTTCTAGAATCGCGAAACCTGGACATGCAAAACATGGCTTCTCATTGTTCCCAACCTCCTCTTCACTGGGGGATCTGGATGCCTACACTATCCCAGGATTACCCATGAGATTTGAGTATGCAGAACTTGAGGCGGCGACTGATTACTTCAAGAATCGGATTGGGTCAGGCGGGTTTGGTTCAGTATACAAGGGTTTACTCCCGGATAAATCTCTAGTGGCAGTAAAAAGAATCAGTAGTTCAGGTGTTGAAGGCAATAAGGATTTCTGCACTGAGATTGAAATTATTGGGAATATTCACCATGTCAATTTGGTCAAGTTGAGAGGGTTTTGCGCTCAAGGAAGTGAACGACTATTAGTCTACGAGTATATGAATGGTGGCTCTTTAGACAGAACCCTCTTTGGTAATGGCCCGGTATTGAAATGGCAGGAAAGGGTCGACATAGCACTTGGAGCAGCCCGAGGGCTTGCATACTTACATTGTGGGTGCCAACAGAAAATCATCCATTGCGACGTCAAGCCAGAGAACATACTCCTTCATGACAATTCCCATGCAAAGATCTCAGATTTCGGCTTATCAAGACTTCTAAGCCCCGAACAGTCCAGTTTATATACTACAATGAGGGGCACTCGTGGGTATCTTGCTCCTGAATGGCTCACTTGCTCCGCAATCTCAGACAAAGCTGATGTTTACAGTTTTGGGATGGTATTGCTTGAAATTGTGAGCGGGAGGAAAAACTGCTCATTACTATTGCAAAGCCAAGGTGTGGAAGACGAAAAAAGAGGTGGCGGCCACTCACCGTCTTCATCAGGACGCAGACTTGTTTATTTCCCAATATTTGCCCTGGAGATGCACGAACAAGGACGGTACTTGGAACTTGCAGACCCGAGGCTAGAAGGGCGGGTGTCTAGTGAAGAAGTGGAGAGATTGGTGTGTGTGGCTTTGTGTTGCGCACACGAGGAGCCGGCGCTTAGACCCAGTATGGTTAGTGTTGTTAGTACGTTGGAGGGCGAAATCCCTTTGTGTCGCCCGAGGCTTCAGTCTTTGAACTTCTTGTGCTATTATGGGCAGCAATTAGCCGATGCTTCCACAAGAAAAGGAAGCAATGGGCATGAAGATTTTGCATTTTATCCACAAGCAAATGCTCCTCTAGCCAAAACAAGGAGTTGGTCACCTGTTACCTCCTTTTTGTCATCGCAGCAGGTCTCAGGACCGAGATAGTATTGAATTGGGACACTTCTATCTAATCGCGGAAACAACCTCTCTGCTTGCAGGGGTAAGGGTGCGTACATCAATCCTTTCCCAGACTCCGCAATGGTGGGAGCCTCGTGGGTTTGCCCCTCTATTGTCAATTACTCCGTGTCTGTTTGCAATCCAATCTACATGTTTGTAACCTTTAGTCTGCTGTAGTAATAGAATTCTTTCGAGAAGTCGTGGGTTGGTGTTTCTCGTGTCGAACTCGATGAACCTTTTTCCCAGGGCCCTGTGGAAAACGGATGCCGCTCGCCGTTGTTAGCTTCATCGGAGTTTGCTAACAAATGTACGTGACTGTAAAATTTCTACTTGGCTATGGAATTCTCCGCACCGAAGTTCATTTGTAATTCTTGCATCTCATTGTACACGGCCGGGCAGTGTTGTGGGCCCATTTTTTATGTGAGTAGTTTGTGTAATTGTGTGTAGTTGTAGCATGATTGTTCAATAATTTCATTGTTAGTTTCTAGACTCGTTCTGGTTTGTTGTTCTGTTCATGTGATTTCATGGGCAAAACATCTAATTTTGAGGTTAATCTCCACAGGTTTACCGTAGATAATTTATTGGTTTTCTCGTGGATAAGTACATTGAGAAAAACTTCTTTGCGGTTGTTTTCGTGAAAAAAAAAGTTTACGGAGCCCAGATCTTGCGCGTCCAAAGTGAATTGGACGGTCCGAATTTTACTAATAAAATTTTCCGCTTTTCCCCGGAAATTTTTTATTAAAATCTGAACCATTAATTGTTAAAATGAACAGCTGTGATTTGATACTTCCGCAAATGAATTGTTCACTGCTGCGGCGGGAAAAAGTCCGTCTCTAAGTACATTTCTTAAAAGTGAAGAATTTAAAAGAGGTGAGAAATGCCAAGAACAAGCCTCACAATCACTCTCTCCTCTCCTGCAGTTAAAACTCATAATTTCAAGCTTCAAACGACCCTCGTCAATAGGGGTGCAAACGAGTCAAGCCCGAGCTTTGTAGTGTATGAGCTCAGTTTATTTACTAAACGAACCTAAAAGTTGAGCTCAAGTTCGGCTTGTTTGTAAATGAGTTGAGCCCCTTAACGAGCCAAATCTGGTTAATTTACTTAATGAGCCTTTTTAAATGAGCCAAAATTTTGCAAGTCGAGCTGAGCCATGAGCTGCTCACAAGCAGCTCAGTTCATTTGCAACCCTACTCGTCAATGACGAAACAAAAGGAGGGAAAAAAACAACTAAAATGGAGTCTCTCTTGTAGTTTATGGTTTCGAGTTGAGAGGTATTGGAATTGGAATATCACGTGATCAGAGGTATTGTAATTAGAATATCACGTGATCGTGCCCTAATAATCACCCAATAATTCTTCAAAAGCCACGACAGCAATCTATTATCAAATCATCAAAAATTGCATTGCAGATTAGTCAGGTTGGGATTTTTTCTTTTTGTAAAGTGTGTTAATCGATTTGATAACACTGAAACCAGGACCCAAAGCAACAAAATGCTTTATTTTTTAAAAGAAAAGAAATTTCTTTTCTTTACTTTTTAACGTTGTAAATTTAGCTGCAACAAGATCCCTGCGGTGCGCCGTATACAGTACGAGGTTGTAGTGCGCCTGGACGAGTCCTTTCGAACCGCTCATTTTATTAAATTTGTTAGACATTTTATTACTACAAGAAATTAAATTAATCAAATGCTTACAATTACATGATGAGAAAGATTTGTGTTACAATTCATTCTCTTAATCTCATACCATCGAATTACAAAAAATAGACCCCCTCCATTCCAATTTGTTTACTTTTTTGACTTTTACATGTCCAAAATGTTTGTCCAATTTTAAGTTCGACTTAAAAAATTTCCTTAATGCCCTCTCTTTTGAGAAATTATGCATTGAATAATTTGTAATCTCATTTGATGTAAAAAAGTGAGGGATGGTACGTATTGGAAACTCAAATTTTTTAAGTAGTAATCATATTGTCCCCTTAAAAACTTGAAATCTTAAAATGGGACAAATAATTTGAGACAAATAATTTGAGGAGAGGGAACGTATTTTTCGATCATTTGGCTATTGATAGTTAATCAACCTAATTTTTCGTACATGTGAAGTACTTGACGAATGCCATAAACTGACTGGTTTGAAATTGTAATGATCATATCTCAAAAGATCCCACTCGAGCGCACTAGAATTTTGAGTATGTTAACGGACTATGAGCATCTCAAACCCAATACTTCATTTGGGATTATCAAAATAAGATTATCTTCCCAAAGAAATTACTATTCATATTCACTCCAATCATAAAAACCTCTATTTTTGTCTCTTAAATTTTTTTTATGAATAAAAAAAATTATATTGATACTCACATGAGGATTTGATCATTGGTCTGAACTTTTATTACCAAAAGGTCATTAGGAAAAAAAAGTCATTTAAAAAGGAGAATATTGCTACAGAGGAGCTACTTTGTATCATCACCCAAGTAGAGGAGGGCATAGAGTATGCATGTCAGGTCACGTACCGAAATAACCCTGTACTTCTGTTTTCATGCAATTTCAACTGCAGAATTGCACAAAAGATTTTTTGCGCAAAGAATTGGTCTATATTTGTTTCCCTTGGGCACAACCCCACTAGTAGCTTGCATTTTCGACAAAGAATCTACTGTGCAATCCTATGGTTGAAATTGCGTTTCCGATACAGAAGATTTTGAGTTATAGAGTATGGGATTCTCCATTCCTCATCTCTCCATACACTACAGCAAAATCGTTGGAGATAATAGTAAATAAGTACCCATAAGTAGAAGTATAACGTAGAATCATGTGGTAAAATCGACCATCGTAGGTCTCTCTACCTGCTCGCCGTCGTGCAATCCTCTCTCTCTCTCTCTCTAGATTTCTACTCTCTTATTCTCTATCGCTGCTAGTCTAGGAGCATTTGCTAGTAGTATATGATGTGATCCAAACTTGTGTAGACACGGTGTGTATAGCTAGGGTGTTGTGGAGAGATATACTTGATGGAGAAATATTGGAGATTCATGGAGTATACATCGAGACGGTAGATGGGATTTTCTTTTTTGTTTTTGATTTTAAGGTTGGAGAGATTGGTGCAATGGAGAGAGTGAGAAAGGGGTGGAGATTACTAATCGCCCCCCATGCTCTCTCTCTCTCTCTCTCTCCCCAGCAGTCTCTCTGTCTTTTGATTTTTTTTATAAAATTTTAAACGTTAATAACTTTTTTTTCATGTAAATTTTTTTTTAAATTTATATTTTTAAAATTTACTCAACGAAACATATCAAACGAGCCTAATATTGATGGAGAAATAATGTAAAACGGAAAAATTATATTTTTTTCGTAGTTTAAACTATCTAACGAGGTTGAAAAATGTGTTTCAAATTTAAATCCGTTTGAACCGGTGGAAAGAGAAAAAGTTTTCTGATCATTTTAGTTATGACCATTTATGATAAAATGATCAAAAAATTAAAATCTTTCCATTGGTTGAAACGAAAAAAAAGAAAAAGAAAAAGAAAAAAGAGAGGCAATCGGTGCCTTGTAGTGCATGTGGTGCTTTTGTGTGCATGTGAGCCTTGAAGAGTTTTGAACGTGGAGCACATAGGTGAATTGAGGCTTGATGACTAAACATTACCGTGGGGCAAAAAGCAAGAGTAATCAGTTATCTTGCAGAGAATTTTTTTTTAGAAATGAGCACCTTATCAACTTGCCTATGGTTGAGCACTTTATCAACTTGCAGAACAGCTGCAAAGTAGCTGCAGATCAGAGCAGAGCAACTTGCCTATGGTTGAACATTTCCCTTGGCTATATAATCTGATGATGGTGTACTCTAGCATACATTGAGATTGAGAGCAATTTTGAGTAATTACATCCTCACAATTTTCTTCAACTTTCATTTCATTTTCGTAATTCATAAAAGAACATTATGGATCAGTACAATTTTTTATTTTCGGATAGTTGGTCAGTTGGGAATGATATTGCGAATGATGTTCCTTGTGGGGAGAGCAGCTCCTACGTTGGGCGTGATTACACAGCCAAATTTACGACTGACCAGGTTAGTTAATACTGTTATTATTATACATATTTGTTACTCCCTCCGTCCCTAAATGTTTGGCATTTTTGGGAGTTCTAACTTTTAAGGAACAAATATTATTGTATTGTGCAAAAATCAAGTGTCCAATATTACCCTTCTAGTGTACTTTGAATTGTACTTGAAAATTTGAATTTGAAATTTGGTGCCCAAAAGAAAAGAGTAACATAGGAAATTTATCATATTTTGCTTTTGACTTTTCAAAATGGACAAATAATATGGGACAATAAAAAACATGAAAGTGCCAAATATTTAAGGACGGAAGGAGTACTTATTTTGGTTAATGTTGTATGCATCTCAATAGAAAACATCGATCGGAAGCCCCCAAGCTAAGTAACACGCAGACATAACAAGTGGACCCATCCAGTTTAAAAATGTAGGACACATTAGAACATATACTATGCGATAATGGTTGATTAATTAGTTCAAAGATAATAAAATACAGATACATGCAACGTACCTTTGATTAAATTAGAAAATCGAAAAATTTAAAGTTGTGTGTTTTGGAGAATGTAAAAGAGGAATAATATGACAGAGTTCATCTGTTTTTTTTTTGTTTTGGTGCAATGGAAATTGAATATGATAGAGTTCATCACAGAAGACATATTGGGAGGGTTAAAGAAGTGTCTGAAAAGTGCAGAAAAAGTATCTGCCGCAATGAATTGAAATCTTTAAACCATGCCATATTGTAGTAGTATTGAAACGTTTTTGAAAGTGTATCAGAAATGTTGCTGTTCTACACAACATGCATCCTCTTTGGAAGTGTGTGTTTTTTTCCCCTGTAAATTAACTTCTATACGAAAACAACAAAATAGCATACGGACAGACACCTATGAGCCAAAGAAAATCCCCCAGCCAAACGGAACAATCAATCCTTAGGCGGTTAGGCCTACTATCTCCCATCCCATAGGGATAGCATACAATCCACAACCAAAAAAATAGAATACAGGAAACGGAAAAACATAACTCCCATTGATTCCAAGTTTATAGTTCAAAATCCTTAAGAAGTGTCGGTGCTCTTAGGCCTTAAAATAAGTAATGACTGCATAAAAGAGTGAAGTACCTTGGGACCATATTGGTTAATGAACCACTCGGAAGTTTTCCCATTTGATGCTTCAAACACGGTCTTCTCGAGTCCAAGATGCCCTATAACCTTTGCAATGATGTCTGCCCTTACAGAATCAGCATATTTGCAGACATCATCGGCTTCAATCATTATCATGTCTTGTAGCACAACCAAAAACGTAGAAAATTTAATTCTTTTAATTAATAGAATGTATTTTATGGGTGTTACATTTGTTACTTATTTTTGTCATGTTTCAAGCATACCAGCTTCCTACGTGCACACACCCTCACTTATATGACACCTACAGTTTACATGCAAGAATCAATATTTTTAATATACGGGACATTATATTGTGCTTATACGTATTCAATTTTTTTGTTATAGATATTTGAAACTAGAGCTGTCATGGTAGATTGGGGGCGGAGAGTTGGTAAAGAAAATGATTTTGTGATTGTCATAAATAAATCTGCTAGTATAAAGGGCAACAAGATGCCAAAGTGCATTCTTATTTGTGAAATGAGAGGATTGTACAGACCGCCACTGGAAGGGCATTCAATGCAAATGAATGCTAGAACTAAAAAATGTGATTGCCTGTTTAAGTTGCGAGGTGTACCACAACCTTTAGACGGTATCATGTGGAGTTTGAAGGTTGTTAAAGGTTTTTATAACCATGAACCAGCTAGAACTAAAAAATGTGATTGCCTGTTTAAGTTGCGAGGTGTACCACAACCTTCAGACGGTATCATGCGGAGTTTGAAGGTTGTTAAAGGTTTTTATAACCATGAACCAACTGAAAATTTTGAGAGACATGAGTACCCGTCAAGGCTGACCCCAATCCAGCAGCAATTAGTTCGTGACATGTCTAGCAGCACCGCACCTCGAGAAATTCTTAGTTTCATGAGACAACAAGACACGTCAATTAGTACAGGAATCAGGAGTATTTACAATATGAAGGCACTGTATAAGAAAGAGCAACTGGGGGGTCTATCTCCTATTGGGTACATCTTGAAAGAATTAAACAAAAAAAAATATATTTATGACTATCTTATAAATGGATACACCAACGAAATCACAGATATTCTTTGGGTTCCTTCTAAAAGCCTAGAGTTATCTGTCAATTTTTCATCCATGTTGATTATTGATGCGACGTACAAGAGTAATGAGTATTGGATTCCACTTTTGAAAATTGTGGGTATCATATCCACAATGAAAACTTACTCTCTTATATTTGCATATTTGAATAATGAAACGAAAGAGCGATTGATATGGGCGTTGGATACCTTAAAGAAATGAATGGTTGAAAAAGGGGTAGCGTTGCCATCGGTGGTTGTTTCAGATAGGGATTTGACACTTTTTTGGCGCCATTGGAATATGTTTTCCCTTCGCACAACATATCTATTGTATTTGGCACATAAACTAGTGTGTAATGAAGAAGTGCAGCCCTATGCTTGGTACTAGGTGAGACGAATTTTCCGAGGTATGATAGTTGCTTATTCATTCATCGATACCGATGTATTTGCAACAGAGGTGGTGTGTAATGAAGAAGTGCAGCCCTATGCTTGGTACTAGGTGAGACGAATTTTCCGAGGTATAATAGTTGCTTATTCATTCATCGATACCGATGTATTTGCAACAGAGGTGGTGTGTAATGAAGAAGTGCAGCCCTATGCTTGGTACGTGTCACGCCCTCGATTTTCAACATAAATAATAATCATTTTTCAATAAATAGAATAATAACTAAAGTATCGATAATACCCAAATGACATATCTTTCCCCGTTCTCAAAGTTAAATTTAAAAATTACAATCCTGGTTCGAGGCCCCAAATTACCAAAATACCAAAATAGAATTATAATTTACAATAATCACTCTTTTCAAAAATTTCTTTTAAGTCAAATGCAGAATGTTGCCGCTTTGATACCTTCAAAACATATGATCAACAAGCACGAGATGCATGCCATGTCAATTTCCTTGCTTTGTACTTAAAAATAAAAGGTTGAGCTACACTAGCCCAGTAGGAAAATCTATACTCAAGTTATATGAAAATGCGATGAATGAATTTCAACAAATGAATGTGAGATACAAGAGTTACCACTACGAAAAAACGGACTAAGATTAGAGAATCCTGGACGTCGTACAGAAGTCCCTAACCATTCATACATCAACTAAAAGCAACTTTTAACCTCGTATCAATTCAACAAATTACAACAATAGTTCAACCATCTGATAACTTTTCGAACGAACGCCACAACTACTTCCTCAACTCATACCATCCATCATGGAACCTCATTTCATAAAATTTTTCTTTTTCGATTTTCAAAACAATTTAGGGAAAACTCAAGACCACTTCGGGTCAAACTCCGTTGATTCGAGCTTGAATGCCGGAGTCCGTTGATTTGTGCCCAAATACCGGATCCGTTGATTCGCTCAAGAATACCGGAGGATTTTTGATAAAAATTCTCTTTTCAAAATCCAAATTCCATTCTTTAGTAAAACCTTGATAAAACCAACCTTTCATTCACTTTTTCGACAACCACAATCCCAAACAACAAACAATCCAAACATCAACATAGACTTCTGAAGTCAAACAAAATTCTCTTCATCATGTGAGGCATTCAACTATGTTACCACCCCTTGCGTCACATTGAATTCGATCCACTTGGGTTTCCGCAATACCACCCCTTGCATTGCGGGACCTCTAGAGTCTCCGCATTACCACACCTTGCGTTGCAGGACCCTAAATTCAGAATTCACAACTCACGTAGACATAAGAGCATTATCAATCCATATATAAGCAAATATCATTTTTCAAGTTCACATTCGATCATACATTATCCACAATGTATTGCAAACTCATAAGCATACCCCATTGGACATTGATAAATACTTTAAGTCCACGCTATTCCTCTAAATCTATCACAACGCTCTACGTCACGTACCAAACCCATAACGACTCCACGACACATCACCGGCTAGGTTCTAAATAAGAATCTTATAGAACGAGTTTCAAATGAATCTAGGGAGCTCAACAAGTCAAGGCATGACGATACGAGTCATTAAGACACTAGCAATCACATTCGAGAGTGACTTAAATACACTCTAATTATATAAGGAGTCATAACACGGAACGAAACATTCTTAGAAATAGCCAACTGACCTTGACAGACCAACACACCTCTACTCAGAGGGTTATAACTTTCTGTGTACTAAGAGTTTTTAGGTGATTCTAGTGGCAGAAGAAAGCTGACTTCAAGACCTTCGAATTGATATAAAATATGTATGAAACGAACATCGGACGAAGAAGTTATGGCCGTTCGAAGTTGGGTGCAAACCCAGAAAACGAGACAGATTCGTGACCTGAATTCTAAAATCCACCATTAATTCAATTCTCAACGGTTTTGGGTGATTCCAGCGGCATTAGAACGGGCTTTAAGTCTACTCTATTTTATACGAAGGAACCAAAATTCAATTCTGAGCTTAAAAAGGCGTAAAACCCCAAAAACAAAGACCCTGTTCTGCAGATTCTCGGAAATGGAAGAAACAATCTCAAACAACGAAACAATGCACGATCTAGGTACATAAACACCGTATAAACGCATAACAAGAGTAAGAAATTCCTACCACAATGGGTTTTGAGCAAAACCCTAAGTCTACCAAGAGCAATAAACTTGAATCCTTCAAAGACAAGCTTCACCCAAACTTGGATACAAGATCTAGAGCAAACAAAGCCCAAAAACATAAATAACAAGCAAAGATCAACCAATAATCTAGAGGAGAGAGAGAAAAACGTGATAGAGCTTCAAGGAATGAGAACAAGAAAACAAAACTCACCATTGGTTCACCAAATGCAAGAATTTTGTGATTTTGAGGAAGAAAATTCTTGGATCTTGGAGATTTGAGGTGTTTGATGTGCAAATCCAAGAATTTGGGTGAGAGATTGAAGAGAGAAGGTAGAGGGGCGATTTTAGGGCTGAGTTCGTGGTTTTGGAGTGAGAAAATAATATAAGGGGTCTATTTATAATGTCTGAAATGCGTGCTGAAATTTTAAAATTTTTACACAATGTACCGGTACCGAGGAATACCAATACCGGTACAGGTACCCAGAAATTTTAGCATTTCACAATTTCTGGTCGAGATGTACCTGTACATCGCGGACAGATTTGAAATTTTTTACCAATATTCATTGAATCAAACCCGATTGCTACCAACACTTCCACACTACTTCGACACGTCATTTCAACCCCGAAACTCAAAATTTAGCTATTTACCGAACGTCTCATACATAACGACATGTCAATCCGTGCGACCACATCAACTAAATGACCAAAGTAAATCAAAACACAATTTTACTAAAAAAAATGAGATTATTGGACGAGTCTTCACAGTACAAGGTGGGACGAGTTTTTCGAGGCATGGCAGTTGCTTATTCATTCATCGATACTGATGTCTTTGCAACAGAAGTGGAATGCCATGTGCGGAGAGTTTGAGTAATACTCTAATGCCATACAATACCTTTGGGATACATTGTTAGATCCTTACAAAGAGCAATTTGTTGCAGCATATATAAACCAATTTATGCACCTCGGGAGCAATTCAAGCCAAAGGTAACTTTCCTATAGTCATTGTATATTTACTTTCCTGCACTAAAGAATACTTTATGTAACTTTCCTATTTAACACAGTGTATTACTCCCTCCGTCCCTAAATGTTTGGCACTTTCATGCTTTTTATTGTCCTATATAATTTGTCCATTTTGAAAAGTCAAAAGCAAAATATGGTAAACTTTCTATGTTACCCTTTTCTTTTGGGCACAACATTTCAAATTCAAATTTTCAAGTATCATTCAAAGTACACTAGAAGGGTAAGATTGGACACTTGGTTTTTGCACAATACAATAATATTTCTTCCTTAAAAGTTAGAACTCCCAAAAGTGCCAAACATTTAGGGACGGAGGGAGTATTAAATTGCAGGGCGGAGTCTGCGCATGCGAGGCTCAAACGATACTTGGGAGATACCATGTCCTCACTTCAAACATCTTTTCAGAAAATATAAAAGATGTTGACCAGTCAGTTCTGGGATATTCAGGGGTTGTTCCAAAAATCTCTCAACATTCCACGACGCATACATCTACATGAAGGCATTTATAGTGAAATCAGATGTCGCATTTCATTATAGGTAATGGACTTGATCCATAAGCAGGCACAACACACTGATAACGAAGTCGGCCTTTGCTTTTGTAAAATCACAAGGACACACGGATTGTCATGCTTTCACGATATTACACTTTACTGTTCTGTGGACAGACCAATTCCGCTAAGCTCTATCCATCCTCACTGGAGTACGTTGTCCATGCACGCCCAGAGGCATACTGACGAGGGAGAACGCTCCGACAGGGCAGCCCAACTTATTGAAAGATTAAATGAAACGGATTCTGACAGTCGATAGTCTATGATGGATAGGTTTCTCGATATGGCGGATCCATCTCGTTGCACAGTTCGACCCCGAGCATACAACACAGAACACATGGGTCGACCTACGGGCAGAGATGAGCAGAATAGAGGTCACATACCTTCCTTCACAGTATCCACTTCAGAATTTTGGGCCTCAAGTATTCCAACATCGAGAAGGAGCAATGGGAGGGATCACCTCGTTGAGAAATTTCCTCAGCAGTATCAGCGTTATATTTCCCACTGTGTTGACGTTCGACCCGACGGTCATTGTGGCTTCAGGGCGTTAGTCGCGCAACTCTATGGTTCTGAAGATGAAGGGGCTTAAGTACGACATGACCTTATCCAAGAGATTGAACAAAATTGGGTCCTGTACGATCAGCTTTATCAAGAACGTAATTATGTATCACAGGTGCTACAAAAACTTCGTTGTTTCCAGCCATCGGCATCAGAGGATCATTGGATGGATTCTATATCATTGGGACTTGTCATCGCATCAACGTACAACGTTGTACTGCATACATTCGATATGATTGCTTCGAGTTGTTTCACTCACTTGTCGTTGAGCTTCCATCCAGTTCCATTCACAGCATGCACACATATAGCTATTGACCGTGTTAATGGCAATCATTTCGTGCAAGTTTTTCTATACCGTCATTACCATGTATCACCCATCATCATATGGTGGAGGCCAAATGCATCAAATGAAGCACACGGATGGGCTCATCCTTATGAAGCACGCCTCCAATTGTGGTACGAAGTAATGCAGATAGATCCGTCGGGACGACGACCACAATTTGGCGGAAATATTGACTAAATTTGTGTATTTATTTATGTTCATGTATTGGTTCTATATACTCAATTGTAATTAAATGAAGTTTGATTTCAGTTTGCATTATTGACTGTTCAGAGAAATATAAAGTAAATTTAAGTGAATTCAACATACGTAATTTACTTGAAAACTCAAATATAAAAATTTAAAAAAAAATGACAGATAAAAAAATAAAAATAAAGAGTTAATATATTGGGCCCAAAAAAATCATTTAATTTAAACACATTATTTCATATTCAATATTAGACTTGTTTGATAGGTTTCGTTGAGTAGATTTCAAATATATAAAATTTATTTAAAAAAATACGTGATTTCAACCTCTTCGGACAGTTTACGTATTAAAAAATATGGTTAAAAAATTTAGTGTTCCAAATTTCAATCTGTTTGAACCGGTGGAAAGATTTTATTTTTTTGATCATTTTATCCTAGATGGTCATAATTAAATTTTGACTCTAGAGCTCTCGTTGATTAACCTTAAGAGATATTTGATTCTACGACTTTCTTAGGGTTAATCAACGAGAGCCATATAGTCAAAATTTAATTATGACCATTTAAGATAAAATGATCAGAAAATTAAAATCTTTCCATCGGTTCAAACGAATTGAAATTTAGAACACTAATTTTTCAACCTTTTTAGACAGTTTAAACTACCACAAAAATATAGTTTTTCCGTTTTACATTATTTCACCATCAATATTAGGCTCCTTTGCTAGGTTTCGTTGGGTAGATTTCAAAAATATATAATTTATTAAAAGATAATAGGTGAAAAAAAGTTATTAGCATTTACAATTTTATAAAAAAATAAAATAAGAGAGATAGAGAAAGCGGTGTGGGTGTGTGAGAGAGAGAGAGAGAGAGAGAGAGAGAGAGAGAGAGAGAGCGTGTGGATGAGATAAAACGGGAAATACTATGGACCCGGTGTCAGACCCCCCTGACGTGGGGGGGCTTCGTGAGTGTGGGAATATGATAAATCTGTATGAGAATACAGAGAGAGAGAGAGAGAGAGAGAGAGAGAGTGTGTAATGGAAAAAACATGCCAGTGCCTTGGTTTTCTTTTTTTTTATGAAAATGGACCAATTAGTTCTCTGATCTACAAAAATGCCACCGAGTTTTTGAGTCATTTGAGTTTTTGACCATTTATTTGCATGTTGGATGGACATTTTTTTATGGGGAAATGATATTGGCATTTCAAAAATTGATGCAAGCATTCCAAAATCAGTGTAATTTCAAAGTCATTTTCTTTTATTTTTGGAGTATCTGCATCAATTTTTGGAGTGCCAATATCATTTCCTTATTTTTATGGTATTGAGCTAAAAAAGAGTCCTAGTCAAACCCAAATACTAAAAAAATTTGAAGTGTCTCAAAAATTAGACACTTGGTCCTAGGGTTTGGACCGGCCCTGATTCTACAATTTAACCTAGTAATTTATAAAACATAGTGTAACTTATTATTAATTAATATATCTATCATCATATCTGATCATACCAATATTCAGTAGACTTGTACTTATTATCAATAATTTTAATACCACACTCATTCACACATCTACACTCACAACAAGGATGAGGCCTACACACATGAGTGTGTAATGTGCGGACTCCACGGTTGTTGTCAGTGTGAATGGATGTGTAAATGGGTGTAGTAGTAGAATGACTCTATTTGTATATTCTTCCATGTGAATAGTTGGAATCATAATTTTGGGTCGAATATGTGGACGAAAATTGAGAGCATGGAGAGGCATGAAGGGACCCGGTTACCAACCTAAACACGCATGCGAACCATACAAACGCCAGTTTAAAGCCACGTCAGAATAAACACTTCGCCCCTCAATACGTGGCAACGCTCTAACGGAAGCGGTGCACAACTAAATGCGCACACACTCGTAGTTGATCACGACTCCCTATATTCTTTAAACGCTGTCTCTCTGCGAAGATCAACGCAAATTTCGCCGAGAGCGTGAGAAGACCGAAGAAGGCCCTGGAAGCGAAGCTCTCCAATGGCTTACGTCGAGCGAGGTACCCTTCTCTCTCTCTCTCTCTCTCTCTAAATCTACACTTTGTTACTCTCACTAGGAATCAATTGTGGAATATGTTCGTCTTTGGATTGTATAATTCGATTTTTCAAATATAGTCGTTAGGTTGATCTAAAAGCTGATCGGTCATCGGCTCCCTATTGGTTGGAATTAGGGTTTTATTGTCCGATGTGGTGTGTAATTAGGATTGTTGATAACACCACCGAGCTTCGTTAATCCTTGAATTGGGCAAATTTTTGCTGTTTATTTGATTTTATTTTTTGGAAGTTCAGAAAAAGAGAGGAAATCTTCTTGGGATTTTTTTTCCCCAATCCGTTGGTGATCAGTTATATTTATCGTGAGAATTTTCAATGACTAAAAAAAGTCCAACGGGCAAAATCAAGACAAGACATAATTCGATAATGAGGAAAAATAAACCACCAAAGGAAAAGGCTGATAAGGAGAAAGAACAATGTAGCATTTCCAATGGCCTATGTTTTAGACTCCGAGTTAAGAGCATACAAAGGTGACCATCTGGGCTAACCATAGTTAGTTACGTTTGTTGAGATTGCGATAGTTCGTTTCGTTTGCCGTAAAATTACTTTAGCATATGTGTGTAAAATAGCTATCTTTTTCTGATTTTTCTATACGAGTACTGTAAATTTCTTGTTCACCATTTTAGGCTAGATTTGTAGTTAGCACTCTTTGTTATCTATAACAGGGCTCTCTTTTGTGATAGTTCCGTGTGGGCCGTATCAATCTCAATTGAATCCTTTTCGTTTCTCTGTACTGTACTTATGTCCTTTGGGTCTTTTGCCTTAGGCCGCTCACCATACCATATTCTTAGCTGGTCTTACCACTTCCTTTAGAGGTCTACTCGCATCTGCTTTGTCGGACACATGACGCTTTAATATGTTTTGCCATCATTAGTGCCAACAATTTCCCATTAACATGGGTAAAGACACCTTTGTCTTAGCTGCCCGTCGGACCCCTCAAGAGCGTTGACACCTGGTGAACCATAATTACAGATGGCTCTCTCTTTGGTTACCGTGCGACTTCCTAGATAGGTTGTGAATTGACTTCTTAGTTGTTGACTACCTAACAAATACGCCATTGCCACCACATCATTTCCTTCAGCCGCATCCTCTTCCAAGGCCTCATGAGCCTCTCTGGCAGTGATCCTTTCCATCCAACTCTCCCTGTTACGGTAGAAACCGAGTTACCTACTCCAACACTGAAAGTCTATATCTTCCATCCCCACCGTCTTTTCACCTTACCTCACTGATGCCAACTCAACACCAAATCTTTATACCTCATCCCTTAAGATCTAAGCTCCCATGATTTTCTCCGTTGCCACTCACTGTTTCAGACCATGTCCTACCCCACACCATCAGAAACCGATCCTGCTCGTGTTGTACATCGATGTTGTATTTGACCCCCGAATCTTGCAGGCATCATGGTCTTCACTGCTCACTCATCGCACTATCTTTTGAATAGTCTAGCACCGTCTCTGGCTCTTCCCTCTTGGTACCGCTGCTGGTGCCACCCGTTTTTCCTATCTCTTCACCTCCGTTAGTGGGAACTTGTACACTCTCTGATATACCATTATTTTATACCAAAACCCATAGTCATCGCCTATTGGCCCATTATCTTCACCCAAGCCCATTTTACATAGCCAATTTTCCCTTAAATCCAAACACCATATAACCTAAGCCCATTCGCTCATCCTTAACCTTAAGCCAAACTGTCCAACAGTTTGAACGTGGTCCATTCATGGCCTTAAACTGATCTGAATGGTCTAGTCATGACCTTGAACTGGTACCTCAACCTTTGTCCCGTGCACTCTCATTCCTTCCTTACAATCTCAGCCAGGGATATCAAGTTCTGTTCATGACGGTTTAGAGTTAGATTGGGTCGACTCATTTGGGCTTCCCCCTGAATGCACTCTCTCAATCTGACCTCTATGGTTTCTCTGCGCCCTGCAACCTCATGGTTCGACCATGGCTGAAATCTGGCTTGGCTCTTAGAACTTAAGGTCCTAGGCACAAGCCTTACTTGCCTAGTGCTTAGGCCTGTGATGGTGTGGATTTTCGGCGTTCTACCTGTTCATCCCTCCTCCCTTGCTCACGGTGGCGACGGGGTCTTGCCCACGGTGGCGTGGATCCCGGCTTCTCCTCCCCTCGCTGCCTCTGCCGCCGCCCTTCTCGACCGCCGGTCTACACTGTTGTGTTAGCCGGTTCGGCCTAATGGCGAGGTTTTGTTCTCGGCGGCGGTGATGGTGGCGTTGTTGCGTGTCCCCCTCTGGTTCTACTGCTGGGTATCTTCGGATCTATGCTTAATAGCACTGTGGGGACTCACCGCTCACAGCTTTGGCGCGGCTGATTTCGGCGTGGTGCTTTGGAGGTGGGTAGTCGATGATGTGGCTGCTGGGGTTTTGTTTGTGCTTCTATTGTTGGGCTTGTCCCATTTATTTGGACTTCTAGGCCCATAGGTGTTTGAGCTTAATTTTTATTTATCTGGGCTTTTAGGCCAATGGGGCTTTGTCCCATTAGGTTCTCTTATTTGGCTTCTTGCCAAAATTGGGTTTGGATCTCGGATGAACATAGGATTATCCTTAGCTTTGTAGCTCTTTTATAGGTCTCGGGTTAGGGATTTGATGCCATCACTCCTTGTTCCTATTAATCTTTATAACAATTTCAGAGATTAATGAAATTTTTTCGCCTTTCAAAAAAACAATGAATAAGTTGCAGAGTGAGTTGGAGACTTTACACTTAGAGAGATGAATTCAAGCTTTATGTTGTTGGGCTTATCTTGGTTGTTCCTTGTTGCTAAGCTTGTGCAATGATTGGGTTTGGGTCCTTTGGGATTACAATTCACAATGGTGTGACTATAAAGTCTGACTTGTGTGTTCTAGAATGGGGCATGATTTAAAACAAACCAGAGTTTTGTAAACAAGCCTTCTCATGCAATGGCAGGCACTAAGTCTATAACCATGACATTTCAAATAAGCCTTACCCTTGTAGCGCCTTTCAGCTAAAGTTGGTGCTGGGTATTCTTTGCGGATTTCCATCATTTTCTCATTTTCTCTCTATCTTGTTCATTTTTTCCTTATGCTTGTTTACTCTGTACAACTTTTTTCTTCCTTTGTTCCCTTTATGTTTGCACTCGTACACAAGACTCAGGTTATTTATTTATGTTGTTCTATGCGAACTGCTAACAAGAGGGAATTTAATTCATAATAAGAAAGATCCCAAGAAGGGAATCGGAGATACTGAAGCAACGCTGTAACCATACATTCATGTAGAAAACAAACAAGACTTAGGGTGGATTTTTTGTGTTGTATAAGTATCTTTGTGTCATTGAAGCTCATCTAAGGCTGCACAATCTTTGCTCCACGTGCTAAGTGCATAAGTTTCATAGTCGACAAATTGCATTATTCTAGTGGGTCTACAACATATCAGTTGTGGTTTAATTGTATTCAGTCCATATTATGTTTGGTTTTGCACTGTTTAAAAAAGAGGGTTGAACTGCACAACCCGGCAATTCTGTTTGAAGGCCACACAAAGGCTGCTGCTGTAGGGTATGCTCATTGCTTCCCACACTATGGCTCAGGGTTCAGCTCTTGGGGTCAGGCCGCAAGAGAGTAATTTCTTATGAATTGCCTAATTTCAGCGTTGATGGCCTGCCTTTGACTAGGCCAGGGAGGGGATTAGTTGTGGTGCGTGTAAGCTGGTCTGGACACCCTGACAGTCTGGCCAAAAAAAAGGGCTGTTGTCTGAGTGTTGCACGTGTGATTCGAAATCCGGAGATGCTCAGCTTGAAGGCTTCTCGAGCATCTATATTTTTTTGGAAATGTGCTTTTATAACCTAAGCCCACCTTCAAAACCCACCCTAACCCACCCACCCACACCACCACCTCGCGGGCTCAGTCCTCACTCATGATCCTATGAAACACCAGAGAGAGACGACTTTGCTTGTTTTGCGGTACAGGTTCTGAAATTGGTTTCACTTTTCACTTCCCGTTTTTCTTATCATTATTTTTTTATCATACGTTCAACTTCATGTTAAGATTGGCTTTTTGGACACCAGGCCTTCTCTAGATTTGAAATTTTCTACAGTATGGTTTGTTTATCTTGAATGGCTATGCTAACAAACTAAATAGGGTTCGGCATTTTTCTTGGTCCCAGCATTTTTCTCATGCCCACTGGAACGAGATTAGTTATTTTATTTTTGGATGCCATTTTCTGAATTTCCTACAGTTGTAGGTTTTGGTCTTCAAACTTTTATGGCTGTTTAATATCTTAGGTGTGGTGAAATCAAAGCGGTCAATATGGAGGTTGAAAACAATCACTGATTTCTTCTGGGCCATTGTTAATATCATCGGTGTGTTTTTTGCAACAATGTTTTCGGTAAGTTGATATAGTATTACTTTTCTTTCCAGTTCGGATGTCAATTACTTGTCTTCTTTCACATCTGTTCCTTTCATTTCTTTCAGATGGAAAAATCAGATGCTTATAGAAAAGGCAAAGCTTCTGGGAAGAAATGGGATGGTGGGGGTCCAGGGGGTCCTGGAAGTGGCCCATCTGGTGGTGGACCACGTGGTCCACCCCGTGGATTAGACAACGTTCGAGGAATTGATCATAGTAAGTCCTTGTTTTCTTTGCTGGATGTGTTCGAGAATTTTCCTTAGTATCTACGCAAAACTTTAAATCTTCACTTAATTAACAGGTTCGCTTCCTGCCTGTGGTTCCTGCTGCGGCTGAAGGGCCAGAGTTATATCTGTTTCGAAGGTGTCAAATTGTTTGGAGTAATTGGAGCCAATTTATGAAGTGGTAACGTGGAATTAATACTGATGTCGTGAGGTACCCCAACATAAACAACTGTAATCAAATAAACGAGATCTTTAACTGTTTTACCTAAATGTTGTGGTTTCTACTTGTTCTATGTGGTTCCTATCGTCCATTTGGTTCACTATTTGTTTAGAATATTCTATGTGCAAATTTCTTACCTCATATGATGGTAATGCGAAGCAGAAATTTTTGGATTTCTATTCATGGATTCGGGAATGTCTTGGATTGTTATGTTACTCCTTCTGAGTTCCCATATTTTGCTCCTATTTATTTATCAAATTACTCCTACTATTCTACCTTTTTTGTTCTGTTTTTTCTTTTCTTGGAGTTGGAAGGAGGGATTGGGAGCAATGTCTCTTCTCTCTAACATAAGAAGTGTCTCCATGGGTGAAAACTGGGATGATTCATTGCCTGAAAACTCTTCCGTTGCAATGGGGGATTCTCGTTTGTTGCAATCTTGCTAAGTCTTTTATTTGCTTGCCAATCTTCTTCTTTTTTTTTTCCCCAGTTTTCACTCGGAAATTACAGGAAAATGGGAAGAAATCCCTTGCATAAAACTCCTGGTAGTTACTAGTTCTTTTTTCCAGGCATTGGTCCAGATACTACAAACTGCTGAATATAAGTAAGCGCAAGGACAAATTTCTAGTCCCTATGCTTGGGCAGGGTTGATGTTTTAGCTCACACCTGGCCCACCGGAATTGAGCAAGGGATGGCAATGATCAGTTTCAAGAAAGACAACAAAAGGGATTGCAATGGGCTAGTGAAGTTTGATTTTTCGATTTTGCGAAAATCGAATCGATCGAAATCCAAAATTTAAATCTTAGATTACTACCGAACCTGAACCGAAACGTGACAAGTTTATTTTTTTCCACCTAGTACTTAAGTGTACCAAACTGGGATCGATCCAGTTCAGTTTTTTCCCAAATCAAATGTCGGGCGGTCGGTGAAGGGTGGACACAGAGAGAGAGAGAGAGAGAGAGAGAGAGAGAGAGAGAGAGAGAGAGTCCTATAGCTACCGAGGATCAGAGGGTGTAAATAGATTTTGGGACTTGTGGATGAGACCCAGCCATGAACGGATTAGGATCCTATCCAGTATACTCCAGTCCAGTATTGTCCATTGTGTGGACAAGATCAACTTAGAAAAATTTCTTTGTGATCTATGGCTAGCTTGTTGCCACATAGACCAACCAAACTCACACTTCAAAAATCCACAATTTTACTGACGCCACAACAAATCCTTTATTACGGATTTTTTTTGAATATATTTGGGGTACCGCCACATGGTGCCCCAACTATTCTTAACATCACACATTTATATAGGGTCCACAATTAAGTATATGGGTCGGCAACTAAGTGCATGAATTCTACAAAAAAATGTTGATGTTGATAGGTGTCGGGACTACTTGCGGTGCCCTACAACCACCGAATAATTACTCCCTATATTAAAGGGTGTTTCGGTTTCATAATTAAAGCCAACTTTTGGTCAAATATTTTGAAAAATAATCATTTTTCAGTAAAAAAAAAATCAATTTTTTTTTGGCTGACAGTGGTTATTTTCCAAACTATTTGGATAAAAGTAATTTTTTTTACTTTTTCAATTTCTCATCGAGAATAATCAATAATCCACAAATGTTTAGTTCAAAACTAACGAATGCGAATTTTTTTGTTAATAAGGAAAAAAATTAGCTAAATGCACTTTTTGTTTAGTGGATTAAGTACAACACCTAATTAAATAAAAAAATTATAGAAAGTGCCTACATTAACATCATCTCTACGAGATCCATTTGTTATTGGCGGGAGTAATATAATGCTTGTTAAAGAGTCAGTTTCAGATCGAAAAACAAAAATGATACTCACACAACAATCCAAACACAACACCAAACACATCCTCTCACATACATGTGGGCTCCACACACACTACTATGTGTGGGCCCCACACATATGTGAGAAGTTGTGTAAGTTGTTGTGTTTGAATCGTTGTGTGAGTAGCATTGTTGATTGAAAAAAGAGAGGAAGAAGTGTGATTTTTGTTGGTCTACGTGGCAACAAGCTAGCCATAGATCTTAAAAGGATTTTCCTAAGTTGATATTGTCTAGACAATGGACAATACTGGACTGGAGAATACTGGATGGGATCCTAACCCGCCATGAACTACTCCCTCTGTCTTAATTTACTTGTCATTTTTGGAGTTCGTGTCACTTTTCAATTAATTATATATTGTAATTTTTAATGTTTTAGGTGATTTTGAAAACATTGAATTATAGAACAAATCGAGATCTATCAAGTAAGATCTATATTGAATATAAAATTCATTACCATTTTAAAGATATAACTAGTTTTTTAATCCAGTTGGAATAGAACTGGAACAAATAAATTGGGACGGAGCGAGTATTGAACTTATCTTTCAAATAGAAAAATCAAAACCCAAAAACCCAAAATTGTCAATATTTCAAATTAAAAATCATGACTGAACTCGTGGTTGGTAGGCAACAGTGCTACTAGCAAATATTTTTGTGCACATACCATGCACATACATTTTTGTGGAGTCCATATCAGGATCCCATAAAATAATCCGAACTGTTCATCTTTTTAAAATATTTTTTGGAGGATTCCTATGAAAAATCAGCTCCAATGGATATCGATAGGAGCTTTCTCAGAAATCGTAAGGCAAAACAGAATAATTCGCCTTATGATTTCTGAGAAAACCCTTACCGATATCCGTTGGAACTGATTTTTTACGGGAACCCTCCAGAAAATATTTTAAAAAAGATGAGAGGTTTGGATCATTTTGTGGGATCTCAATATGAGCCCCACAAAAATGTATGTGCACAAAAATTTGTTTGCGCATCATTACTAGTAGGCAAAACCGTTTTGATCAGTACGGTCCAACTTGAAATATCTAATTATCTATAGATAAGAGCATGTACACCAATGATATGTATTTTAGTTACCCAATAGTGCACTTTTTTTACTTTATCTATTTAAATTTTATCAACCTCACACCAATCATCTCTATTATTATTTCTATATACTTATAAAATAATATGAAGTATACTATGAAAGAGTAAACTAGAGAGGAAGAGAGAGAGAGAGAGAGAGAGAGAGAGAGACAATAAACTAATGTATAACTATGAACAGTACCTCGGTAGTTTTTCACAGCAATTCCGCCAAAGGTATTTTACCTTCCAGTTTTGTTATTCTGCTGCTATTGATTCTTGTGGGTTTGGTTAGGTATTTTACCTAATTTAGAGCAAGTTTACCGGTTATTAGTTAAAAAAGCTTGTGAACAGTGCACATTTTTCATTTTATCTATTCACATTTCTTTCAACATTATACCAACACTATCTATTTAACCTATTCTCTATTAAAATATCATTATTTTTATTTCTTAACCCTATTTTTAAATTGGAGCAAAAAGAGAGAAGGGAGAGACTTGACAAAAAAATAATAAAGAACTCTATTGCTTGTGAACAGTTCTTCTCTAGAAATACCAAACTACTATTGCTGGAGCAATAATACCCATGGGTTTATAGAATCTGGTGCATGACTGTTTTCTTGTTTTGCATAGCTAAAATAGCTTCAAAAGCATATATAGCTAAGCTGGTAAACATGCTCTTATCACATGTAGCTACAGTGATGTCACCTTGTTCTCTTTGCTATTTGAAACAAATTTTTCAAAAAATTCTCCCTAGATTTCCCTTAGATTCCTCGTACTTTCAACATTTCTCTTTCTATCTCTCTCCACTTATTACCCCTACTATTTTTCAAAAAACTTTTCAAAATACAAACCAAACACAGCAGTAGTACATGCTTTAACATCGCCATCCCTAGCTAGAGTGCTAGACCCCAAGGACTTGTGGGGAAACCCAGAATCCAACCGACACACCCGGATTAGTTATTGTCTTCTTCTTCGTCGTTGACCATGAGGTCGCATGTTCTTCTTCTTCTTCGTCGTTGTCTCTGTTAACAGATTGAGAGAGAGAGAGAGAGAGAGAGAGAGAGAGAGAGAGAGAGAGAGAGAGAGAGAGCAGTTGGGGAGGGGATGAGGAGGGGTGTTTTGGTAAAAAATCAGGCGTATACACCCGGATTAGTTATTGCTACCTGGGAGGGTAGCCATAATTTATGGCTGCTCCCGGTGTATTAGTGAAGCAGGGGATTAGTTAATACAGGAGAGAAAAGGAATGCCAAACGGTGCAAAAACAGTCCCATCAATCATCATCCGGGTGTATTGTGCAATACACCCATCATATACATCATCCAATCGAGCCCTATAGTCTTCTAGGTTGGCCAGACTAGCATGTACTAGCAATTAAAGCATTGGTTGTAATATGACTCATCATACTTGTGGTCCTTGTCCTTTTACTCAATAGGCACAATTTTTTTTATAAGCAGATGTAAGTCAGTTTAGGTGCACTTTGACTAATTTTGGAGCTTTAGAGGTAACGATCGGGGATAACTCCCAATAACTCCAAGGTTTGGTATGATTAGTTTCTGTTGGATTCGAGCATGCGACCTCATGGTCAATCAGTTATTGCTTTTTCATGTCCATTTTGCCAACCCCTCAAGATTTTCAATAGTTGAACGCACCTCCTGCCATGTGCAATCTCAGTCAGACGACGGAGATGGCACATGGCAGGAATGCTGTGCACCCCGATACAACAGGCGCCCCGCCCCCCGGTTCGTCAATAGTCACATTACTAGTCACTAGCATACTAAAAAAGGATGGTTGTCTGAAGTAGTACTAATTTAGGATGTTAATTTACTTATATACTCCATTTTTCCTTCATTAAAGTTGTGGTCCTTATGCTCAATTGGCACATTAAAGTCCAGTCGCATACGCAAAGGTGGTTGTCTGACTCCAATTAGGATGTTTAGTTAAATACTAAAAAAATCCTCTATTTTTCCATCATTAATTGAAAGATGGCTGAAATGATGTTTAGTTGGATCCATTCAATGAAAATAAAAGTACCCACGTCCCCCTTTTTTCCTTGATTTTTTTTTTTTGATCCGCCCCCTTTTTTCCTTGATCATCACCGGAGAAACTTAGCATTATTTATTTGAACAAGTCTAGGTATTAGGAAACCAGTCCATACCTAAACCCATGACGCTGACGTGACATGAGCTCCACATCAGCTTTAACTTAAAAAAAAGAAAAGAAACCCTCTCTTCTTCTTCTTCTTCTACAGATTCAACCCACCTCCACGGCTCCACCCTCTCTTCCGAGGAGAGACCACCACTCCATCACCAAACTCCACAGATTCGCCCCCCGCCCCAAGAATTCATTCTGCCCGCTGGACCGGTGCCCCACGGCGGCGAAATTATTCGTTCATGGAATTATTAGTTCTTCTACTGCTTTCCTTCGTTTGTATGTAGCATTGTTAGGTACTTTGGGGATTTCTCTGGCGATGAAACAAGAACAGGGTAACAAGAACCAGAACCAAACCCATAATGCTGTAGATGCCCACCTTTATTTTGACATTTCATTAAAAAAATTGGATACAAGTAATCGACCTCTTCTCTTCAACTCTTTGATTGGAATCACTGCCGGCCCAGGCACAAGGTCCACAAGGCCTAGACCTTAGACATCCCCAAGATGCCCAATTTTTGGGGCACCTCAATTTTTTTAAGTATTTGAGTTGGGTATGATTCTTTTTAGGAAAGACTCAGTCTAAGTTTCATAAGCAATGTCCAGTCTCTTGAGCATTGGTACTGAGGCAGTAAGACTTTCTACTTATAAAAGATTCTTTACCTTCATTGTTTCCTTCAACTAGAGATGTGAGACTATAGGTGGGAGGCTTTGTTTTGCAACTTGTTTATCCCACATCGACATAGCAAAGGCTTAATTGGAAAAGTACTCACCTATAAAGCCATCTACTCCACATGTTCCACTTGCTCATAGAGTGGTTGCAAGTGAAAGTAACACGTGGACATCAAGTATCAGAATTAAAATTAAAATTGTTTTGAAGGGAAATTTCAAATTTCAAATTTCAATATATATATATAAAGAGAGAGAGAGAGAGAGAGAGAGAGAGAGAGAGAGAGAGAGAGAGAGAGAGAGAGAGAGAGAGAGAGGTATTCCCGAATAAGCTTAAATAGAGCCTGAACAAGTGGTATGTGGGGCCACAGAATAAATAAGATGAGATAAACCGCTGTAGAAGGCGGTGATCGGCGGTATGGACTAGTGACATGTGAAGTCATTGGTCCAGATAGTCTGTTCGGCAGATAAGGATAAAAGACATGAGAAGTCATTGGTCCAAATAAATTGATAGGGACCAGTGACATGTGAAGTCACTGGTCCAGGTGGCCTGTTCGGCAATGAGGTGGCCGAATAGGGAAAGAACTCTTGAGAAAACAGCTTCAAGTGCTAAAACGGAAGGAACACTCTAGAAGGCTCCAGAACAGTGGAATCCTGTAAGGTATGAGATCCCGAAAATGTAAGGTCTAGGAAAGATACTCAACAGGAATGGCATGTTCGGCTTGCTATGCAAAAGAGTCCTAAAAGGATTAGGTAATGAATTGATAAGGGAATGAGAATCCACAACGTCTTAGGTTTTCCAAACGAGATAGGAAACCTAGGACAATAAGGACGCTTGGGCAGCAAGTATCCATATGCCTATATAAACAAGGTTAACCTAGAGGTAAAAGGTACGCAATTCATTGCATTCTTACAATTCTCCTACTGACAATTAGGGTTTATACCAGTACGTAATACTAACTTAGGTATCGGAGGGCCTTTGCCACGAGAGGCAAATGTGCGTTCACCCCTTGTATGTTTTGCAAATTACGATCCCGGTGACGAACTAGGGTTCCGGCCAAGAGGCACGAGTAGCCGTTACATTTTTGTGCAGTTATAAGCATCATTCATTTTTGTCCACTTATAATTGGCGCTGTCTGTGGGAAACGAAAGAGTTTTCTTTGAAAAACGACCATGGTGGAAGGAGATCTAAAGACACCGCTTGGCCTAAAGAGCCTACTAGGTGGGGGAGGAGATAAATCCCCACCAGGTGCTCCGAGAAAGCCCGAAGGTGGACATGGGAAGAAGGTGACAAGCAAAGGCAATCCCTTGACTGTCCTGGATGGCTCTAAGAATAGGGAGGGTAGGATGGCCATAGAGTCTACACTGAGGAGTAAATCCCACCATGATGGGGAGTTAGTTGCACACTTAAAAAGTGTGCAAAACAGTGAAGATGTCTTTGGTAAAAAAGGCAGAAAATCGAAGAGCTTGTTCGGTTGATTAAGAAACGAGAGCATGAGATTCGAGAATTAGAACGGATTCGAGAGCTCCCTAAGGACTCTGAACTTTCACGAAGAAATTCCAGAGGAGATAGGCGGGGCATGGTGAAGTACAAGAATGCTCCTTCACGAAGAAAGAAGAGCATGAGCCATACCCCAGGGCGAAAGAAAGTTTCTCCACGAAAACGGAGGAGCAAAAGTAAAAACCGAACACCAGAGCGGCGAAGGGCTTCTTCAAGAAAAAGAAGGAGTAGAAGCCGAAGTCTCACCCTCGAGGAGGAAGGGACCAAGAAGCACCATAGGGACAGGTACGAGAGACCTAATTCCGATTGGGAAAAGAGCGGTCCCAGTAAAATGAAGGAACTAGAGGACAGAACCATGATTGCACGAGAAGCAGCACGAAAAGCCCTCAGCAATATAGCAGCCTCCCCCTTTGCAAGAAAGCTGCAGGAGGCGAGGTTGCTGAGCAGTCTGAAGCACGACACGTTTATCCTATACGAAACAAGTGCAGATCCCGTGGCACACATACAGCATTACCAGCAGGCAATGTTCATGCATGATGGAGATGATGTAATTATGTGTAAGATGTTCCCATCGAGTCTGAGAAAGGTAGCTCTGTCTTGGTTCCATAAGTTAGGTTCGAACTCCATACGAGGATAGAGGCAACTAGTCGAGGAATTCACTACTCAGTTTTTTACGAGCAGAGGGGTACCAAAAACTTTTGAAAGCCTCTCCGCTATGAAACAGGGAGAGAATGAGCCAATCAGGGACTACGCGAAGAAGTACTGGGAAATTGAAAGTTGTAGCGAGGAATATGCAATTGTCACGTTCAAGACCGAATTGCCAGTTCGGGGGGAGCTGCGCCTGTCATTGAACATGAGTCCAGTAAGTACACTGGCAAAATTAATGGAGCGAATTGAGCAACATGCTAGAAATGAGGATGACGTACTCCGGGAGAACGGCAAGGTAGTTGCCGAGCAGACCCAAAGAAAGCTAACAAACCAGAACCCAAGATTTACAGGGAAAGAAAGGATTAAGGGCAGGCTAAGAAGGAGCCGTACAAGGAGAGACAAGCTCCGGACCCTAAGTCTTTCTTTTCAGTAACCACAGTCGGGAAAGAACAAATTTACAGGATTCTTTATCTAATAAAGAATCGCCCCTATTTCAAGTGGTCCCTGAGATTGGAAAGAGATAAAGATGCAAAACGAGTTACGAGTCAGTATTGCAGTTATCACAAGGATTGGGGTCATATGACTGAGGATAGTGAGATGTTCAAAAAACATCTTGATGATCTGGTGGCTCAGGGATACCTCAAGGAGTTTATCCAAGAGGGACCCAAAGAGAATGAGAGAGTAATGGAGTTGGATTACGTGCAAAATTCAAGGGGCGTAATCCATATGATATATGGATTGGCCACACCTTATATGAGAAATAAGGTGAGGTTGCTCCAGAGGCAAATCAAGCATGACCAACATGTCATGCATTTGGGAAAAAAAAAAGAGGACGTTAAGGCGAAGTATGCGTCGAGGGCATAATCTTCATGGATGAGGACCTGGGAGGAGTCCAGGTGCCGCATAGTGACACCTTGCTCATAACCCTACGAATTGGGGAACATGACATCGAGAAAATCCTAGTGGACTCAGAAAATTGCACTGAGGTGTTGTATTATGATGCGTTCAAAAAGTTGGGACTAACCTATGCGGATTTGGTACAATTAATAACTCCATAGGTTGGATTCGTTGCAGGAGCAGTTTGGCCATTGGGTAAAGTAGCGCTGCCTATTCGGGCAGAAATAGTAGTGCTACGAACCGACTTTCTGGTAGTAGATGTACCGTCTTCTTATAACGTAATTATAGGGAGAACGTGATTGCACAAGATAAGGGCGGTTTCCTCCACCTACCACCGAATGGTAAAATTTCTTGGGTCTGATGGAGTTGAGAAGATTAGAGGCAACCAAAAGGTAGCCCAACAGTGCCTGATTTCTATAATCAAGAAGGCACCAAAGGCAAAGTTGGTCTAGGCTGTGGAGATCCCGGATCAACTGACCATCAAGGATGTCGGAGGAAACCCTGCCGAGAAGGTGAATCGAAGGTTTGAAAAGGATACAGATCAATGAGATTGATTCAGAGAGGTATTTCCTGATTGAGGAAAACTTGAGCAAAAAAGAGGAAGAAGAATTGGTAGGGTTCTTAAAGAAGCACGTTGACGTGTTTGCTTAGATCCTCGAAGAGATGCCTAGGGTGGATACAAACGTGATTTGTCACCACTTGAATGTGGATCCATAACACAAACCTGTAATGCAGAAAAAGAAAAGATCAACCGTACAACATGTGGATGCTCTCATTAAGGAGGTTGACCGCTTGTTAGAAGCCAAAGCCATACGAGAATAGTATTACCCAGAGTGGCTATCCAACACTAGGGTGGTAAAAAAGAAGAACGGGAAGTGGCATGTCTGCGGGGACTTTACTGATTTGAATAAGGCATATCCAAAAGACAGTTTCCCTCTTCCAAGAATAGACCAGTTGGTCGATGCGACTGCAACGTATGGACGGATGAGTTTCCTCGACACATATCGAGGGTACCACCAAATTGCCATGTTTGGGCCCGATCAAGAGAATATTTCCTTTATTACACCAAGAGGGCTGTATTGCTGCAGCGTCATGCCATTTGGTTTAAGGAACGCCAGAGCAACTTATCAGAGGTTGGCAACGATTATACTCAAGAAATTACTTGGGAAAACTATGAAGGTGTACATAGATGACATGGTGGTCCAGAGCAAGGAGAAGCGAGACCACATAGCTGATCTGAATAAGGCATTCAAAATTATGACAGAATACAAACTGAAACTCAACGCTTCGAAGTGTGCATTCAGAGTTAGTTCGGGTAAATTCTTGGGTCACCTAGTGACCATAAGGGGGATAGAGGCAAATCCCGATCAGATAACGACTTTGTAAAGGCTGCAGAGCCCCAGGACCACGAAGGAGGTCTAAAGATTAACTGGAATGGCAACAGCTTTCAACAGATTTATCAGCCAGTCAAGTGACAAGTGTAGACCTTTCTTTCAATTACTAAAAAAGAGGGAATGATATGAATGGGGAGCAGAATGGGAACAAGAATTCTAAGACCTGAAGAAGTACTTGGCAGCAGCCCCACTCTTATCCACTCCTAATCCGGGTGAGTCTTTAATTTTATATTTAGCAGTATCTAAGCATGCTGTGAGTGTAGTATTATTAAGGAACAAGGGGTCCGAGCAAATCCCCGTGTATTACGTGAGCAAGACATTGCTAGATGCAGAAACGAGGTATCTGCCCCTCAAGAAATTGGTCCTGGCACTAAGGACAGAGGCAAGAAAGTTGCCTCATTATTTCTAGAGTCATAAAATTGTGGTTTTGTTCGCGCGCGAGGTGGCTTAAGGACTGAGCGGGCGTGCCAAGACTTGTCGCGTCTAACGTAAAGGGCCGAGTGTCCCTGTTCTGACTTCTAGATCTGAAAGGGCGATAGTGCTGCAAACCTAAGGGCTGGATTGCAGTGTTGGTTCGTGGTTTTGCCTCTACGAGCGAGGACTTAATAATTTTCTAACCGTGTAGGAAAAGAAGTAGCAACGTAGAATGACTTTATTATGTCGTAATAATAAGGTCGGGGATACAAGAGAGATATGAATAACTTTATTATGTCGTAATAATAAAGTTGGGGTACAAGAGAGATAGAAACCCGAATTACTTGGTGAAGTAATTGAGTGAGGGTGAGAAAATAGAGATAGTTGCTTCGCTGGGAAGGCTTTGGTTTTAAGCGTTGAGCTTGATTAGTGTGGGAACCCTGTTTCCTTCTTGTCTTCTAGTATTTATAGACAATGTGCTCCACGGTTTTTGCATGAAAATGGACTTCCCGCCCTTTCTTCTCGTGATGACAAGTGTCCCATGTCTCTTCTCATCATGGGATCATGGGCGGTTGAGAAGAGTGAACATCAATTTACCCATGTGTGAATTCTTGGTCATGGGCGGTTAAAAGAATAATGGGCCATGACCTTCTCCTCCACTACCTATTTCCATGGGTAGTTGACAAATCATGGGCCATGTCATCCCTTTTTCCGTGGGTAATAAAACTCTCAGCCATTTGACTCGGTCAAATGGCTCTCACCAGGCAACAACTTCCTCATTTCTTTCCACCTTTCATGGGCCACTTGGGTAATGGGCCATTTAATTAAATTAAATGGCCTATTAACATTTTTAGCCCATATCAACACTTTGGGCCAGCCGAATTCTTTTACCAATTGGCCCAAAACCTCCAAACTCGAGCCCGAACCAAATTAAAAATAATTGGGCCCAGTCAACATGGGTTTGGCCCATTAATTTTAACCCAATTCATCTCTATTCTTTGGCCCAATTTAATTAAAAGATAATTATATAGCCTTCCAACGCTTGCCCAGGACTGGATGCCAAAAACGGATGTAAACAGGTTTACACTGAGTTTCCATTGAAGTCATTGCAACGAAAGACAGATCGGGATGAATCTCCACTTGGTCGGTGGAGCTTAGTCAGTACGATATTGACTATCAGCGGCACACCGCAATCAAAGGACAGGTATTGGCGGACTTTATAGTAGAATTCTCACTTGCAGTGGCTCCTCAGCCTCATCTGAGGAAGGAGCAGGCACCTGGGCCTCCGGCCAAGAAGGGTAAGGCACCTGTAAGGGGATGAAAACAATTGGTACTTCGGATCAACTGGATCGCAACGGCTTATTCGTGCCTCTTCACTGGAACCCTAACTCGTCGTCTGAACCCTAATCTGCAAAATAGACAGGGGGTGAGTGCACCTCTGCCTCTCGTGGCAAAGGCCCTCCGATGCCTTTGTTAGTATCACGTACTAGCAATCAAACCCTAATTATCAGTAGGAAAGCAAGAATGCAAAGTATTGCGTACCTTTCACCTCTAGGTTTACCTCATATTTATAGATTTATGGATGCTTGCTGTCTAAGCATTCCTGTTGCCCTAGAGTTCCCAACTCGTATAGGAAACCCAGGATATCAAGGATTCTTGTTTCCTTTATTAGTTTACTAGGAAAAGAGTCCTCTTTGGATTCTTTTTCCATAATGAGCTGAACATCCCATACTCGTTGGGTACTTTTCTCAGATCCTATATTCTTGGGATCTCATCTCTTAACGGAATACCACTATTTCCGGATCCTTCCAGAGTGTTCTTTTTATTCCAACATCTGATTGGATTTCTTTATCTGTTCGGCATTCTCATCGCTGAACAGACTGTCTGGACCAATCACTTCACTTGTAACTGGTCCTTAAGCTCGTACAACCTTCCTGGACCATTGACTTCTCATGTCACTGGTCCATATTGCCGAACATTTGTTTAGGACGATGACTGTCCTGTCTATATTCAAACTATGGTCCCACGTACCATTTATTCGGATATTGATTGCATTGCCTTAAACCCGTGATCACTCGTATCACAAGCTTGGTTCTTTACATCATCTGTTCGGCTGTATCATAACCGAACAGTCGGCTTGGACCATCTACTTCACATGTAACTGGTTCAATGCAATCAGAATGTCTCTAACTGCTGAACAGTCTATTTGTAGCCATGACTTCTCATATCATTGGTCCATATCGCTGTTCAGCGAATTGCCCGGCAGTAAGTTCTGTCGTACTTACCAATCCCTCCTGAATATCACGTGTTCGGCAACTAGATGTATGTTCTCGGGAATACCTCCCTACAGCACCAGCCAAACAAGATCCCTTGGAATGGAAATTGTTCGTTGACGGTTCTGCATGTAATATTGGTTCAAGGATTAAAGTTATGCTTTTTCCTCCTCAAGGAGCAATGATGGAATTGTTTGTTCGGTTGTGTTTCAGTGCATCGAACAATGTGGCGGAGTATGAGGCACTTTTAGCGGGCTTAAAAAGTGCAAAGACCCTGAAAGTGAGGAAGATAAGGGTGTACTGTGATTCACAGCTTGTGGTGAATCAATTGTCCGGAGAATACGAAGCTCGGAGTGAAAAGATGACAACATACGTGGAGGCTGCCAAGGACCTGCTTGATACTTTCGAGAAAGTCTTTAGTGGGCAGAATGTCCATGTAGACTCATTAGCTTGGTTGGGCGCAGCTGTACCAACCGAGTTTAAGAGAAAAGTAACAGTAGATTATCTTGCTGAGTCTAGTATTGGAAGAAGTGTGAAATTGATCTTAGACGTGAACCAAACACCAAGTTGGATGGATCCAATTGCGGAGTTCTTACGAGATGGGATACTCCCCACTGACAAAAGGGAGGCTCATAAGATAAAAACAAAGTTTGCACGATTTTGGCTGTCCCTTGAAGGAAAGCTGTATAGAAAGTCCTTCATAGGATCATACTTACTTTGTGTGTATCTCGAGATGGTGCAGAAGTTTCTCCAAGAGATTCATGAGGGAACATGTGGGAGTCATGGCAATCAGCCAAGGTTATTGGTGGCTGCACATGTAAGAGGATACAAAGGTTTATGTGAAAATCTGTGAGAAGTCTCAGAAATTCTCACCAATGATCCGAACACCAGCTGAAGATCTGGTGCCACTTACAAGCCCTTGGCCATTTGCACAATGGGGGATGGAAATCATGGGTCCACTCCACAAGGCAACTGGAAATCAGAACTTTCTATTGGTAGCAACAGATTATTTAACGAAGTGGATTGAGGCAGAGCCGTTGGCCAAAATCACAGAACCTATAATAGAAAGGTTCATCTGGAAGAGTATTATTACGCGATTTGGGGTCCCTTATTCATTGATTATGGATAATGGGACACAATTTCAGAAGAAATTCAAAGCTTTATGTTCCTAGTACGGGATAAGGAACTACTACTCCACTCCAGCTTACCCTCAAAGTAATGGGCAGACAGAGGCATCCAACATGACCATACTTAATAGGATCAAGAAAAGGTTGGATAAAGCAAATGGGAAGTGACCCGACGAGTTACCACTGGTCCTATGGGCGCACCAAACAACGCCTAAGAGGTCTACAGGAGAGACCCTCTATTCGTTGGCATGTGGGACATCCACTAGAGGTTGGTTTGCCGACCACAGAACTACTTTGGTTGAAAGTGGAGGCAATAACAGAGCCCTAGAGATCGAATTGGATCTTGCCGAGGAACAGAGAGAGAGGATTCTGCTACATTTGGCCTCTTATCAGGAGCAGCTAATGAAAAGCTACAATAAGCATATTCACCCACGAGAATTTGGTGTTGGAGACTTTGTGCTATGAAAGGTGTTCGGCAATACCAATGTGGCAAACGAGGGCAAGTTAGGGGCCAATTGGGAAGACTCACATCGAGTGACTGAAATTGTGGGCATAGGGGCTTATCGGTTGGCAGGCCTGGACAGAAACCCAGTGCCAAGGCCCTAGAATGTCCACAATTTGAGAAAGTTCTTTGTTTAAAATACTTTGGTTTATTTTTCATTCTGCTTTAGGATGCATGCTGTGATTATGTGGGAATGTGAAAAATTCCCTTGTTTTTTTTTTAATCTATTTTTGTAGTTGCAAGGGGTACGCGTAACGCCCCCTTGAGTTTCGGATTATGAATAAAATTCTGCTTTTAGAGAACATTTCATTTTAGTAATGAAATTTGAATACGAAGCCAGACTCTTATTTTTTTTCTTCTCCCTTCGTATTGGGGAGCATTGAATGGGTACGTACGAATTACGAGTTACGAGTTACGAAATTTTTTCCCGTACGAGAATACTTGGGGTGCATACGAGGACATGTAGAATTATCTAAGTATGAGAAACTTGAGAATTGTCCAAGAATGAACAATCTTGGGGTGCATATGAGAACATGCAAATTATCCAAGTACGAATACTTGAGCATTTTTTCATAAAGTACGAGTAAACTTAGTGGGCATTTATCCAAGTATGAAAAACTTGGAAAGGCAATGGGTACGTTTACCCTAATGCATATGTGAATATGCAAATAATTGACCAAGTATGAAAAACTTGGAAGTGCATACGAAAACATGCATAATTAGCTAAATATGTAAACAATTGGGCTTTAAAGTATGAAAAACTTTAGGCATGAGAGTAGAAAATATCTAAGTACAATTAAATTTAGAAATTCAACCTGTAAGGTTGGAGCAACGAAGACCACGAAAGGCCAAGCAAACAAAATCCAGAGTTGTGCCACGAATGGCCGAATACCTATGTTAGCAAATATTTAGAAATATACCAAAATCCACACAGGGCGAGATCTATGGCCACGCAGGGCTTGCAAAATGTCTTTGGAAACAAAAAGAGATATTTTCTTGGGGAGATGGTATCATACTTACTCGTCAATTGTTAGGCCTTAGACAGGCAAAGGAGTAGCTTAAGTAGATGTGTCTTCCACAGCAGTGCTCCCATCAGTTAGACCACCATTGGCTTCCTTCTGGCCAGGGTTGGTCGTTTCGTCATTTTGATTGGTATCCGCGCTGTGCTGCTCGAGGATGCGGCGGAACTTGATGATGTTCAGGCCGAGCCCGTTGAAACTCTTAACCCCGATGACTAGTTCGATGACTACTATACCCCATCGTTTGCAAATGGTGACCCGACATTTGTTGACATATCAACTTCTGTCAGGACTCCAACAAGCTTTGCCAATCCCCCCACTCCAAGAACCAAAGTGAACACTCCGGCGATGAATGTCGTGCCGGAAAGGCCAAAGAAGAAGGCAAAGGTGGACGCAAAAGAGGCGTCCATTCATAACGCATTTGGGGATTTCATGGCACAAAGCATTACGATTTTTCTTAAGATTGCTGATTCGATCGGATATGAGGACCGACTCTCTGCCAAAAAAGAAAGGGTGTTTGCCGAGCTTGAAAAGCTTGACCTTCAATTGATTGATATGTTTTCTGCACAAGCCATTATTATGTCGGCAGAAGAAAACGTGGACACGTTTTATGGCATACCAGAAAACTATAGACAAGCTTGGGTGGAGGCCGTATTAGCGGGGCAAATCAAATTGAAGACCACATATGGATGTTTTCAAACTTATGCGTACAACGTTGAATATGGCGGAGGATGTGATTCCTCATTTTTGTAATTAACTACATAGTACTTATGACCTATTTTGTGGAGTATCGAGCTACTGTTTTTGTAATGATTCACCGTACAACTTTAAACTTCTCATCATGTATATTTCGTACTTGTTAGGGCAACGATGATGATCGTAGTAGTTTCAACTTTTTTTGGGCAACGATGATGATCGTAGTACTTTGAAATTTTTTTGGGCAACGATGATGATGACAGGGGATTAGGCCCTCTTTATGGCTATGTAATGATGCACTTTACTCCTTTAAATATGTTTGGGCAACTATGATGATCCAATTTAAATCGGGCAATGATGCACTTTACTACTTTAAACTTGGTTGGGCAACTATGATGATCCAATTTGAGTTGAGCAATGATGATGCATTTTATTGATTGATTTGGTTTGTACTTTCGAGGGTTCTAATGTAGTCATCAGGTGGTACATTATGTAAGTTTGCCTGCTCCCACGCTGTGTACTGAGCCTCAACGGGATCCACCTCCATTGTACGCTTAATGAGATTGTGGAGGAGGATACAGGCTGTGACGATGCGACATTGAGTCCTAATGGGGTAGAAAGAATAAGATCTCAAAATTCCCCATCTCATCTTCAGCACTCCAAAGCATCTCTCCACAACATTTTGTGCTTTGGAGTGCTTCATGTTGAAGAACTCCTCCCGGCTCTGGGGCATGTGTCTTTGCCTCCAAATATTTATGTGGTATCGTTGACCCCTGTAAGGTGCTAATATTCCTGGCCCATTAGTGTATCCGGCATCAACGAGGTAGTAATGACCTACAAATGATATTAGTTGTATTACATGAGTATGTTTACATATATGGGGAGGGATGTTCACTAATGGAAAGGTTTTCAAGTCACATACCGTGTGGAATTTTCAACCCGTGAGGCCTTATCAAGGCATTCTCGAGCACTCTTGAGTCTGTGGCCAAGCCTTCCCAACCAGACAATGCGTATACAAATTGTAGGTTACGACTACAAGCGCCTAACACATTTGTCGCGTAGTCACCCTTCCTTGACCTATAGCGTGCCTTGTGTTCGGTTGGAGGAAGGACAGGTATGAAAGTACCGTCTAAAGCCCCTAGACAATTCTACGAGAGACAAGAGAATTTTTATTATCATAGTTCATTTATAATCAATAAGTGCATTACTATAGCTTAACATATAACATTTATGTACCTCAAACCACTTCCACCTAGCATCTGGTTCATTGGCAAGAATAGGCTGAGGATGATACCACAAGACATTGTGAAGGCGCAATACCGCGATCAAAATTGAGTTGAAATGCCTACTAATTGTTTCTCCCGATCTCCAAAATTGTAAAATGGTACGCCTATTCTTCGTATGGTGCGCGAGGATCCACAAAAATATCACAACCTTCTCTACAACAGTGACATTCCTAGACGGCTCTAGTCCATTTTGAGTAAGTAAATGGCACAACGTCATGAATGTATGCCTATTTACCCTCAATTGGTTGTGGCAAGTAGTGTCACTCTGGCGTACCAACCGATTAAAAGCGTCTATTTGATGTTGGTAATAATTAGGATTTGCACGAAGATGAGGCTTTTGTCGAAGCCTTTGTCGATGTCTTTCGGCAATCAAGTCCGTAATTAACAAATAAAGTTGAAGAATGGTATTCACTACCCTCATCATACATAACACTACTAACAATGTCTTACGGTTTGCCTTCTTTCTTCGTTCACGTTTCGTTAGTCTTGCCATCTGTTTGATAATGAAATTAAAACAAAATTAAAGAGTGTTGGACCCATGATGGCCTACTTATGTTCTTCTAGTACATAATAACATGTTTACAACTAGTAAGATGTTTACAAGTGTTGGTTTTGTTTCTAGCATGTTGTCTTTATGTCATAATATCATATTGACAATTTGTAGGTCAATTTAATATTAGAATCCCCAGATACTAAAAAATTTACAACCTGTATATTACAATATTCTCCATCTTAAATTTAGAAAACATGAACCATTGATTTCGCTGAATTTAGCACAATTACCCAATAAATTATGTGTATGCACAATCATGCATCGAAACATACTCTAGGATATTGGAACTGTTTTTTGTGTTCATCTAAACTGACACACCCACCAAGTAAATCAAAAAGAGGTTCTTCCCTTTTTTTCCCCTATGTACTACATAGTCTAGACCTATATCTATTTTAGCTATTCGCTGAAACCAACTTAACAGATTCAATCCTATCACCAAATCTATGTGATTGTGTAGTGTCAGAGTGTGAATCCCCCAATCCACTTTATGTGTTCATAACATTTTTCTGTTACCTTTAGCCATCCAAAATTGCTGTGATTACTTAATCAATTGATTAGGTCATAGGAGTTGTCAAATAAGAGGGTATGGCTACCTATTTTTCCTTAACATGAGCCATTTGCCTACAAAGACCCTTCAAAGTTCAAATTCATAGAAACACCTTTATAAAGTGCTACTATTAATGAAATACTATATTTGGTTCACATTAGCTCTTTGTGTCTACAACCATGGAGAAGTTTTCATGATCCAAAGTAACCCACAATAAACTCTAAAAGCGAGATTCAATAACGCTTTACATTATAGGAAATCAACAAAAAAAGGTCTCAAACCCACATGCACCTGCGCTTTAATTCAGTAGAATATGTAGGACTTAGGCACTAAACAGAACAAACCCAAGAAAATATACCCACAAAGCACATTGTCCTCTGTTTTCTGATCGATATGTATATATGTATCTGTTTATATAATGATGATGATTTGCAGGTGTGTGGATTGAGTGAGCTAATGGAAAGGCAATGGGTTTTGATGTGTGGGTGGACTGGAGTTGTTGTGCACTTGTTCTTGGTCGGAGAGAGTTCTTTAAAGGGTACCCCATTAAACATCAAATTGAATACCAGTACACAACAAACCCCAACTACCCAGAAACATACATAAGCACTGTAAACCCACAAGCATGTTAAAAATATTACGGCAACTCAGATCAGAAAATGCGACAAATAGAGCAACTCAGATCGCTTGTTCTTCATTTAAAAACTTATTCAACTCCTGGTACGGAATTGCAGAATTAACAAGGCAACTCATATTGCAAAATCATGGAGTATTCAGTTCAAATCACAGTTGGAAATGAAGAGAATGAGAAAAAAACCCAACCAATTTCGAGATTTTACTGCAACTCAGATCGCAACCCCAACTGTACAGCATATTAGGGCAAAATCAACAACAAAAAATTTGGAGTACAGAACGCAAAATCAGATCGCAACTTCCAATCGTTGGTGGAAACTCAGATCGCAACTCATGTAGTAGTAGTCTGTTCGAATTGTTGGTGGAAACCCCAACTTCCAACATCAAAAACCCCCAAATCGATCACAAACCCTACCGTACAGTACATGAAAATGGAGTACAGAACCATACCTCAGCCCGTGAGGAGGAAGGCGAGGGAGAGTTCAAACCGTCGGAGTACGACGGTGGAGTCGCCAGAGTAGATCGGTGACCTCCTTTCTTCTCTCTCTCTCTCTCTCTCTCTCTCTCTCTCTCTCTTTCTTCTCTTCGTTGTTCTGGTTTTCAAAAAAGAAAACAAATCATCTGAGAAACAAATACGATCGACAAGGGGGATTTGGAAGGGTAAAAACGTCCCAAAAATCCCCGAATTTGCCAACGACGGGGTCAAACCCGTTCTTCACAGGGGATTTGAAGCCGCTACAGTATTCTACTCCGGCTTCCCAAAATTTGAACCAAACACCGGATTTGAGTGAGACCTGGAGTCCAAATCCGGCCGGCTCACAAATCGCCCTTCTTCTCCGCCATCCAAACAGGCCGTAAAGGTACACCAACGACCAAACATAACATCAACTAAGAGGTTCTATTTACGAATTTTTGTGGCTTATTTTGTTTTTGAGTGTGTACAGTACACCCTTTACAAATTTTATGGCTCATTTTATGAATTTTTTAGGATGGAGATATGAATTTTGTGGTGGTTTATTTTATGAAATTTTGCAGTTACTTTAACGAAATTATGTGGTGTTGCATGTCTATGAATTTTTATGGTGTTATTTATGAATTTAGCAATAAAAAAGATGGCACATAATTAAAAAAGACGGCTCAATGTGATGAATTTTATAGTGTTATTTACGATTTTTTTGTGGCCCAATATATATAAAGATTTTTTAGGCTTCAATTATGTGATTTTGTGGGGGAGGGGTAGCGCCCCCCCCCTCGGCCCCCCCCCCCCCCCCCCCCCTCTCAGTCCATCTACTATTTCCATTGCCGTACAAATTCCAGGTCTTCTTCACCTATCTCGGTACCATGTCCACAATTGCTATTCCCATGGTCATGAACGACAAGTCTAGTGTCCTCAAATGGTTTTTAATCCCCTCCCGCTTGTGTTCCAGTTTGCAAATCTTGCATGTCAGACAGTATGGAGGAGAACGGTCTGAAGATGGTGATGGGTAGCAGCAGACAATGATTTTTTTTGGGGTGGCGGCGACTGAAAGTTTGTCTTGCGACGACGGCAGTAGCAGATGGTTAGGGTTAGGGTTAGGGTTAGGTTTTAGGTTTTGTGTTTTCAGTTTTTGGGTTCTATTTTAGAATCTTTCTGTGTTTCCTCCTAGTTGGGTCTCCCCCAGTTCAGATTTTCCTACCTCAGATTCTGATCTCCCGAAATCGGGGACCTAATAATGTTTCTGCAGGTTTTGATGGGGTTTCGTTCTGTGGTTCCTGGGATCCATTTGTTGCTTGCTTCCTATGTCCATCGTGGCTGCGAAGGTTTGTCGGCCATCCTCTATGTCGGCTTGTTTTCGTCTAGGAGGTTGCTGCTGTGAGGTTCTGGATTTATACGTTTGTAATCTGGATCTTCTGTCATTGTTTCTTGTTGAGATAGTCTTTGGTTGTATGCGTTTTCATATGAATGAAATTAAATCTCCTACCATTTGAAAAAAGAAGAAGAATTGATTTTGTGGTGATTTGAGATTTTTGCGACTCAAAATATAAAATGGCCTACCATACACCAATTATGCACTTCTGTTTGAATCGCAGGTGGCATGTGATAATTTCTCGTTAGGGAGAGACACCTTAAATCAAATCACATTGGAACATGGATATGATGCCATATAGAAATTACAAAGCTAGGCCTTGGTAATTGAGTAGTACTTAATTATATTCCACGAAATCAATGAAAGGTCCTAAATTAAGAGAGGACAGTTCTAAGGCCTAATTTTGCTTTGTCCTTATTCAATTTTTTTATTTGTTAATTTTGCGTTAAATTTTTGTGAATTGTTGGTGTATCTCAACAAGAGGAATCGAAAGACTAAGAAGTTATGACTTTTAACCCTTTTTTAATAAAATATTCAAGATTTAGACTTTTACTCAAATTGATATATTCCGTTTTGTTTTGTTTGTTTTTTCTTTGAATTGGACTGTAAGTTTGAATGAAAAAATAAAAATAAAAAAACATTGTATACTATCATTGGAGAAACCATTCCTTTAAATAGAATCTTAACCGCGCACAACATATTGAAAATCATTCCACATATGTATAGAAGAAGGATACAAAATACAATAGTTGACCAAATTATTTTATTTATTTCTTACTGTAAAATCTTCTATCTTTGAGGTGTGTGAATGGGACTGGGGGGCGCTGCTGTCCCGGCCGAGGGGGCTCCGCTCGGGTCTCGTTCCAACGATAAAAAACGTTCACTTTGTAGAGCTAGTCGAGTTGAACAAGTAAGTAAAAAGTTAGCTCGATCAGATATCATTAAGTGCCTCATTGAAACCTTTTCTTCTTGAAAAGAATGGATCCGAAACACTGAATCAAATCTAATAGAACCCATTATTGAAAAGTTATATGTGTTCCGATCAGAAACTTAAAGATATCCGATCAAACTGATTTTTTGCTTATATAATCAACTCGACGAGCTCTACGAAGTGAACGTTTCCGATCGTTGGAGCGAGATCGGAGCGGGACCCCCTCGGCCAGGACAGCACGCTGCTGTCCCTCGAAGGGACAGCAGCCCCCCAGGTCCGTGTGAATGTCAGTTTGGAATGGATGCCTTTTTAAACGATTTCTTTTGCACAAAAAGGTAAAAAAATGTGTCCAGTTAGTATTTATTAATTAGCATACAAATATAATGTGAGAACCCATTCCCCCAAGTTGTTGTCCCACGTCGGGAAACAAGTGCAGATAGAAATGGTTTATAAGATAACGCTGACTAGTTACCGTATAACTCAAGATTAACGTTTTGAGCCGTGTGATTAGGCGAATAATTAGCAGATCAGCTGGTGCGAATCGTTACAGTAGATATTAGAGCACAATTCTAGTCTACATGATGGGAGGCAGCTTCTTGAATCTGCTATGAATACATTGATGGGCTAAATCTGGTATGAGCACATTGATGTGTTGTACAGATTGAAGTGTCACTCTATTACCACAAGGAGAAAGTTGTTGGGCCAATGCAACGAGGACGTCACATCATAAGGTGGGGGGAATTGTAAAAACCCAATCCCCCAAGTTGTTGTCCCACATCGGGAAACAAGTGAAGATAGAAATGGTTTACAAAGATAATGCTGACCAACTACTGTAAAAATCCGAAATTAACCTTTTGAGTTACGTGATTAGCATGCCAGTTGAGAACCTATAGGTTAGCATGCTGAGTTTTTGACAATTGAAGCTGTACCACAAAAATTGCATAGTTCATTTTTTTATGGTCATTCCTGTACCCCAAAAAAAGTTGATGATTACTGTAACAAAAAATATTAATAACAATTAAAAAATAAATTGTTTACTCTTACACAAAAAAAATATGGACACACTCTTGATTGCGAAACTATTTTAATCTAACACTACTAAATTGAAATTTTTATATAACAGAAACTAACATATTCTTACAGCAGGGTGGCATTGGTACTTGATCGAAAATGTGAGGGCTTAACAAGTGAAATTAGAAGTGGAAGGGGCAAAGTAACACTAAAGTGCAAAGTGTAGTTTTATTTGTGGGTCCCACACTCTTCGGGTGAATGTGAGTGTGTTTGTCATTGTAGAAGAATTTGCTTACGACTCCAACCAAACTCTATGTTGTAAATCCGATTTGTACTGTGATAATAAGAACAGCAGTCGCTCTTGCTCCTTTGGACGTACCCAATTTTGAAAAACAACGTATATTTTTATGTTGATTTCTTTATTATTTTATACTCGTAATTCGTGCGTGTGTGTATGACAATCCTAACACAACTTTTTGTACTTTTTGAAAAAATTTGGAGGGCCAATAGTTATTTTTAGAGATTTTGGTCTCCAAAATGGAAATGAAGGTCTCTAGATTCAAAAGTAAATCTGGAAACCAAATATCTAAAAATGACGTCGGGTCCTTTCAAAATTATCCATAAAATACAAAAAAAAAAAGAAATAAAAAATTAAATTACAAAATCTTCTCTCGAAATAGAGATTTAGAGCATATTTTCATTGCCATATGCAGAATCTGCTATTTGTATATTCCTCACCCACTTAATTTGTGTTACTCCATCCGTCCATTTTTAAGTGTCTTATTTTGTAATTTCAATTTATTAAAAAGACATCATCATTATGCCTTTTACATCAATTTTTTTCTACACTTTTTCTAATTACTCATCATCATTACACTTTTTATTTACTAACTTTTCAAAATAAAATATACTTTTAAGGACAAAATAGACAATGTACCAATTTTTACCCACTAACTTTACAAAATAAACATTTATTAAGAAACAGCTTAAAATAAAATACTAAACTCCAAATAAGGGATGGAGGGAGTAATTGCCGACAACGAGAAGTGATCATATTTCGTAGTTGTGGTAAATTGGATTAAAAAAAAACAAGTGTCTTTGAGACCACTACTGTATACTCTCGTCGGTGGTCTTTTTTATCTAAACCAAAACAATTACAGATATCTTATCTAGCTACAGTTGGTAGTTTTTATAGAAAAAGAACAGCTGTGCTACGTTCGCCCCTCCATTTTCACCCCTCTTTTCCACCGTGCTATGTGAGGCTCGCTTTGGAGCTCACAAAAATAGTAAAACAAAAAAAAAATACTCATAGATTTTAAAATATTCTTTTTATGGGCCTTGTAAAAAATCAACTTAATCGCTTATCGGTAGGTATGTTTTCTGAATTTGTAGAGCGAAACTACATAACTGCTCAATTTTGCCTCTACGAATTCTAAAAACATAACTACTGCTATGCGACTGATCTAATTTTTTACAGAACCCAATAAAAAAATATTTTAAAATTTATGAATATTTTCTTATATTTTTTGGGACCCACTCAACTCCGAGCCCCACATGGAGGGGTGGAAATGGAGAGGGCCACAAGGTTCTTTGATTTTTTTAAATTCGTGTATTTGGATTAGTTTACTTGCACTTCGAATATTTCAGTGCTTGTTATCCCCTACACGATATTGAAAACGCTGTAGTGCACTAGTCGCAATACACCATTCTATCCATTGTTGAAATAAACAGCAGAATTAATCACCCACACTACACGTATAGTGCGGCGTGTCCTACAGCACTCCGACCTCTACATTGACACGGAAAGATAAAACGTTTTACCAGAAAGTCTAAGCTTCTCGACCAAAAATCCCGACCGAAAATTCCGACGCTCCGCCGGGCACATTTCGGCCACCGGACGGCCTATCCGAGCCGTCCAAAAATTCTTAAAAAAAAATCCTGGTGGGCTCACGCGGGAATAAATAGCATCCGACTTGTGTAGATGGCCGATCCAAACAATCCATTTTTGTGTTTTGATCGGCCAAAAATGGAGTGTTTGGATCAGCCAAAAATGGAGTGCTTGGATCGGCCATTTAGACATGTCGGATGCCATTTATTCTCACGTTGACCCACTCGTTTTTTTTTAAAAAAAATTTTGGACGGCTCGGATCAGCCGTCTGGTGGCCGGAGTGCGCCCGGAGGGGCGTCGGGATTCCAATCGGGAATCCTCCCGTCGGGAACTGTAGCACCACTCAAACAAAACCGCCAACGAGAAAGAAGAAAACAGCAAGTCTACACTTCCCGATTGGAATCCCGACGCCCCGCTGGGAATGCTCCGGCCACCGGACGGCTGATCCGAGCCATCTAAAAATTCTATAAAAAAAAATCGAGTGGGCCATCGCGAGAATAAACGGTATCCGATATGCGTAAGTGGCCGATCCAAGCACTCCATTTTTGTGTTTGGATCGGCCAAAAATGAAGTGTTTGGATCAACCAAAAATGGAGTGCTTGGATCGGCCATTTACACACGTCAGATGCCGTTTATTCTCGCGTGGGCCCACTCAGCTTTTTTTTTATAAAATTTTTGGACGGCTCGAATCAGCCGTCCGATGGCCGGAGCGTGCCCGGCGGGGCGTCGGGATTCCGATTGGAATTTCCCGATCGGGAACTGTAGACTTTCTGAAGAAGAAAAGCATGACCGGCTGAAAATAAATATATAAAATATTTTTTTTTTGACAGCTGACGCGACCGGATGAAGTTGGTATGAGCTATTCTGCGTAACAAAATCCACCACGTCAACCGAATTACAGTAACTGGAGTATAAGCCTTTGTAACATATTCCACCACGTCAACCGAATTAATTACACCTCTCTCTCTCTCTCTCTCCTCGGGAAATCTCGCACTACAAGATGTATAGAACGTATATTATAGCTATCTGTGTTTTTAAAGGTTTAAATTTAAATAAGGCTTTTTCAAAATAGAGTTTGAAACTTGTTTTCTTTGCTATTTGAAAAGAATTTTTCAAAAAATTTCTCTTAAATTTCTTTTACTTTTAACATTTCTTTCTCTATCTCTCTCCAATTATTATCCTTATTATTTTTCAAAATTTTTTTCAAAACACAAACCAAACACAACTCACTAAAAACACTCACAAACAGCCGAAAGGATACTACAAGACAAACCCCCCTCTCTTAACTCACCTCCCATCACAACATCCCCGTGTTAAAAAGTTTGTTAATACAACCCAACCAACCCAAGCATTTTACGTCTATATATATTCATGCACTAAATATGCTTTACAATACCCAAGAGAACCCTTCATTTTCCTAAATAGGAGAGAGAGAGAGAGAGAGAGAGAGAGAGAGAGAGGGGAAAAAGGAGTGATGGAGGTGGAGAGAGTCCAAGCCGTAGCTACACTGTCCAAATTTATGGACACGATCCCGGCCGAGTACGTCCGGTCGGAGAATGAGCAACCCGCGATCACCACCGTGCGGGGGAAGGTGCTGGAGGTGCCGGTCATCGACCTCCTCGGCGGCGACACCGAGGACGAGGGAGTGGCGGCGGTGGCCGCGGCGGGCGGGGAGTGGGGGTTGTTCCAGGTGGTGAACCACGGGATACCGAACGAGGTGATACGGAACCTACAGAGATCCGGGAGGGAGTTCTTCGAGCTGCCGCAGGCGGAGAAGGAGGTGTACGCCAGGCCCGTGGATGCCAAGAGCGTGGAAGGGTACGGGACTAAGTTGCAGAAGGAAGTGGAAGGGAAGAAAGGGTGGGTTGACCATTTGTTTCACAAGGTTTGGCCTCCCTCTGCCATTAACTACAAGTTTTGGCCCAACAACCCTCCTTCTTACAGGTACGTACCGATGCATTCTTCCATCTTTTGCATACAACACCACGTGACAGTTCGCGCTCTCTCTCTCTCTCTGGCGATAAAACACCATGTGGCAGTGCTCTCTCTTCGCCCATGACTGGAGCCAGAGCACCGCGTGGAGCACCCCATAAATATTTATTGTTAATTTAAGGATCTGCGACTACGTTTGTCTGTGTAAACAGACTTTTTGTTTTGACTTTACAGTGTCGAGACGTGGAGGTGTGTATAAAATCTTAACGCAAACTGGTTATTTAATTTGTAACTATTCCAAAAAAGTACTACTCTTTTGTCACCCTTTGCCAGTTTAAAATTAAAATTTCAATGTACTTCTTCCGTTTTAATTTGTTATGCCTATTTTGATTTTTATGTCATTTAAAAAAAAGTTATAATTATAACTTTTGGTCAATTTTACCGTTTTGCTCCTTTGTAAACTTAAGAATTTTTTTGTCAATTTTCTTGGCATTTCTTTAATTTTCTCAACTTTCTGTTCAAATTAAATTCAACAGATAGTCTACACACACAGCAGATCTGTGCACAGAGTGTGCACAGATTTAGTTGTAGGACTCACCACGGGTTTCACACAAATCATCCGAGTCATTCATTAAACGTAAAATATTTTTCAAGGGTCTTAGTTAAAAATAAGTTTAATCCGATATCTATAGGTATTTGATCAAACTATATAACTTTTCATTATCCGAAAATCGGAATGAAAAATTAGATAATTGGATGAAGTACTTATAGGTATTGGATTGAGTTTATTTTTTACGGGAACTCTTGAAAAAATATTTTACATTTAATAAATTGCTCATATGATATGTGTGGGACCCATAGTAGGGCCCACAATGAAATCTGTGCATGGATTTGCTGTGTGTGTAGCAGGACTCTAAATTCAAAATTTGAAATTGGAAGGGAGAAATAAGGGGTAATATGGTTGTTCAAAAATGAAAAGTTTTGAAATAAGCGCAACATTTTGGAACATTTCAAAAAAAAATAGAGGCACAATAACGTGGAACGAAAAGCGGAATAAAAATAATTAGTCGGATTGTCAATTTTTGGAAAGGTTTTTTTGGGTGCAAGCAGAGAATGGGACATGAAGTGCCAAAAGCGTGTCTGCGCCGTCCAAACGTTTTTGTAGATAGCGAGGATCCGAGAAGGAAAGATAGAGATAGAATGTTTGGATCTTGGCCGTTCACAACAAGTTTTGACGGCTTAGATGCGCCACCGAATATTCCATGTCCACTACTCTATTTACACCCAAAAACATTTCCAATGTTTTGAGAGAAAATTTTCAATTTCGGGTGGGCACGGATCACGTGATGCCGAGCATGCACCTTGACCGTCTAAATGTGTTTTGGACGGTCCAAATCTGTTTGGTGCTTGAGGGAGTGTTTTGGTTGCGATCGAGGGTGCAGGATAAAGAAAGTGTAGTAAATAATTCATTGATGAGTTCTTGGTTGATAATCTAATACCTAAAGCTGTCTGGGTGATTCCCCGTCCAGAAGTTTCCCCTCTAGAAAACATAATGGGTTCGCAATAAATTTTGTATTCGAACATAATGAGTCTGACAACACTTGACAGACTTGTGGAGGATACATAAACATTAAAGTTACCTCTTTTGCAAATAACTTAAATTTTCAGATGAGTTGATGATGATTATTATTTTTTTTTTGCTAAATAGAATTTCTCTAGCGATAAAAAAATAAAAAAATGATACTCTGCACATGATAATTTTTCTTGCACTACAAAATGTAAAATTAACAGAAAAAAATATTTTGGGTTCTAGTATCCTTTAATAGTACTGTAAAAGGAATACATTTAAAGTAATCAGTTCCAATCTATGAAATGATCGTAGCTTTTTAAAAAATTGAAATTTACAACCACATATTTGTGCACACAAATATTGTATACACACTCACAATGTGTGTGAGCTTTATACTACTCATGAGTTGTCAACATGGTAAGGGCGAATTTGCGCTTGCAACATAGCAGGACTCGATATCCCTTGGAGAGAAACCATGATATAAGTGAGGGGCCAAGGCGGTAGGTTGTTGTATTAGTGTCCCCCGATAGATTGTGCAGTCGGGTTCAATAGTGACCTGACTGCAGGGTTGGTCCTCGGTTGTAAAAAAAAAAGTGTGTGAGCCCTACATACGCTATGTGTAGATTGCTCACATCTCGTGAGTGTGTGAATATGTTCATATGTGTATAAATGGTTATGGTTGTAGTCTTCAACAATTTTAACCAATCATGATGGATGGTCGTTTTCATTCACTTGTTATTCAACTTTAAAAAAAAGTAGTAAGGATTGGACTCGTCGGAGCCTTCAAGTAGGTTGAAAGCGCGTTTGAAATAATATTTTACGTTTTAGATTCTGCTTGTCATGATTTAAGCGATAATTCTCTAAAAGTTTACGAAAATTTTGGCTTATTAGGCCTATTTTTGTTATTGAAAGTTGAGTAATTGTGGTAAAGTGGGTAAATCTAAAAATAGTTCCCTAGCTAAAATCATGAAGATTACATCACGAGCATTTCGTAGGGTGGTTGGGGGTGAGAAAAAATTTGTCAAATCGCGAATTCAGTCCAAACTAATCCAAACCGAATGATTTGGTTTGGTTTTTTAGTAGGATGGTTTGGTTCAGGTTTAAGAAAATTAGAAACCGCATTAAATGGATTGGTCCGTGGATTTACGTTAATGGTTTCGGTTTGAAACCGATCCAAACCGTATAATTATATATCTCATTTAATTTAAATACACCAAGTATACACGATAGTTTTATATAACCAACTAATTTTTTTAATTATTAATAATCTATTCAATCTACCATCCTATTCAGTATTCATTTATTGCCTATATTATTTAGCATAAACTTCTAATATCACAACTCATTTCTATAATTAAAATTTCCATTTTACGAGTTGTATTTCGCCTACGTTTATTATTATTATTTTTTGATTACGGACTTTTCCTAGTTTTGCTTGTTGTAATCCAGTGACTTTATAAAAAAAAACCTTATTCATATAATTTTGGTACACCAAAAGTACATGGTATATAAATATATAATGTTTTATTCAGTGAATAGTGGTTCCATAGTTCAATTAATTTCTAATTTTTCTTATATTTCTATAAATGAAAACCAATTCCAGTTTTCTCCGCAATTTTAAGTATTTTAACCAATTCTATAAAAGGCGTGTAGTGTCTTAGTGGAAGAAAAAATCATACTAATAGCTCCCCGTCGGTTGTTGGGTTTGTTCGTTTCTAGGTCTGACGCGATGATTACATGCCGAAAATTAATTACATCAACGGGATATTGTCAAAGTTTTGGTCGAACTTTCTTTGTTAGTAAGTAGCCGTCCAGGTTAAATGAACCGTATTAATTCCATGGACCCCGAAATTGTTCCTAAAGGTAAAATTTAAATGATTGATGAATCTAATTTTGTGAATTATTATCTTGCAATCTAGTATAATTTTTCAAGTGAATTTGAAAACATCGTTTAATGGAGCTCATTAAGATTTATAAAACCAGATCCATAGAGTATATAAATAGTATTATCAATTAAAAATTATAATTAATTTTTTATTCAATGAGAACAGGACAACGGACAAAAAAAGGGGATAAAATTTCACTTTTCACTAGGTTTTTATTTTTATGATCCGCTCATGTTTCAATAGGTCCTTCTCAAAAAATTTCTCCCACCCGTTGGTCCCCTGCCGCATTTAAAACCCACTCACTCAGTCGTCACATTCTCTCTCTCTCTCTCTCTCTCTCTCTCTCTTTCTCTCTCTCTCTGATTTTATAGTATGTATTCTACTGTTTGGATTTGGTTGGTCTGGCATTGGAAGATGCCTAGAAAATATCCTTTGCCTCATTTCGTAGGATAACTTAATTCACCATTAAAGCAGCATTGACCAAACACTCCCCTCTCTCTGATCTCTCTCTCTCCGAACATGGGAAGAGTAGGGTTAAAATTTTTGTTGTACATATTTGGTTTTTAAAAATATATATACTTAACACTATCAATTGTGAAATTACATGTTTAATTGTTAATTTGACACTATTAATTGTTAATTTAGGTAGAAATTACATTGTTGCTCGTAAAATTACATTGTTAATTGCGAATTGAAAATTGGTTATTGTTCCTTTAGACTATTAATTGTTAATTTAGACTGCGAATTGTGCATTTAGACTGTGTAGTTATAAATTTTAATACTGTTAATTGTTAAATGAACTATTAATTAGAAATTTAGTTTAGATCTCTACGATTAGATTTCATAAATATAATTTTTATAAAAATTATGTGTACAAAAAAAGTTATATTCTAGATTATAAGATTTTTAACCTTTAAAATATAAAGGGTGAGACAGAGAGGGAGAGGGAGAGAGAGAGAGAGAGGTAGGTGCGAGTGGGCGCGTGGGGGCAGAGCCAGAGAGATGAAAAGTGCATGTGCGTGCACAATAAGACTTCGTGAAAAAATACTTGTGCGCTTTAGTGATGCGCAAAGATTTAATGGAGTTAGGCCCCGTTCTGCTTTCTCCAAAAATCTTTTTTTTTTTAAAAAAATACAATTTCAAACTCAAATATAACGAAAATAAAAAATAATTTTTCAATTTTTTTGTACCGTTTAAAAGATCTCAATTAATAAGATCTATCAAATAAGATCCATATTGATAAGAAAATTATTTACGTAAATACATTATTTTTGACCTTGAAATTTACCTTCTTTTTCAAAAATCCACTTTTTGAAAAAGTGGAACAACCTCTTATAATCCACTCAAATAGGAATGGCCGGGAAGAATCTTAGGTCTCGTTTCAGAACACCTTCTTAAAAAATAAGTATTTATTTCACATTTTCAGACTAAAAAATAATATAAATGAAAAATAAATTTTTAATTTTTTTTACACCGTATAAAAGGTCACAATAAGATCTGTCAAATAAGATTTATATTGATCGAAAAATTATTTGTGTAAACACATAATTTTTGAGTTTGAAATCGTCTTCTTAAAAAATAAATACTTATTTCCCTTTCGGAAATGAGGCCTTATCTTATATCTTTTAGTTGGGTTGGCTGCCAACCCACCATTCAATCCATATAGTCCCACCGGCAGTTTCGTCGGAATTAAACTCTCATCGTCGGTATACTACATTTTCTTTACTAAAACCAAAAGAAATTCCACAATTATGTTTAAAAATATTGGGTATAAATGTAGCACGATGGTTTTGATAATATAGGGAAGCTAATGAGGCGTACATCGAGAAGTTGCGGCCAGTGGCGGATAAATTGTTCAAATGGTTATCAATAGGGATAGGGCTGGAAGGGCATGAGATGAAGGCCGCAGTGGGTGGCGATGAAATTATATACATGATGAAGATCAACTATTACCCACCATGCCCCCGCCCCGACCTTGCCCTAGGAGTGGTGGCCCACACCGACATGTCCACCCTTACAATTCTTGTGCCCAATGAAGTCGCGGGACTCCAAGTCTTCAAGGATGACCGTTGGTATGATGTCAAGTATATCCCTAATGCTCTTATTGTCCATATCGGAGACCAAATCGAGGTATGTCTTTTCACATTTTGTTTGTACCAAATTGAACTCATCATGAAATAACCCAATTTTCTGTTAGTATTTTTAAGGAAGAGAGAAAATTCAATGATTAAGGAAAAAAACCAATGATTAAAGGTTTAAGTTCCTTGTTATATTAAGTGGTGAAAAGTATTCTTATAATCAAGACGTTGACAATTTCTTTTTTTTTTTTCCTGTAGATACTAAGCAATGGAAAGTACAAGGCTGTACTGCACAGATCAACCGTAAACAAGGAGACAACGAGGATGTCGTGGCCAGTGTTCTTAGAACCACCACCGGAGCTTGAACTTGGGCCGATTCCAAAGCTCATCGACGACGAAAATCCACCCAAGTACAAGACCAAGAAATACAACGACTATGTTTACTGTAAGCTGAACAAGCTTCCTCAGTGAACTCTCTCCCTTGACTTTTGCATTAGTGCCGTCTTGTTTGTGTTAGAACTGATGGTGTTTTGGCCCAAACTTCTTGCTGTTGTGGTACTTAGAATAAGAGCAGTTTTGCAGTTTGTCAAATGTACTTTTTAGTTTGAGAAATGAAGCGATGTGTGGATTTGTTTTGTTTATGTGTTAGTATATTTTTACGATTAGATCATATCTGGTCTAAAAAAATACTAACGTATGGAGTAAATTCTTAGTTTTCGAGGTGGTGTGAGCCGTGCGCAAATTGAACAATATCGACGTGTTTTATTGTTTTTAAAATTAATTTATACAGAGTTGTTTATTTGTCCCACGCCGAATTTCTATTCTCGATTGTGTTTTTTTTTACATGGAAAACATAATTATATGATAGACAGTAGCGGGTTATGTCGGTTATTGTGTATCTTCCTTTATAAAGTGTCCCCATTTGCCAAAGTGAGGATAACGTAGCTTTCTACTCAATTACTCCCCATGTTCCAAATTGCCAAACCCCCGTGAAACCCCTATGAAATGACGTGTAATTTTGAGATAAAAAAATAAAATACTTTCGCGCAATTTTTTTAAAATTGCTTTAATCATATTAAAGAACTCTTGGTAGCACTTTAATTAGGTGTAAAGAAATTAACTTAAAAAATGATGTTTGAAATTACTTTACTTTTCAAATCGAAAATTGCACTACTATTTGTAGGAGGCCGGCAATTTAGGGTAACTACTTAGTTGGGAAAAATTTTCAGTGCCGAGCGGGTACCACATGATGCCTGCTCGTGTATTCGAGCCGTCCATTACGTGTTTGAATGACTCAAATTTAGAGAGAGAACAATTGTTGAATGAGAGGAGAGAAATGATTTCAATCTGAGCTATCCAAAGTGTATCGGATGGCTTGGATATATGCGCCGAACGGGTATCATGTAGAATATACCTGTTCGGCACTGAAAAATCACTCACTTAAGTTGATCATGTTCAAAAATAGAAAGAAAAACTGTATATGTGATCATAAAATTTTCAATAATCTATGTGATCACACAAAAAGCAACTGATTGACTGGTAGCTAGTTGCAGGAGTGTTTGGAAATGGAAAGTGGATGCCAATATCACATCAAACTTTTTTTGGGGTTTCAATTGCCAATGGCCACATCAAAAGCCTGCCTTGTGTTGTCGGTCAAGTGTGTGCAAATTGTTTTGCCACTTTTTTTCCCCAAAATAAAGCAATGGCTACATATGAAATATATATGTTATGTACATATGAGTTTTACAGGGCTCCTCTCGAATCTCATAAAAATAATTTGAATCGTTTATTATTTTTAAAATATTTTTTATGGAGCCGTGTAAAAAATCAGCTCAACCCGATATCGGTAAGAATTTTTTCTGAATTTGTGGGAGCAAAGCTACTTAACTGTGTAGTTTCGCTCCTATAAATTTAAAAAAAATCCTTACCGATATCGGGTTGAACTAATTTTTTATATGACTATAAAAAATATTTTAAAAGTAATGAAAAGTTCGGATCATTTTTGTGAAACCTGAGATGGGCTCCCAAAATCTATATGTACATAATATATGCATTTCATATGTACACATAGCAGCCCTCTTTTCCCCCTTTACATGAACAATATTTTATTAGTTTGATATCTGTCTAGCTAGGAAGGAATTGAAGAGAAAAGACACAACGAATTACCACATTCATGGAAAATTTTGTGACAAGATAAATATTCATATTTGCTTCGTCACAATCTAACATTCATTTTAGATAGTCGTACCTTTATATTTCTCTCTCTTGTTTTGCTTAAAAGTTCTGATAGTAACGCATCCAACGCAAGATTAATTGGCGATGAGTAGAGAAGTCGGCCCACATACTAGTTTGAAGAAGATAGTAAACCAATGTGGGACAAACTTCTATAGTACTCCCCTGCATGTGGAGAGGTAAATAAAGGATCCATATAGCAAGTGGATCACAACAAACAATGGTTTGATTGGTGGCGAGTGGTGGCTGACCAACGATAGTAAAAGCTCTGTCTGATAAATGGACGGCGTTGATCTTAGGGTTAGGTTTTCTTGGACCGGGCTTTAATGTTTGATTGGGATGGTGTTGCAGTGGCTAGTAGTTTCATGTAACATCATTAAAGGCTCCCTTGGTTCTGTGGTGCCTGGTCCCAAATTGGTTACTCTTTTTGGTAGGGCCCGTTCCAGTTTTTTTTAAAAAGAACTTTTAGAAAAAAAAAAAGTAATTTCAAGCTTAAAAATTATGTATTTACGTAAATAATTTTCTTACCAATATGGATTCATGTTTGATAGGTCTTATTGAGATTTTTTAAACGGTGTAAAAAGAATTAAAAAATTATTTTTTATTTTCATTATATTGAGGAAATTGCCTTCTTTTTGAAAAAAAAAGTTTAAAAAGAAAGCGAAACGTCAATCATGCATTTTGTACGTAAAAAGTAATGTATAAGCATAAATTTTCTTTCAAATTTTTTTACACCAATTTGAAGATCTCATTGAGAAAAAAAAAAATTGATGTGAATTTTTCTAAAAAAAATTGCTCATAAAAACGTTTATACTCCCTCCGTCCTTTTTTTTGTGTCCAGTATTCCATTTTGGGCTGTCCCTTAATAAGTGTCCATTTTGTAAAGTTAGGGGGGTAAAAGTTGGTGTATTGTCTATTTTGTCCCTAAAAGTAGATTTTATTTTGAAAAGTTAGTGGGTAAAAGTGTAATGATGATGGGTAAGTATGGAAAGTGGAGGAAAAAGTTGATGTGAAAGGTGTAATGATGATGTCTTTTTAATAAGTTGGAGTTACGAAGCATGACATTTAAAAAGGGACGGAGGGAGTATATTTTTTTGGTGCAAAATTCACAGTTCACTAAAAGGGAAAAGCAATATGGGATGGGGATTTCGGGTTGGTGCTATGCAGTGATGTGCGCAGCACCCCAAGTCGTCGGATCGTGCATCCGACGACTCGGATCTTATCTCTGCAACCAACGATCTAGAGCCATTCATTGCCGAGATAAGATCAAAGCTGTTGGATGCACGATCTTATGGCTCGGAGGTGCGCAGCACGGTATTGCGCACATCACTCGCTTAGGTGGACTGGATATTAAAGGTTGACCTTTATTTATTGTATCCAAACCATATCCAGAGAATCTCTAGTTGTAAATAGGGCTAATACGGAAAGACTTTTTGACCAACAAAACAACCCATTCATTCAAATATTAAAATATTACAGTAAAGCAAGAGCCGCCCTAGGAACTTCATGAACAGCTCTCACTGCAATTCTTGTTACTTTTACAACCTTATTAAAAGATAAATATAATTGACAAAAGTCTAACAGAGCAGCTTGCAAACGAACATGGTTACGAGGAGAGAGATAGAGAGAGAAATGAGCAGTTCACTATCAGTGCAAACGAATATGCTCATGAGCAGTTCTCCCTGTTTGTTTTGGTGTTTGGATTTTGGGTAATAAGTGGAGTGTAGGGGGATGAAAACAATTGGTACTTCGAATCAACTGGATCGCAACGGCTTATTCGTGCCTCTTCACCGGAATCCTAACTCGTCATCTGAACCCTAATCTGCAAAATAGACAGGGGGTGAGTGCACATTTGTCTCTCGTGACAAAGGCCCTCCGATGCCAAAGTTAGTATCACGTACTAGCAATCAAACCCTAATTATCAGTAGGAAAGCAATAAGAATGCAATGTATTGCGTACCTTTTACCTCTAGGTTTTCCTCTTATTTATAGATTCACGTATGCTTGCTGGCCAAGCATCCGTGTTGCCCTAGGATTCCTAACTCGTATAGGAATCCCAGGATATCAAGGATTCTCTTTTCCTTAATCAGTTCATTACTTTAATCCTTGTAGGACTCTTTTCCATAACAAGCCGAACATCCCATACTCGTTGGGTATCTTTATCAGATCCTATATTCTCGGGATCTTATTCCTAATCGGAATACTATTGTTTCTTGGACTCTTCTAGAATGTTCCTTATGCTTCAATATTTGACTGAAGTCCTTTCTTTTGTTCGGCCATCTCGTTGCCGAACAGACGGCTTGGACCATTGACTTCTCATGTCACTGGTCCACCTTGCCGAACATTTGTTTAGCATGATGACTGTCCTGCCTATATTCAAACTATGGTCCCACATACCATTTGCATTTCTTTTTAACTCGTGATCCCTCGTATCACGTGCTTGGTTCTTTGCTTCATCTGTTCGACTGTTTATAATCGAACAGTCTGTTTTGGACCATCTACTTCACATGTAACTTGGCCCTTGGTTTGCCGAACAAACAGCATGGATCAATGACTTCACATATCATTGGTCCATATTGCTGTTCACTACATTGCCCGGCGGTAAGTCCTATCATACTTACTACGTGCTCCCGATTATCACGTGTTCGGCAACTAAATGTATGTGTTCGGGAATGCCTCCCTACAATTGCTCCCCAGCTTCATTTATTTACCACTGTTCGAGGGAAAAATATGATGCTTAGAAACAAGATTTAAATTAGACCAGACTCTTCTGATCCCGTGCAGTCATACCTTCAATATCTCATTGATGCCTTTTGACACCTCTGTCATTATACCATTTCGGGGTAAACGACTCCACGTGGCACGTTTTCGTATGCCTAGCATTAATTTCGAACCGACGTTCTATGAAACGGTGTCAGAACGGTTTCTGCTTTCCGTTACTTTAATCTGCAACGGCGTGAGAGGAGACGTTTCGTCTCCGTCTCTTACCCTTAAATCCCTGAAAGGGCTCTTTTTGGTTTTTCATCCAAAACATTCAAACTTTCAGTTTTTCTCTTTAAAGCTTTCCGCCATTGCCGCTGTCTGCAAACTCGATTGCACTCCAGGGAATCGTCACAATATTCTCGTAAGATTCTCGCTCTCATTCCCTTTCTTCTTCTTAGGTTTCCATCTGAGATCTCATTCTCAGATTGTGTGGGTCGTTTCTAGGGTTTCAATTCGTACCCATTTCCATCTTTTCTTCTTTTCTGAATATACTCATGGCGTATGACAACCCTCCTAGACCCAGTAAGTTTAGGAAGCTTTGTGATACTCCTGCTGCCACGGCGGCATTTAGAGAAAAATACAATATTCCTGAAAACGTAGGGCTTGAACTCGCCCCATTAGGAGCGGATAGGGATGCTGGATCGTGGGATAGAATGTGTATCCCAATCGTGTCCATTGTCGAAGGCGGGGTCCGTTTCCCCCTTCATCCATTACTTCGCCAGATTTTAAGCTGGTACCGTCTTACACCCATGCAAGTTTCTACGAACGTTTTCAGATTGATAATGGGGACTATAGCCCTAAATAGGATTCTAGAGACCAATTTAGGAATCTGGGACATCCAGTGGTGGTATAGTATAGTACTAAACCACCCTGAGTAAAATACTTACTATTTCAAAGTTAGGAGAGCAGAGAAGCGCTTCGTGCTCAATCTGCCAGATTCTGCTCGTGACCACGAGATCGACTTCCTTTATGTGACTGGAGCATTCGAGCCTTTAGGGGAAGATGGCCAAGTGCTGGGGCTCCATTGCCCTCACATATGGGGCTATCCACGTATGCTCTTGATTTTACCCTTTTACAATTCTTCATTTACTGCTTTCTCGTAGCCTTTCCATGTACTAAATTTGGTTTTTTGATTTGAATTTTGCAGCTGAAAACGTTAATCATCGTCCCAGACGTACACTAAGCAACATCCGAACAGAGGATATTAACAAAGTCCTAAAATATAAAGGCGTGCCTGGTACCCGAACAGCTGGTCGGGGTCGTGACGCTGACGTGCTTCTGGGATACGATCCTGCGTACAGAGGTGTTATCGACAGGAGGCTTGCTCACCCCAGCACCAGTGCTGCCTCCACATCAACTGCTCCTCAGCCTAGGAGCACAAGAGCCAACGCAGGAGTAACTGTAGCTGGTCAATTGGGTGAAATCCCTATTTCCGAAGGAGTTCCGTTACCTCGAGTTAGAGTTCGAAGATCCAGACAGGTCATTCCTCTTCAACCCAAACAGCCAGTAGTGAATCTTGACACCAGTCAATCATCCTCTTCAGGTTACTCTCAATTTTCTCCTAACTCTAGCACCATGACACGTCAGCCTTTAAACCTCAGCTCTCTCCTCACCGTCTCTTCTCGGGGACGGGGATTTGGTCGGGTAGCTTCCACAGGGAACGCCCCTCCTGCACCCCGTCGTAACAGAGGAGGTTCGAACCGCTCCACTTCATCTCGTGAAGTGGAGACTACCATAGAGGCCAGTGATGCTCACGGAGACAAACGGCCTAGATCAGAAGACCCTACTGGTACTGCTTCTCAAGCAGACACCGAAACACATCACCCCGTTTCACCAACTACCCAAGTACTTCCTCAAACATGGACTCCTCTATTCACTAGAGGAGACCGTCCCGTTCACGTCGGGGATAGTGCTAGTTCGTCGGAGACAGCACTTGCTCTGGCCCAAGGGTTGCTACTCCCTGTTAACTTACAGAAAGAGTCTTTGTCTCCCCCTGATCGGCTTGTGTCCACTAGTCTTGTCAGTGGAATCAAGGTAATAAAAACTTCTCTTTTTTAAAGCTTCATCTTTGTAAGTTTTAAGAAAAAAGTTACTCACGTTTTGGTATTTGCTTAGTTTATCCAAAAAATGGTCGTACTGGGCCAAAAATTTCAGGAAGCTGAAGCCGAGAGGATCAGGCTTTTAAATGACAACACCAGGCTGATCCGAACAATCGCGAGATTAGAGAGAGAGAGAGATAAAGCTAAAGCTGATTTGTCTGAGACAAAGGGCAAGCTTGTGACCACGGAGGAGAGTCTGCATCAAGTTTTGGCCGAGATGGACAGCACCAAAAAGGCATCCTTTGAAGATGGTTATCAGAAGGGTTTTGACGCCACAACATCAAGTTATGTCGAGCAGATGCCTGATATTCAAGACCAAATCTGGGTTGCTTGTTGGGAGGCGTGCCTTACAAAGGCAGGAGTTGCTGAGGATTCTCCCCTATGGGTTAAGAATGATCTACCAAGTCGCCAAGTTGCAGCTCCAGCAGACGATGTTGATCAACAGATTGATGATTTTGCAGATGTTGATGAAGAAATACAAGTTGAAGCACAAAATGACGTTGTGCAATCATCTGTTCTGGAAGTGACCACTGAGATTGTTATCCCAGAGGTACAAACTGCTACTGCTGTTGATGAGGCTGATGTCCCTCCTGAGGTTCAGAACCTGGATTAAGATAGTAAACAGGTAGTTTTAAAAATCATCCGGCTAGTCTTGCATGACCATAGCCTTCTTTACCCTGCGTGGTACCAGTACTATCAATACTTTATTTTAAAACAGGTATTCGGCCCTTCGTGGCATAACTTTTATGTTTTGCTCGGTTTCCATGTTTGCTGCATCTGTTCGTATGTAATTTTCAATCTAAGTATTTCGTACTGTTTAAGCATCATTTATTTGCATAAGTATTTCGTACTTTTAGCAAATCTTTCACATATGATTTCCTGTTCTGAATTTTAAGTTTCACGTACTTAAAAGCGTTCCACCTTGAATGGTTTTTAAGGCATATAAGTGTGCTCATACTTAATCACACAAGTGTTTCATACTTGTATTTAAGTGTCACGTACTTAACTGTTTGAAAATCACACAAGTGTTTCATACTTGTGTTTAAGTGTCACGTACTTAATGTTTTTAAGTTTCTCGTACTTGAACAAATGTGGCTAACATATACTCGTTATGTTTTCAAGCCATGCCAATAAACGTTTACAAGAGTCTCGTACTTGCATTCGTTGAGTTTCACGTACTCACACCACAACTTCTAAGTATTACGTACTTAGAACTACTTGTGTATTGGATGTATTCACGCAAAAATGCCTAAGTATTACGTACTTAAAGTTTTGAAAATCTTACAAGTGTTTCATACTTTATTTTCAGTTTCACGTACTGAAAATCTTACAAGTGTTTCATACTTGTGTTTCAGTTTCACGTACTGAACTGTATACCCTGCTCCCCAATACGAATGAGGGAAACTAATCTCGTAGTTCGTATTTAAAACAAATACCAATATTCTAGATTAGAACATAACAATTATACTAAAAAAAGTGATTTTATTCATAATCAGTAAAACTCAAGAGGGCGTTTATTCGTACCCCTTGCAACTAAAATATAGAACAAGGGAATTATATTCGTAATTCCCACACAATCACGTAGTGCAAATCTAAAACAGAACTGAATGCTTCTTTTAAATAAAGAACTTTCGTAGATTATGAACATTCCAAGGCCTCGGAATTGGATTACCATCCAAATCTACCAATTTATAGGCCCTTATGCCTACAATCTCAGTCACTCGATACGGACCTTCCCAATTTGCCCCCAACTTGCCTTCGTTAGCCACCTTGGTGTTGCCGAGCACTTTTCGTAGCACGAGGTCCCCAACACCAAATTCTCGAGGGTGAACATGCTTATTGTAGCTTTTCATTAGCTGTTCTTGGTAAGAAGCAAGATGTACCAAGGCTTTTTCTCTCCTCTCCTCGGCAAGGTCAAGCTCGATTTGAAGGGCCCTGTCATTGCCTCCACTTTCAACCAAAACGGTCCTGTTGGTCGGCAGGCCTACCTCCAGAGGTATGACAGCCTCTGTTCCATAGGCCAATGAATAGGGGGTCTCTCCCGTAGACCTCCTAGGCGTTGTTCGATAAGCCCACAGGACCAATGGTAACTCGTCAGGCCACTTTCCCTTAGCTTTGTCCAGTCTTTTCTTGATTCCATCAAGGATAGTTTTATTAGACGCCTTTGCTTGCCCATTACTCTAAGGGTAGGCTGGGGTGGAATAATAATTTCTTATTCCATATTGGGCGCAAAAAGCCTTGAATTTCTTATGGAATTGGGATCCATTGTCTGTGATCAATGAATAAGGGACCCCAAAACGAGTGATTATGCTTTTCCACACGAACCTTTCTATCATAGGTTCGGTGATTTTGGCTAGTGGTTCTGCCTCAATCCACTTTGTAAAATAATCAATTGCTACAAGCAGAAATTTTCGATTCCCAGTTGCTTTGTGCAATGGACCCACGATATCCATCCCCCATTGAGCAAAAGGCCAGGGACTTGTCAAAGGCACCAGATCTTCGGCGGGTGTTCGAATCATTGGTGAGAACTTTTGACACTTCTCACAAATCTTTACATACACCTTTGCATCTTCTTGCATGTGTGGCCACCAGTAGCCTTGAGTAATTGCTCGGTGGGCAATAGATCTGCCTCCAGCATGGCTCCCACATGTTCCCTCGTGGATTTCATGAAGGAACTTTTGTACCATCTCAGGATGTACACATAGTAAATATGGGCCTGTAAAGGATTTCCTGTACAATTTTCCCTCTGGGGATAGCCAAAACCTAGCAGATTTGACCCTTATCTTGTGGGCCTCCTTTTTGTCAGAAGGGAGTATCTCGTCTCGTAAGAACTCCATGATTGGGTCCATCCAACTTGGTCCTTGGTTCACGTCCAAGACCAAGTCTATACTCCTCCCAATGCTCGGCTCATTTAGATATTCTACTGCCACCCTTCTTTTGAACTCAGTTGGTACAGCTGCAGCCAACCAAGCTAAGGAATCCGCATGAGCATTCTGTCCTGAACTTATTTGCTCAATATATACCCTCTCGAAGGTATCAAGCAAGTCCTTGGCTGCCTGCACGTAGACCACCATCTTTTCATTTCGAGTCTCGTACTCGCCGGACAGCTGATTCACAACAAGCTGGGAATCACAATACACCCTGACCCGTTCTGCTTTAAGGGTCCTTGCACTTCTTAATCCAACCAAGAGTGCCTCATATTCAGCCACATTATTCGATGCACTGAATCCAAGCCGAACAGATAGTTCAATCAGAACTCCTTGGGGAGGAAAAAGGACAACCCCAATTCCAGAACCAGTATTACATGCTGATCCGTCAACGAATAGCTTCCACTCCGTGGGATCCTGTTCGGCTGCAGGTTGATCCTTCATGGATGATGTCTCTGTCACCTGTTCCTTTCTCGTAGGAGGTAGGGGAGCCACAGTGGGTGAAAATTCTGCCACAAAATCTGCCAACACTTGGCCTTTGATTGCTGTGCGTGGCTGATATTCGAGATCATACTGGCTTAACTCCACGGACCATGTCGAGATCCTTCCCGAAAAGTCTGCCTTTCGAAGCAGTGATTTTAATGGATACTCAGTATATACTACAACTTTATGGCTTTGGAAGTAATGTGGCAATTTCCTTGTGGCTGTCCTAAGTGTCAGGACAAGTTTTTCTAAAGGCAGATATCTCGTCTCTGCATCCAACAATGTCTTGCTAACATAATAAATAGGGATTTGCTCGATCCCCAAATCCCTCAACAGAACTGCACTTACTGCATGCTCGGAAACAGCTAAGTACAGAATTAAAGACTCACCAGGCTGTGGAGTTGACAACAGTGGGGGCTCGGCCAGGTACTTCTTCAGGTCCTGGAAAGCTTGCTCACATTCTGCTCCCCATTCAAATCCCTCCCTCTTTTTCAATAGCTGAAAAAAGGGTCTGCATTTGTCGCTTGACCTGCTGATGAATCTGTTAAGTGCCGCTGCCATTCCAGTCAGCCTCTGGACTTCCTTGGTAGTTTTGGGACTCTGTAGTCTCTGTAAGGCATCAATCTGATCGGGATTTGCCTCTATCCCTCTCATAGTTACCAAATGGCCCAGGAATTTTCCTGAACCAACTCCAAACGCACACTTCGAGGCGTTGAGTTTTAGTTTATACTTCCTCAGGATTTCAAACACTTCTTTTAAGTCAGTAATATGCCCTCCTTTTTCTCGACTTTTTACCACCATATCATCTATGTAAACTTCCAAAGTCTTCCCAATGAGCTTCTTGAACATAATGGTTGCAAGTCTTTGGTATGTAGCCCCAGCATTCCTCAGCCCAAACGGCATGACACTGTAACAGTATAACCCTCGTGGTGTGATGAACGAAGTCTTCTCTTGATCAGGTTCAAACATAGCAATCTGATGATATCCTCGATATGCATCGAGAAAACTCATTCGCTCGTAACCAGAGGTTGCATCAACCAGTTGGTCAATCCTGGGTAAAGGAAAACTGTCCTTAGGACACGCTTTGTTCAGGTCTGTGAAGTCCACGCAGACACGCCACTTACCATTCTTCTTCTTTACCACAATAGTGTTGGATAACCACTCTGGATAATAGACTTCACGTATTGCCTTGGCCTCCAGTAATCGATCGACCTCCTCAATCACTGCATCTACATGCTGCACGGCTGCCCTTCGTTTTTTTTGAATGATCGGCTTGTGCTGAGGGTCAATGTTTAAATGGTGACAGATCACATCTGCATCCACTCCGGGCATTTCCTCTGGCACCCATGCAAAAACATCAATATACTCCTTTAGAAATCTTATCGACTCAGCCTTTTCGTTTGCTGGTAGTGATTCCCCAATTAAAAAATATCTTTCAGGATCAGTCTCGTTGATCTGAATCTTTTCCAGTCCTTCAATCACTTTTTCAGCCGGGCTTCTTCCAACATCCTCGATGGTTGGTTGATCTGGTACTTCTAATGTATGAACATGGAGGGCCTTTGGAGCTGTTTTGATGATAGAAATCAAACATTGTTGTGCCACCTTCTGGTTGCCTTTAAGGACTTCAATCCCATTTGAACCTGGGAATTTCACCATCTGGTGATAAGTCGAGGAGACTGCTCTCATTTTGTGCAACCACGTCCTCCCTATAATCGCGTTATAGGAAAATGGGACATCGACCACCAAAAAGTCTGTTCTCAACACCACTGATCCAGCCCGAACAGGTAACGTTACCTTTCCAAAGGGCCAGACTGCTCCTGCACCGAACCCAATAAGAGGTGTTGTTGACTGTTCTAAATCTGATTGGGCCAGGCCCAGCTTTTTGAATGCATCATAGTACAATACCTTTGTACAACTCCCCGAGTCCACTAGAATTCTCTCGATGTCATATTCCCCAACTCGTAGGGTTACGACCAATGCATCGTTGTGGGGTATTTGGACCTCCCCCAAGTCATCATCACTGAATGCCAAGCTCTCATTGCATACATCAATCTCTCGCCCTCTCTTGTTTCCCAATCGCATCACGTGCTGATCGTGTTTGACCTGTCTTTACAACAGCCTCACCTCACTCCTCGTATAAGGTGCAGCCAACCCATGTATCATATGGATCACGCCTTTAGGGATTTGCTCGTAACCCAGCTCCATAGCCTTACCTTTCTCTTTAGGGTCCTCCTGGATAAACTCCTTGAGATAGCCCCGAGAGACCAAATCATCAAGGTGCCTCTTGAATATCTCACAGTCCTCGGTCATATGGCCCCAATCTTTGTGATAACTGCAGTGCTGATTCGTAGCACGTTTTGCATCTTTGTCTCCGCCTAGACTTTGGGGCCATTTAAAATATGGCTGATTCTTTATTCGATAAAGAATCCTGTAAATTGGCTCCTTCCAAACCGTAGTGATAGAAAAGAAGGACTTGGGGTCAGGAGCTTGCTTGTCCTTGTATGGCTCTTTCTTAGCCTGCCCGTACTCCCTTCTGTCTTTGTAAGTCTTGGGCTCTGGCTTATCCACTTTTTTGGCAGGTATCCTCGGCTGTTCGGCAACCGTCCTGCCATCCTCACGGAGTATGTCATCCTCCATTCTGGCATGTTGCTCTATCCGTTCCATCAATTTAGCCAAGGTGGCTACCGGATGTTTATTCAATGAACGACGCAGCTCTCCCCGAACAGGCAAACCAGTCTTGAAGGTAGCAATCGCGTACTCCTCACTGCAACTTTCAATCTCGTTGAAAGTTTCCCAGTACTTCTTTGCGTAATCCCTGATCTGCTCGTTTTCCTCCTGCTTCATGGTGGAAAGACTCTTAAAAGTCTTTGGGGCCTTTCTGCTCGTTAAGAACCGAGCAGTGAATTCCTCTGCCAACTGCCTCCATCCTCGTATGGATCGTGGGGCCAACTTATGAAACCAGGATAAAGCCACCTTGCCAAGACTGGAGGGAAACATCTTGCACAAGATGGAATCATCCCCTTCATGCATAAACATGGCCTGTTGATAATGCTGTATGTGAGCCACGGGATCCGTATTTGTCTCATAAAGTACGAACGCTCCGTGCTTCACTCTGCTCGGCAATCTTGCTTCTTGTAGCCTTTTTGTAAAGGGGGAGGCTGCAATATTACTCAGGGCCTTGCGCGCTGCTTCTCGTGCAGTTACTGTCCCATCCTCTTGCTCCTTTGACTTGTGGGCCGAAGCCTTGACCCAATCAGCATCAGGTCTCTCGTACCTGTCTCGATGATGCTTTCTCGTGTCCTCTTCCTCGGGGGTAGAACTTCGGTCTCTGCTCCTCCTTTTTCGTGAAGAAGTCCTTCTCTCTGGTGTTCGGCTTCTACTTTTTCTTCCCCTTTTTCGTGGAGAAGCCTCATGACGCCCTATAACAGGACTTCTGCTCCTGCTTCTGCTCCTTCTTCCTCGTGAAGGAGCTTTTCTGTATTGTACCACAGCATACCTACTGCCTCTAGAATTTCTTCGAGATAGTCCAGAATCCTCTGGATGCTCCCTAATTCTTTCCAATTCTCTGATCTCATGCTCTCGTTTTTTAATCAGACGAGCACACTCCTCGACTTCTTGCCTCTTTCTATCAAGAACGTCGTCGCTATGGTGCACACTCCTGGAGTGCGCGATCGATTCATCCCTTTGATGGGATTTACTCCTTCTCGTGGATCTCGAAGCCGTCTCTCCATCTCCTCTATTTTTGGAGTTATGATGCACGGTAAGGGGGCGGTCCTTACTCGTGTTCCTCCTGTGCCCACCCTGGGGCTTTCTCGGAGCCCCAGGTGGTGATTTGTCCCTTCCTCCATCTAACACATCTTTTGGTTCATACGGTGTTGCTGGAGTTACTTCCACCATGGTCGTATTTCAAAAGAGAATTCTTTCGTTTCCCACAGACGGCGCCAATTGTAGGGGGATGAAAACAATTGGTACTTCGAATCAACTGGATCGCAACGGCTTATTCGTGCCTCTTCACCGGAACCCTAACTCGTCGTCTGAACCCTAATCTGCAAAATAGACAGGGGGTGAGTGCACATTTGTCTCTCGTGACAAAGGCCCTCCGATGCCAAAGTTAGTATCACGTACTAGCAATCAAACCCTAATTATCAGTAGGAAAGCAATAAGAATGCAATGTATTGCGTACCTTTTACCTCTAGGTTTTCCTCTTATTTATAGATTCACGTATGCTTGCTGGCCAAGCATCCGTGTTGCCCTAGGATTCCTAACTCGTATAGGAATCCCAGGATATCAAGGATTCTCTTTTCCTTAATCAGTTCATTACTTTAATCCTTGTAGGACTCTTTTCCATAACAAGCCGAACATCCCATACTCGTTGGGTATCTTTATCAGATCCTATATTCTCGGGATCTTATTCCTAATCGGAATACTATTGTTTCTTGGACTCTTCCAGAATGTTCCTTATGCTTCAATATTTGACTAAAGTCCTTTCTTTTGTTCGGCCATCTCGTTGCCGAACAGACGGCTTGGACCATTGACTTCTCATGTCACTGGTCCACCTTGCCGAACATTTGTTTAGCATGATGACTGTCCTGCCTATATTCAAACTATGGTCCCACATACCATTTGCATTTCTTTTTAACTCATGACTGTCCTGCCTATATTCAAACTATGGCCCGGATCTAAGGACAGCGAGGGCAAAAAAAGGGGTTACTCCAATCGAAGAGTTTAGACAGGAGGTGGATAAGGCGGAGATTAGGGTGGAGAACCTCCTCGCACGGCGGCCAGTGTTTCAAAGGAGTGACATGGATGCGCGTGTGATGAATGACGTTGGAACGTGCGTGACGCCCCCAGTTGTACAACAGAATCAACGTACAAATGGGGGAGTGGGTGTGCCACACTCCAGCAGCATTATAGCTCATGGGACAGATGTCATGCAATCAAGAGGGACAGGTATTTCTGAGAACATTCCCATATTAAGTAGCTCCCAAGATTTATCCTATGTTGATCCCCTTAATTCAAATGCGATGAAGTTGGGTCATGGGCCGGATCCTCCTATCCCCCATGCTCCTCCTATCATTGTTATACCTTCTTTATTACCTCGTGGCCCAAACCAAAATACCCTTCAGATTCCTGACCATAGCCCAATATATTTTGTCACTGAACCCTCAGAGAGCCCTAAATCTACCTCCAATAGCCCACCTTTTTCTCCTCAAACCTCTGAAACCCAAGTTTATAATTGTGCAGACTCAACCCCACCTTCTAAACCCAAAGAGATCGCCAAAGCTCTTGACCTTTATTACCCCTACCCCAATATTTCTCTCCCCCAAATCGAGAAACCCTCCTCCCCAAAATTTCCAGATATTGCCCTAGCCACTGTCTTTCAAACCCTAACCATTAAAAGGAAAGCTACTGAGGACCAGGAGGAACAGGGGAAGTCCAAAATCCTCCGTCTGTGTACCCCGAAAATTCCCTCTCCCAAAGCCCAATCAAAACCTTCTCGCGCGACTCGCAGAATTTTAAAGGGGAGACAAAGTCCCAAATCTCCTTCTAAGGGCAATGGCTCCCCTGGTAATAGCACCAACATGGAGCAGGGTATGTGTGAGGTTCAGATTCAGCAAAGCTATGATTGCAATGGGTTGGAATTGGCTGTGGCTCCAATGGGAATGTCTCTTGCAGCAGATGATAAAGGGCGTGTGGCTGGCCCGAAACAGCCACCGTCTCAATGCTGACCCTAACCTGGAACTGTCAAGGAATTGGGCGTACCTTGACAAGCCAGGCTTTAGGTGATTTAGTTTGCAAAAATCGCCCCTCCATTGTCTTCCTGATGGAGTCAAAGAACAATAAGGTCAAGATGGAGACCATCCGCCGTAAGCTAGGTTTTGCTTTTGGTTTTTATGTTGATCCTATTGGGTTTGCAGGGGGGTTAGCCCTGTGGTGGAATAAAGAGCTGGATTTAGAGGTTGATGGGGCTTCAAAAAACTTTATCCATGTTATCATTACTGACCTGAAGGATAGCTCTAGGTGGGCAGCTACGTTCATTTATGGATGCCCAGAAAGATCAGGTCGTGCTCCGGTTTGGAATATGATCCGTAGTATAGCGTATTCAGAGAGGCTCCCATGGCTTTGTATGGGGGATTTCAACCAAGTAATGACTGCAGAGGACAAGCTGGGAGGAGTTGCTCCTAGTCAAAATTCTCTCACAGGGTTTCATGAGATGATTAGTGAGTGCGGCCTAGTGGATTTGGAATTCAAGGGGCCCAAGTTCACATGGCGTAACAATAGAAGAGAGGATTCTTTTATTATGGAACGGATAGATATGGCTTTTGCCAATTCTGCATGGAGGGAGGTCCACGAACAAGCTATGGTGTTTGTGGAAGCAGCAATTGGCTCTGATCATAACCCGCTAATTTTGAATACTTGTGCTCCGCTAAATAGGGTGGGAAAACCTTTCAAGTTCGAGTCTTTCTGGGTTACGGATGAGGAATGTAGAGAAGTTGTTACAGGTTCTTGGCAGGAAAAGTGTGTTGGGTCTGAGATGTATGGTGTTTGCCACAAACTGAAGGGATGCAAAGAGAAGCTTAAGACGTGGAGTAGTGCAAAATTTGGAAATTTGAGACTCAAAATTGCTACTATCAAAGACCAGCTACTGGACATTCAGAAATGTCTGGGACAGTGGTTTAATAAGGAATGGATGGTGCAGGAAAAATCACTTTTGCGTGAATTAGAGGATTTATGGCAGAAAGATGCGATGTTTTGGCACCAACGCTCCCGTATCAAATGGCTTCAATTGGGGGATAGAAATTCCCGTTTTTTCCATCTATCCACTATCCAACGACGGCAAAGAAATCAGATTACTCGGTTAAAAGACTCAGAAGGAGTTTGGAGAGCAGATAATAAGGAGATTGCAGGCATTATCAAAGGGCATTTTCAAGAATTGTATAAGTCCCCCCCATCTCGAGAGCTTGAGGACATCATCAGCCTTGTTGACCCAGTGATATCCCCTGAATGTAATACCAATCTTGTCAAGGGAATTTCTCATGAGGAAGTGAAAGTTGCTGCTTTTCAACTTGGTTCGTTAAAAGCCCCTAGGTCGGATGGTTTTCCTAGCCTCTTTTTTCAAACATACTGGGATGTAGCAGGTGAGGATGTTTACAAAGCAGTGGCCCAGTTCTTTAGGGATGGAGTATTGCTACGAGAAATGAACCATACTAATGTGACTCTTATCCCCAAAGTTCCTAACCCTGACTCTATGACTCAGCTTCGCCCCATTAGCCTATGTCGTTTCATATACAAGATCATCTCGAAAATCTTGGCTAACCGACTCCAACCCTTTATTGGTGGTATCATTTCTGAGCAACAATCGGCCTTTATCCCTGGGAGACAGATTCAAGATAATATTATTATTGCGCATGAGGCCTTCCACTTCCTCAAGCATAAGAAGAAAGGATTAAAGGCTTCATTAGCAATTAAGCTTGATCTGAATAAAGCTTATGATAGGGTGTGCTGGGACTTCCTTTCCAAGACTATAGAAAAGATGGGGTTTGATAAAAGATGGATTGGTTTGGTTATGTAATGTGTTTGCTCGGTAAAATACTCTATCAATGCCAATGGCAGCCAGGTGTGTGTTGTCAACCCTGGTAGGGGGCTTCGGCAAGGGGACCCCTTGTCTCCATACTTGTTTTTGCTGGTGGCTGATGTATTTTCTGTTCTGCTGAAAAAGGCTATTGCAAGTAAGACCCTTGGAGGGATTCATATGAAGAAGAGATGCCCTGTGATCTCTCATCTCCTTTTTGCTGATGATTCCTTGGTGTTCCTTGAGGCAAAGCCGAATTTCTGTTCAAACTTCATGGAGCTTATGACTTGTTATAGTGAAGCATCAGGGTTGGCACTTAATGTGAACAAATCAAGCGTGGTCTTTTCCCCTAATATTCAGGAGAATGTCAAAGAGGAAATCAAAAGGATCCTGGGCATGGAAGAAATGAAAGGGTCTTCAAAATATCTGGGTCTGCCATCCTTTTGGGGAAGATCGAAGAAGGAAGCTATGGGCTATTTGAGGGACAGAATTATGAAGAAGACTCAAGGCTGGAGTAACCAGGACCTCAACCAGGCCGGCAAAGAAGTTCTCATCAAGTCGGTACTTCAGCCTATCCCTCTTTATACTTTTATGTGTTTTAAAGTACCATTATCCATTTGTGCATGCTTAAACTCTGTTGTTAGTAACTTTTGGTGGGGGAAAGGGGAGAGAGGTAATAAAATCCACTGGGGAGCTTGGCATAAATTAACGGATCAGAAGAGTATGGGGGGTTTGGGTTTTAAAGATTTTGAATCCTTCAACATTGCTTTGTTAGCCAAACAGTACTGGCGTTTGCTTAACGACCCGAATGCTTTGTGGGCAAGGGTTCTGAAAGGGCTGTATTTCCCCAACAAGGAGTGCATGGAGGCAGTTAGGGGGTCTTCCCCATCTTGGATTTGGTGTAGCCTTTTGGAAGGAAAACATCTAATCCAAAAAGGAACCCAATGGAATGTGGGTTCTGGAGAGCTTATTCGTTTCTGGGATGATGCTTGGGTACCTGATTTGATAGGGAAGAAAGTTACCCCTTCTACCTCTACAAATGAAGAGCACTATCGAGTAGTGGATTTCATTGACCAATCCACCAACTCATGGAATTTGGAGAAGTTGAGACAAAATGTTTCAGAGATTGAGGTGCAGGCCATCTGTAAGATTCCTGTGAGTTCATCTAAGTCTTCGGACAGGATCATATGGCGACATACAAAATCTGGAAACTACACAGTTAAGTCAGGCTACTCTCAACAAGTAAGGAAACCTGTGCGTGGAATCTCCACATCGTGCTCCTTTGTCCCTTCCTCAACAATGTGGGCCAAGTTCTGGGGTGTAGCCACTGCCCCCAAAGTCCTTATGTTTATGTGGAAAGTTGTGAAAAATTGGGTAGCTTGTAAAGTTAACCTCTTTAAGAGAAAGTGTGCTCCAAATCCTCTATGCCCGATTTGCGAAAGTGCTCCGGAATCCATTGAACACATGCTTTTCCACTGCCCCTGGAGTAGGGCAGTATGGTTTGGAAGTGGGAAAATGTATTGGGTAAACCAGTTGGAAATTGCAGCAGCTGATCGTTGGATAGAAGACCTGATTGTGGGGAGCTGGCTAAGGAAACCAGCAAGGAAGATTTAGGGGTCATTTTCCAATTGTGTTGGTCAATTTGGAAAGCAAGGAATAACTTTGTCTTCAATGGGAAGTTTCCAAATCCGGAAGAGGTGATTGATCAAGGTACAAAAGCTAATACTGATTATCTTAATGCAATATTGTGTAAAGTCAGAAAGGTTTCTAGTATGACGATGCAGGTGAGAAGGTGGGTTCCTCCGCCTCCATCTGTTTTCAAAGTGAATTGCGATGGAGCACTCAAATCCTCCAGCAGCTTAGCTGCCTTTGGCGTTATTGTCAGAGATTTTGGTGGATCAGCTCAAGTTTGGAGATGTGGTCGCGTTAAAGTTTCTTCGGCTATTGTTATTGAAGCTTGGGCTTTGCGGATTGCCTGTGATTTGGCTAGGGAATACAATTTTGCAGAAGTTATTTTTGAGTCTGACTGTAAGAATTTGGTTGATTGTGTCAATAGTTCTCAATCGAAGTGTATTTGGGAAGCTGCTGCAATCATTGAAGATATTAAAGCTTAGTCTGTTGGTAGGAAGTGGAAATTTGTTTGGGGCAGCCGTGTTTATAACAAAGCTGCCCACTGGATTGCAACGAGTTGTCTAGATAGGAAGATCTTGTCTTTTACGGGTTGTATTCCGCCCGAGTTAGAGTCCATTTTACTTAAGGATTCTTCGTAAGTTTCTGTTTTTTGTAATTCAGTGACATTTTCAAAAAAAAAAAAAAAAAAGCACTTGTTGATATATCGAGGATACAATGGAGAAAAACAGAAAAGATAGAAAGAGAATAATACAGAAAAAAGTAATGAGAATAAATCAGGTCTTGAAGATCGATCTTAATAACTGTTCTTAAAAAACTAATTAGTGTTCATTATTGCCGTTTTTACTATTACCGGCCAGTTTTTACCCTCGTTTTTGTTCTTCCGACAATTACTTTAACGTCGGTATATTTCCAGCCGTTTTTAGACTAGTACTGTTGGTTTTTTAATGCCACTAAAGATAAAATTTGGCATAGTGACAAAAATAAAAATTTGGTCTTAGACCCGTTCGTTTTGGGATTTTAGATTTGGATTTGTAGGTAATGAGTGTAGAGAGAAATAAAGTAATGATTGAAAATATAGGTAACGATTAGAGAGAGATAGAGAGAAAAATGAGAGTAATAATTGGAGAGAAATAGGATAATGATTAGAATCCAAAATCCAAAATCCCAAATGAAGGGGTCCGAAAAATCTCACAGAGAAGCTATGTGAAACAGAGCTACGCATTGATATTTAGGGCGTCACATAGAAACGTCGAAGTCAATGTACTCTTACAAGTTGCACTGTCTTCGTCCCATTTTTATTGTCATTATTCTATTTGTTTCTTTTATATATTTTGCCTATATCTTTTAATGTGAGTCTTGAAAAATATGCAATATGAATTTTGTTTGATAGATCTCGATTAATTCTATAATACAAAATTTTCAAAATTATGAAAAATAATATAGATTGAAAAATATAAATAATTCAAAAATAAACAATAAAAGTCGGACGAATGGAGTATAAGTTACAACAAACTTCAAAAGGTACTCTAGGGTGCCCCAATTCGTCAAACACTATGCAAGGTAGCTGCGAATAGTTCAAAACATCATAATGGTTGACATAATTTGCGTTCAGTGGGTGGATGCAGAAGCGCGAGTACGTATGAAAGCGTCTACAAAACACATCCCAAATTCCCAACCAACTGAAGTTCGCGAGAGCGAGGTTTGATAGCGGAAGCGCATGACATTTAGAAAGATTACGTGATACTTAGAGAGTACCTCATTTTTCTCACAAAATATATCACTGTTAATTCAAAAAATAATTTTTTTTTCCTGGGGCGAAACGGGACCTAAAACTTGCTTCCATGGAAAGTTGTTGCGGTACTGCATGTGAACCTTAATTTGTAGGGCAACGCTGTTTAAAAATACTTGCAGGCGAACAGTAATTGCGACAAGTTGGGAAACGAAGTTAGGTCTAAAAATACTTGCAGGCGAACAGTAATTGCAACAAGTTGGGAAACCAAGTTAGGTCCAAATGCTGAGTAGCTTTCTTTTTAAACATTCTTTTTTCAAAAAGAAGGTAATTTTAAATTCAAATATAATGAAAATGAAAAATAATTTTTTAATTTTTTTGCACCATTTAAAAGATCTCAATGAGATCTATTGAACAATATCTATATTGGTAGGAAAATTATTTGCGTAAATACATAATTTTTGAGCTTGAAATTACATTCATTTTCTAAAAGTTCCTTTCTTTTAGAATCCGGAACACGAACATACTCGTGACCCAGAAATGGCACTTCGAAAAATCCATCTGCTCGACCACCGCACCATCCTTTAATGGTGACAAAACCAGCAGATTGTTCATTACAGACCATGGCCCTTCCTGTAAGACGAACCTTCTATCTTCTTCCTCTTCGAAACGAAACAGAAAGATGTTGTTGTTCCAAGGAGTAACCGTGAAAGAAGCTCTAATCTTCCACACAGCAGTGAGAATATTGAATACCACTGGACCGTTGAACATTTTAGTACCCAAAACTTTTCCAACAAGACAAACATTGCTTATTTCCCCCGTTTCTCCGGATCCCTCATCGAGATCCACAAAGTCGGAATCATCCATCTGGATTAGGGAAATTTTGGAGACGAAAAAAACAGGGGCGGGAAGAAGAAAGTAAAAAAAGAGAAGAAAGAAAAGGAGGCGGGGAGAAGAAAGGATGTGGGAAGGCAAGCAAGATGGAAATAGAGAGAGGAACAAAAGAGGCGGTGGCAGAGTTGGATGATGAAAAAAGCTAAAAGGATGAGAATCGGAGGATAACGGTGAGGAAAAGAGAAAAGAAAAAAAACCACTAGGGCAGGGCTCCCATTCTAGAGAGAGGCGCTCCCATTCTAGAGAGAGAAATGTTCAACAAGTGCTTAGCACTTCTATTTATAGACTTATAATAAATAGCAAAGCATTAATGGCATTTCTTATTTCAACTATAACCCACCTAACTAACATATGGTTAGCCATCTGATTGATAACTATACCAATGGCTAATTTGCGAAGGAAAAAGTGATTGGACAAAGCAACACTGGCCTTGGCAATAGCTGCCCTTAATTAATGTTTAGGTCCTTAAGGAATCTTAATAATGATTCAGCATATGGAATGGTAGATACTAGGTCGTGGGATATAGAATCAACCCCCATTGAGTAGGGTCCGATCTCCTCTATCCAAAAAATTCATGTATTTTTGTGCCGAAAGATTTTCCGGCCGTCAGATTGTCTGATTTTATTTTACGTTCTATATCTAATAGCTAGAAAACCCTTCGGCACAATGGCACTCAAGATTTTCGGTACAGAAGATCCTGCCTCCACCGAAAGGTGGGTAGCGGTGCATATTGAAATTGGTCCCACTTGTAATAGCCAAAAGAAGTAAGAGTATCATGAAGGGCTTGAACTTGGAGTACTTTGTCGGGACCAAATTTTCTACTTGTACATTCGAGCACTGGTATGGGTATGAGTCGTTCTTGTTTTACTAACTGAAAGGGTGGGAACTATTCATGCGCACCTCAACTAATTTTATGGCATCAATCACACTGTCCCACAACGGAGCCCCAATTAAAACTCAAGCGAAACTCTTACAAACTGGCCCCATTGCCCCAAATGGTACTTGTGAGGTTTCTGATTTAAGACTTTAAGAGGAAGCATGTTGAATTTACCGTTAATAGGGTTATTTTCTTACATTGAAAAATTTAGCATAATATATATGTTTATTTAGCATAATATATATGTTTATTTTTTCATACTTGTCAATACGGAATGGTGATCAGTGCGGAGAAGAAATTATAGATCCAGGGTACCGAATTAAACAACGGTACGTATTGGCCGGTAGAAAACTTCAAATCCTTTGGTAACATGGCAATGGACAATGGTGTACTGCCTTACCATGAAAAAGGTATGAGTGCATTAAAAGCATTTTCAATCCACCTCTATTTCTCCAAAGTAAAGGATGAATGTGAAACATTAAGGGAAAATTTTATAATTTATTTTCTTTTCTTCGGGCCTTGTTCGTTTTTTAATTTTGTATTTGGGATTCTAATTATTTGGTCCCTCTAACAGGTGCACTTGAGGTCCCACACACACCTCAAGTGTATGTGGCACCCACCACTCATATGAGTATGAGTGTGTATTTGGATGTGTAAGTGTACGTGGTATTAGAATTATTGTTAACATTATAAGTTGTGTAGTATCATGTACTTTATTCCCTTTCATCTTGCCAGGTGTCAATTAACCTTGGCTCTTTTCTGCCACCTTCTAAATGATGCACCAGAGTCATACTCCTATTTGAGAGCTGCGTGTATTTGCCAAATCTACCCTCTTCTTTTATGTGTACTAGTTTGTCTTTTTTTATTTTCATTTGTTAATGATTTTCTTTTACTCCTAAACTCACCGCCACACCGAATTCGGCAACTTTGTTTTGCTCTCTTTTTTGAATTATTTTTTAATTTCTAATCATAGCCTTCATTTGATTAAATACCAGATAATGGTCTATTTTGGCTAAATAATTTTCTAGAATAATTTTTTGTCTTTATTTATTTATTTTTTGCATTTGTTAGTTTCGAGTTAATGTTTTGTGAATTATTAATTCATTTTAACAAAATGAATCTAAAAGGCAAAAGTTATGTTCAAGATTAAATTTTTTTCGAGTCAAATAATTCAAAATAGACTGATTTTTAAATTATTTTTTCTTTATTAAAAAAAATTAGTCTTGAATATAATTTTTTTATTTTTTCAGCAAGACAAACCAATATTCCAAAAAATAACGCAAAACAAATAAATGTGATTTTTTTTAATAAAGACTAAAAAAATAATCCTCCCAGATTATTTAACCAAAACAAGCTTCGTTATTTGAGAAGTTGACGAAAAATAATTGGTATGAATATTTAGATATAACGAAACATCCCGAATATACGTACACCAATATGTGTACTAAAAGTGTACGTTGGACTATTTGGGACCCACCTCAGGATTCCGCACAAATTATTCGATCTGTTCAATTTGTTTTAAATATTTGTTTCTGGTCCAATTATTCGATCAGGCACTTAATGATATTCAATTAAGCTGATTTTTTGTATAGTTATTCTACTCGACGAGCTCTACAAAGTGAACGCTTCGGATCATTGGAGCGAGACCGGAGTGGGCCCGGAAACCCGGGACAGCAGCCCCCGCCTCCCTGCGAAGGTGTTTAATGGTAATATTGTTATTACTAAGAAAACTAAGGACATATTCGTAAAATATCATCAAAGTGCCTTGTTTAATGTGATCAGACAGGACTTTCCATTGGGAAGAAACTAAAGCTGCCTAGAGGGGCCCACATAATAAGTGCCATGAGGCACCCTTAGAGCATCTCCAATCCATCCAAAATAGAGGATGGATGTAACACATTGAGGGAAGATTTTGTAATTTATTCCATTTTTTCTTCACTTTTTGTACTTTTTGGGAGAATCTTTGAGGGACCCATCGTCCTTTTTAGAGTTTTGGAGGAATTTTGTACTTCAAATTTACTTTTGATCCTCTATTTTTAGAGAACCAAATTTACTTTTAGAGGACCAAACTCTAAAAAGGACGGTGGGTCCCTCAAAAATTCTCCCAAAAATTACAAAAAGTGAAGAAAAAAGAAAATAAATTATAAAATCTCCCCTCAATGTGTCACATCCATCCTCTATTTTGAAGAAATAGATGTGGATTGGAGATGCTCTTAGCATGAGAGCTGCTACCCCCCCCCCCCCCCCCCCCCCCCCCGACACACCCCCCTCCCTGGCCCCACCTCCCTTTCCCGAAATTACCCCCCCCCCCCCCCCTCTCTCTCTTCCTTTTCTTCCTTTTTTTCTTTCTTTCCTTCCTTCTTTCCAGTTTCTTCTTTCTTTCTTTTTTTTTCCTTTTCTTTCCAGTTTAATTTTTTTTTTCATTTTATTTCATTTTCTTTCTTTCTAGTTTGAATTTTTTTTTCTTTAATAATAAATTGAGTCTAATTCTAAGCTTTGTAAAGTAATTGAAAAAAAAAGTGTTTCAATTGACCATGTTTATACGACTGTTTTATTTTTTATTTTTTGTCCTTTATAGATTAAAAAATATAGTTACGAAAATAAGTGTTTCAATTTTCAATCCATTTGAACCAGTGCAAAGATGTTATTTTTCTGATCATTTCATCCTAAATGGTCGTAATAAATTTTTGGCTCCAAGGCCTTTCAATGAACACTCTAACCCTAAGAGAGTCCTAAAACTAAATAATGAGTCTTAGGGTGCTCGTTGAAAAGCCGTAAAGCAAAAAATTCATTAAGATTACAATTAGTGTTCGGGAACTAATTACGAAATGTATTTTGCAAACGATATACTAATCCAAAATACAAATGTTATATTTAGGATTATTATTTTTTAACTATAGTACAATTTAATAAATTTGTTAACCATTATTTAGCATAAATCCTCTTAACTGATTCAGTAGTATGTTGCTTCAAATCACGTCTCTACTCCATAGGATTGCAAATGGCTGGTTTCTATTTTTTTTTATAACTAAAACGGAAACGTTTTAGGGGCTTCATAAGCGCTACTGTGCCAATGAGGGCAGCAGAGCCCCCGGGTCCCCCTACTTTTTAATTTAATTTTTTATTTACTTATACCTCATTTATTTAATTTCTATAAATACACCCTTTGTATATTTAAAAATATAATTGAAGAATTAATTAAGTGCTTTAATTTTCAATTCAGTTAAATCAGAGCAAGGATCATTTTTTTATTATCTTATTTTAAATGGTCATAATGAATTTTTTGGTTTAAAGCCTTTCAACAAATACCCTAAGACTCATTATTTAGTTTCAAAACTCTCTTAGGATGTCCATTGAAAGGCCTTGGAGTCAAAAATTTTTTAGGATCATTTAGGATGAAATGATCAGAAAAATAACAACTTTGCACCGGTTCAAACGGATTGAAAATTGAAACACTTATTTTAGTAACTATATTTTTTAATCTATAAAGGACAAAAAAATAAAAATAAAACAGTCGGATAAACATGATCAATTGAAACACTTTTTTTTCTCTCAATTACTTTACAAAGCTTAGAATTAGACTTGAACCTATTATTAAAGAGAAAAAAAAATTCAAACTGAAAAGAAAGAAAATGAAATAAAATGAAAAAAAAAATGAAATTGAAAAAAAAACGAAAAAAAAAACCGAAACTGAAAAGAAAAGAAAAAAAGAAGAAGAAACAAACGGTAAAAAAAGAAGGAAGAAGAGAGAGAGAGAGAGAGAGAGAGAGAGAGAGAGAGAGGCGGGGGTATAATCGGCAAGGGGAGGTGGGGCCGGGGGGTGTGTGTCAGGGGGGATTAGCAATTTACCCTTAGCATTGAGCAGGACTCCGGTCACCGCATGAATTTCGCGATCACTGTCCACTGCAAGTCTATTGGGGTTCACTCTGAGCCCTAAAAAAAAATATAGAAAAATATTTATAAATTTAAAAATAATATTTTATGAGACCCTGTAAAAAATCAATTTCAACGGATGTCGGTAGATATATTTTTTGAATTTGTAGAGACGAAACTGCAAAACTAAACAGTTTTATTCCTATAAATTTCGAAAAACATACCTATAAATATTCGTTGGAGCTGATTTTTTATAGGATCCCATGAAATATTATTTTAAAATTTATAAATATTTTTTTGTATTTTTTTGGGGCCCACTCTGGCTTGCGGTGGAAGGTCACTGCATTTTCATGCGGTGTACCTAGACTTTCCGCTTAGCATCTGTCCTAATCATTATTCTATCTCTCTCCAAACATTACTTACATTTTTCTCTCTATCTCTCTAATTATTATCTATATTTTCAATCATTAGTCTATTTATCTCTACATTCATTACCTACAAATCCAATTTCGAATTTTCAAAACAAACGGGATCTGAGGGACTCATCGTCCTTTTTAGAGTTTGGTCCTCCAAAGATAGAAGGCCAAAAATAAATTTGGAGTACAAAATTCCTCCAAACTCTTAAAAAGACGATTATCTCTTAAGGATCCTTCCAAAAGTATAAAAAGTGAAGAGAAAATAAAATAAATTATAAAATCTCCTGTCGGGTCGGGCTGTCTAGTCTTGAAGTTTGTCTCACCTGAACTCAATAAATTGTCATAAGCGGTGCTTGGGACTCAGATAAGGACTTCGCACTGGGGTGTTTTCACAATCTTTGGCAACTCATAGTAGGGTCATGTTTGCTAACAATTTTATTTTCTGTTTTCTGTTTACACTTTTGTTTCTTAGGAAAAGTAGAAATCGGTTTCAACAAATAAAAAATAGAAAACAGGAAACTGGCAGTGTTAAAAATCGAGAAGGGAGTTGAGAGTTTTCTTGACTTTACAAAGTAGAAAGGATATGAGTACAATAAAGGCCGGTACATACAGCAGCAGACAAATATCTATTTTGGATCTTACAAAGATAATTGAAGCCGTTCATTTTGTTTAAAATATTTTCTTTAGGATTCCTGTAAAAAATTATCTCAATCCGATATCAGTATGGGTGTTCACGAATTATACAAATTTGCTTCAAAAATTTAGCCTGAATTTTGAAGCAAAGTTGAATGATAAGTAAACGCCCTTACTGGTATTGGATTGAGATGATTTTAAACAAGAATCTTAAAAAAAAATTTTAAACAAAATGAGCGGCTCTGATAATCTTTGTGAAATCCGAGATAGATCCAAAATCGATCTCTTGCGCTCTCTGTACAACTTTTGTACAACTTTTGGGATGGATCCGAAATTATTACTCTACTTTTTTTAAGGATTTCTAGTCAAAAGAAAAAAAAGAAAAGAAAAAAGAGAGCCATTTATCTACTTTATTACTGTATTACTCATAAAGATTTCTACAGCTCTCTCCGTCCCAGCAAAACAAGAAGTTAAAAAACATGCATTTTTTTATAAACAAAAGATGATTAATTGGCTTGATAAAACCACATATATTTCAATGGAAAATTCTAAAATCAGCCCAGTGGGCTGATAATAGTGAATGTGTAAATGTATATTAAAGGGTATAAAAAGTACATAAAAATACATATTTTTCTTATCTTATAATGTGTTTATCGTCAATCCATAATAGCAAGGCGTATTTCAATTAGGCAAAGACTCGGGAATATTCTCAACAGCTCGATAGCAAACTTGCTCGGTTTGCTTTACTACCACTGGTTGCTGTCGCTTTTCTCACCGTGACATTACATACATAGAAAAATTTAGCCATTACATATATGAACTTTCGGGAGCATATCATGTTTACGCCTATTTTTATATAAACTGTGCTTGAATGTTAATTTTGGTTTACGGTTGTGAATAATAGGTGCCCCACCACATAAAAATTGTGGTTTCGCCACTGTTCTCCATTTTCCAAACGAAAAAAATCTAAGCCACTTACTTGACCCCAAAAACTGCAAACTATTATTTGATGGTTAACAGGGAAAATTTCAAATTAGCATCTGATCTTTCATACAAATCACACATAGACACCTGATGTTAACGAAATATCACATAAACACTTAATGTATTAAAGAACTCATCAATTAAATTCATACCGTCAATCTCTGTCCAAAAATAAATGAAAAACATGTTTCTCTCTAATTTTGCTATCCGCACTTACTTTTTTTCACAGATTCTGTAATTTTTTTTATAGGGCCCATTTTTTGGTCCCATACATATTATCCGATCTATTGATTATGTCAAAAATATTTTTTTGAGAACCCTTGCAAAAAATTAGCTCCATCGGATAAATGTAAGTGTATGATCCAATCGTACAACTTTTTATTCTGAATTTCGGATAAAAATTCTGCATGAAAAGTTGTAAGATTTAATCTAACACTTCAATTTAACCCGTTGAGCTGATTTTTTATAGGGTCATGCAAAAAAAAAAAAAAGGATTAATGAGCGGATCAGTTCACTTTTGGGTTCCCACAAAAAAAAATTTATAATACAAATCTTTTCTTCTGCGTTATTATTTTCTTTTTTTTCATTCCCGCATTGTGCTGAGTTGTTTTTTTTTTAATTTGTTTTTTGCCGGAGCAACTAACACTACCTAGTGTACCCACACAGATTAGTATTACATAGATTTTTTGTGGGGCCCACTTTTGGGTCCCTAAAAATGATCCAATCATTTTATTAATTTTAAAATATTTTTTGCGTGACCCTGCAAAAAAATCAGCATATGCCGGAAAGTTTGTTATATAGAAATTATTTCATTTCATTAGTTTCTGAGCTCAACTAATATTTGGGTGTAAATACATCAAAACGGTCTAACAAAAATTCGATGGAGTAAGATTTTCCTAATTAATTAGAATACTTTTCTAAATTTAGGCTAAACTGATCACCATTATTAGTACTCCCTCCGTCCCATAGAGTTGGTTCCCTATGAAATTACGTACAATTTTGAATTTCAAAATAACTTATTCACTAAAAGAATTTTTTGATTTTTTTTTGCACCGTTCAAAAGATTTCGTCAAAATTTATCAAACAAAACCTATATTGCACAAAAAATTATTTCGTTAAGTATCTTATTTTTAAGCTTAAAAATTGCATATAGTTTCATAATGGCCCAACTTTATGGGACGGAGGGAGTAGAATTTTTGCCCTGGATGCTGTGGTAAGAGTTTTAGCCTCTTGGCATGTTTCGTGAGTTCACAAAAAGAACATGCATATGCCGGAAAATTTGTTATATAGAAATTATTTATTACCCCTTTTGTCCAATAATGTCTATTTTTTTTTTAAACTTACCCCAAAAAAACTAATGTCTATTTTTCTCAACGTCATGGTACTTTACAAATATAAATATAAAACACCATTCCAAATAAATGAAGTTAATAAATTAACAACTAAACAGAGTTCAAAGTCTCTCCATAGACTTGAACCCCAAGCCTCTCATTTGAAAGTCAAAAGATACAACCAGATGTGCTAAGAATCGTATCTTAAGTACAAACAAACCTGGATGTATAATTTTTTCTTATCCAAATTCAAAAGAAAAAGAACACTAAAAATCATACTCCATATAAAGCCTTTCGTTTTATGTTTTTTATTTTTTAACAATTTTTTTTTTTTAAAATGTAAGAGAATTTGTTTCCAACATTGCAGGTACGTATATGCCGCAATTGGGGATCCAATGCCAAAGATATCAGGGATGGTGAAGTTGGACGTATCCATGTCCGAAAGAGACCACTATGATTGCACGGTGGCTACCCGAATTTTCGGCCCCGGGTGTTACAATGGGGAGCCTTTCTTCGTCACCAAGGAGCCCAATAACCCCAAAGCCGAAGAGGACAACGGCTACATGGTAACTTACGTTCACAAAGAAAATACGGGAGAGTCGGGTTTTTGGTGATGGATGCCAAATCGCCAAATCTTGACATCGTGGCCGCTGTGAAGCTGCCCCGTCGGGTACCCTACGGCTTCCACGGCCTTTTCGTGATAGAAACTGACCTCAAAAAGTTGTAAACTTATAGTCCAAGCAACGCCCATGACCAAGATTCATATAGTAGCAAAGGATCTAAGGTAAATTTTTTCTGCTTCCGATGCCAATAATTTCATTGTAAAAGAGGCCTGCTGCTCATTATACGTTGAATAATGTCTCGGTATACGTGTAAATAATACTGTATTTCTTTTTTTTTTTCTAAGCAAATTTTTTTTATTAATTTTTATACAGGATTACAAAGATTAAAAAGATTAAGGACACACTGGCATTAAGCCATCCGAGACCTAAAAGAAGGCAAAATGCCAACTGAACACCAAAAAAACCCACAAAAACCAACAACAGCAGCCAAAAACCTAAGCGAACCTCAAACCCTAAACAAGAGTATCCCCATCAACAAAAAGTCGAAAAGCCAGAGACACAAGCATGGCTAGATATCCGCATGCAAAAAACTACACCGCTATCCCTCCCTATCATTGATATCTTCAACCAAGAAAAACAGCCAAAACCGAAAACAAGAGACCATCGAGCAAAACCAGAGGAAGCAGAAACCCCATACCCGCCCAAACTCGAAATCAAAAAACTAAAGAGAGAGAGGCTCCATCCTTGAAATCAACATCATCCTCCAAGATAAACTCATCCTCAAAGTCATCTAGAGCATGGACCCTCTCCCTTAATACTTCCTCTTGCATTTCAACAAATTTCTTCTTAAGATTATAATTTCTCCCCCCTCTTACTTCAATGCCCAAAGCAGAACCTACATTCAATATCTTGCGAGCTTCCTTAAAGAGCATTGAGGAGTAAGGGCCCCTCTAATTGTTCCTTAAACAGCATTTAGTCTCAATCTTTGCGAGATGCTTGTTTTTTTTTTTTTTTTAATTTTCCTCTCCGATCTTCTCACTCCCCTTCTCATTTTAATGATGGCATCAGAAGACGTTCTATTGCCGGGAATGTTACTCCCATCTCTAGAGTTTTGCCTAGGTAGCTCTTCAACTTCTTTTACTATCCCACTGGAAATAACATAATTCTCTCTATAAGAGGACTGTATTTCGAAGTACATTAAAAGGCCTAAGATTAATTTTGTGAAGTATACGTGAATATGAGAAATTTGTGTCAATATTTGTATTTAGTGTACATCAAATTTTTTTTTTTTGGATAAGAATTTTTTTTATTAATCTTTGAAAAGAATACAAAGATTAAACAGACGTCGAGCACACTGATAAAAACGCCACCCGAAAACCAACACTAGAAGATGGCATGAGACCAACCGAAACAACACACTTGAAAGGAGGGAGAACACCTAAAAACACCACTCCCGTACAATTATGGGAGTGTGTAGGAATTTTCATTTTTAATTTAACTTTACCAACTAATTATGGGAATTTTACCGTTTCGCAGCGCGAGTTTTACATGCACTAGGTGGACAACATACATGTAACTATCAACAACACTTACGCATCTATTGGGAGAAAAGGAAGGAAAACTGGTCAGGTTAGGTATGACCTAGTTCATATTCGATCCGATCCATTTAAATTCGTCTATTATTTATCCGTATTTGACCTGTCAATATCCAGCTCGCCCAAAGGCCCCAAACCTGCCTGCCAGTGCTGCCACGGTAAACTTCACTTGCTATCCATTAATAATAGACACTCTTCTGATTTTCTAAAACAGAAATGATACTGGTACAGATTTATATCTGTACCAGCGTGTACAAATGGCTTTTTGGGCATGTTTTGGGTCACAAAAAAATGATCGGAGCCGCTCATTTTGTTTAAAATACTTTGTTTATGGTCTTTGCAAAAAATAAACTCAATCCGGTTCCGGTAAGAACGTTTACAAAATATCCAACTTTGCATTAGAACTCAGGCCTGAATTCTGTAACAAAGTTGGATGTATTGTAAATGCCCTTACCGATATCGGATTAAGCTTATTTTTTACAAGGATCATAAACAAAGTATTCTAAACAAAATGAGCGGTTCCGATCATTTTTTTGAGACCCGAAAGAGGTCCAAAAAGTCATTTGTACTCGCTGGTACAGATTTTAAATAGCACCACTCTTTCTAAAATGATCCCATTTTACCCAACTATATAACCCTTTGGTCCCACCTGTGTTTTTGCCCCTTGCACGGGGAGAGTGAGAGAGTAACCATTTTGGTAGCCTCATTATTTTTACATTTAGGATTTTGGATTGTGAGAAGCTATTGATTTTGGATTGTGATTAGAATGGATTATAAATCTGGTACAGTGTTTGAGTGATATGTGTAGAAGAAATTTTGTAATAGAGTAGTACGTGTTTCGGAGAATAATACTCAAAATAGATTATAAATTAATTTGTTGCCATGTTGCCCTTACTTATTATTATGGTATTATAGTTTAACGAATAACAATTTTAAGTTTGAAAAAATTAATAATAAATAGTCCTAAATAAAATTATCTCTACAAAAGTCTTAAAAAAATTTGGGCACGTAAAAATCTTGATTATTGGGTGCTTAAAAAATTATACAGCCATCATGCAATACAAATTTAGAGAGTTTCACGACCAGAAGAACATTAAAAATGAGCTACAAGTTGCTACAAATTTTTTTACATCAACAACTCCATAGGAATTATTGAAAAAGGTCGGGGGTAGTTACATCTTTTTACCTACCAGAATCTGATTATCCATAATAGAGAATGAAAAAGCTCTTAAAGGGCTATTTCTTATATTGTGCCTCTAAACTGTAGTTTTCAAAATACACTGTGAGAGATTTCATTCTCGCAATACCACTCTCAAACACAAAAAGTTGGAAAAAGCACATAAAAATTGCACAATCCGACTCCCAAACAGCCCCTAAAACGCCAACAAACCAGACCTGGACGTACGAGCAGTACTGCGAACTGTGATGGGTTTGGTTCGATTTAGGGTGGTGGGGACTGTGGCATTAATAATTGTTAAAATAATGCATGGTATTGTTGCAATCTAAGACCATCCTCAATGGTATAATTAAAAATTAATTGTTTTTAAAGTTAACAATATTGGTGTAAAAGATGACTCACAATGGTATAATCAAACTTAGCAAGCTCCTTAGAAATAATCAAATTTTGGGCTTTGGATAACCAAAACTAGCAACCTTTTTCAATAATCAAAATGTGTGGACTCTATACCGTATAAGTTAACTAGTTCTAAAATTTGTATACATGCGTTTTTCGATTGGTATTTTTTTCTTCTTTTCTTCGCATACTTTATATCTTCTTCACTTCACCCACAAACTATTTTTCTCTTTCTTTCCCTCAAAAAGTGAAGCTCATATCTCTCAAATCATCTACAATTCAACCAATCATCGCTGAATTAAGGTATTTCACTCTTCTTTCCCGTTTCTATTTTTTTTCCCCAAAAAAATTCATGATAGGAGGGAAGAAAGTGACCGATTTTTTTCCAAAATTAAGACAGGGAATTGATATATTTTTGCCCAAAAAAACGTAAATGGAAGGAAGTGAATGACAGGAAACAGAGGGGGAGAGAGAGTGAAATTGTAGTCGACCATTATTTTGGTTATGGACTAGAAGTGACCATTGTGAAGCTCAACATTGTTAAGCTTAGCAACCTCTTAAGTGAATAATCAAAAGCTGATGTGTCAATTTTTGATTTTTTTTTTATTATACCACTGTGGATGGCTTAAGAGATGGCTTTGATTGCAATGCTAGCCTGGGACCAATGCATGGCCGTTGATTGTTGAAGAATACATGGTACTGTTGCAATGCTAGCTAGCCTGGAATTCTTAGTCTTAGGGGTGTGGAGAAATTTCTTCCACACATTCAAGTTTGTTATTGTGGTGGTCCTGGTGGACCAGCTAGAAAAAAAAAAACCGTATGTTGACAAGACACAAAATTTGTACTTAACAAATACTGTAAGTATTTATTTGTAATTTTTAAATTTTAAAATAATAAATTTATTGAAATAATTTTTGTGCAATATATATGGTTCTTATTTGATAGATCTTGATGTGATCTTTTGAACGATGCAAAAAAAAAAAACTTATTTTTATAAATACATTATTTTTAAGTTTTAAAATTGTAAATAAATAATTATTTTTTAAGAACCCTTAACGGAACGAGGCCAAGTAAGTTGAAGGAGCCAAATCACATGTATTTATCAATTGAAAAAAAAAAATTTCTATCCAACATTAAGATACTCAGCATTAATAAAGAAATACTAAAAAGGACCCGAAAATTCAGGCATCAATCTAAAATAAGAACAGAAAAGGAAAGGAGCAACGTATTAAAACGTAATTGAGAAATCTAATTTCAAAATTTTGACTTTGACTTATAGGCATTTGGCAGTATTTGATTGGTCAATTTGCATGCCCTAACAACACATGGCAATTTGTGATAGGCTAGAATTTTTTATATGCCTACAGATGCCCCCCTTTCGAGACTTGCTCATGCACAAAAGTGAGTGAATCTCGAAATGTCGACTTGACTTAATTTGATGCCGAAAATTTGTGGACGCGGCGATAAAGTTTTGCTTGACATTTGGTATCAATTTGATTTTCAAAATTTCAACTCATCGACAGAGCTAAAATTTATCAAATCACACACTTAATTTTTTTTCCATATTCAGAGATAACAAAATTTGATAAACCCAACTTATCTGTAAGTTAAGGTTTGATCCATCAAAGAATATTTTAGCCTATCAAATTGAAGTTTGATAGCCCAATTAACTTAAGCCCGGCTGGACTTATCTCGCAATTGTATGTCAGATGCTTGATCGCCCAAAACATATAATTAATAACGCATTTAGAACTCGTCCATGCTTGTGCCTGCCGCCCTAATTCTTTTGGTTGGAGAACAATTAATGTAGATTTAGAAAACTCATGAGAGCAATACTGCATCGTCTTTCCTATGTAGCACACGACTCACCTTTCATGCAAAATAATTTTACTTTCTCTGATTTGAAGACTTTATTCATCAAATTAAACATCAGAACCGTGAGCCCTTTTTTTAATCTTGTCATGGCCCTGTTTGCACAAATTCTTTTACCACACATAATAGGAGCTAAGGAAGAAACTTATTAAACAAAAAACAAATTTTAAGTTCCTCCTGCGGTACGATCATAGACTTTGCCGGAATCGGTCTGAATTTTCCGGAAATTCCTTTTGCTTCTGCATGCCGAGACAGGGGTGGAGGGATTAAGCTAGAGTTAAGGGGAGGCAGCTGATCTCACTGCATTTCAATTTTTTTTAGAGATTGGTATAATTTTTACCTAATTTTTACTCATTTGACTACTCTTTAAAATTCATTTTGGCCTCAACCCATATATAAGGGTTTTGTATTTAGGAAAAAGAGGAGTCAAAATAAAATTTCCACCTACAAAAATTCCCAAAATGTGAATAGTGTTTCATTTATTCTTGCTCTCTTGAAGAAAAAAACTAGGTTTCTCCGTTTCTGGAGACTGGAGAGATCTCTACGTCGACTCTTCTTCATCGTCTTAACATCTTAATAGGTACTTGTCCCCTCTCTCTCTCTCTCTCTCTTCTCTCAATCTCTAATTTTGCCCTGGTTTCGTTAATGCTCCGTTTTTTGTTTTTTCGAAACGTAAGTGATTAAAATAATTTCTGATCCCAAACAAGAGTGATTAAAATAGTTTCTGATCCCAACATAAGTGATTAAAATAGTTTCCGCTCCTAAGTAGATGCATGATTAAAATAGTGCTTTCATTGTTTTGAAGATTGTAAAAAGTAAGCTTTGAAATCATATGTGTGATCAATGGGTGCATGATAGTTTGGTTGTATATATAGAGAAAGATATCTTTGAAACCATTACAAACGAGGCTATCATGCATCATTTTCAAAGTATGAAAAATCGTCGAGGTCAATTGTGAATCGAAGCTGTATTTTGTTATTAATATATATCTACTTTTTGATTACCTTGTTAATTTGATTGTTTCTTTCAAATAGCAACTAAAAAGAGTGAATCATAGATAGTTCAAATTTTTTATCCCACTTATCGAAAATCCTAGTTCTGCCCCTGCCCTGAGAGAAAAACTACTGAGAAATCAGAAACCCGTTTTTATGACACCGAGATTTTCGTACCAAACTGTTGTGATAGCAACACAACTTTCCTTCGAGTTTCTGATTATGTGAATTGAGTCATAACATTCTGACATGAGCTAGCTTGTGGAGACAATAATTTTGCAATAGGATAGCTTGCAACTTATGTTGTCCTCCACCCTTTGTTTTGTTTTCATGTCCGAACTTTTTACACAGTTGCACTGAAAGGTTTTTTTTTTTTTCAAACTCAACGCATGACACATATGGTGCCCTTCTTTGTTTCCTTCTTGTGGGGCCGAGAGACATGTTGGGATTATTTTCCCTAAATCAATTCCACACGCAAACAGAAGCGTAATTGAAAAATTAACTCGCACAAAGAGAACAACCAATATATGTGGTTTTCCAAACTCGGATACGTCCACGGGAGAGAGAATACAATTTCCACTATCACCAAAAATTACAAGTGGGATTTCAAGGAGATCAAACAATCTCACATACACCCTAAATGTATCCAACCAAATACAACAAAATAGTGGAAAGATCTCACCAGACTAGTGCTTTTCAAACCCTCCAAAAACTGCTGAATTTGGAGCCCGAAACCGAGAACAAATCTACCCCAAATGAGCCCGAAGTAGCTGTTCAAAATCTGCTTCAACAGAGAAGAAAGATGGCTGCCCCAAGCCTTCTCCTTAGTCACCGTAGCACACTCACACACTGATGCACTCACGGTTTTCACTTCTCCACTGAAAACACACACAGCACCAAACCCTTTTCTCTCTTTTTGATCTTCCGCTCTTTCTCTGCTCTCTCCACCAAAAGCACACACGGTGCACTAACCCTTGTTTTCCTTCTATTTCTTCTCACAGGTTCTGGAACTCTCTCTCAAGCAAAACAAAAAAACCTTTTTGTTCCCAATTAAAAAAATCAAGTAATGTTGGGCTTCCAAAAACAAAACACTTGGGCCAAAATATTGGGCCTATTTTCATGGGCAAAAACCCAACAAGACAAGCATAAAAGCACTTTTTGCTCTTTTCTTCCATGAGTGAACACAACTTTTTCCCTTCAGTACTCACATTAACCTTACTGTTTGGACTTTATGCATTTGGCACATCTTACTGAGTACTCTCTGACGGGGTTGAATAAACATTAAACTAATATTTTTTCTCCGGTCCTGAAAAGGTACAGAAACCTTCAAGTTTCAACCAGTGAACAGGGTTTGGGTTTTATTTTTCACAACGCCTTGACTTTTCTTTAACTTACATATTTTTTTTACTATTGCGCTGTCAGTATTTTCCTTTGCAGATTTGAAGCCTTGCAACTTACCCTCCAAACTTTCCGTTGTTCAAAGATGGCAACCTTTACAGACACAATCCTTCATGGCCGAGCTCTACTTTCCATTGCTCAAGGACGAAACACATCCGACGAAGCATTACTCCTTCCGGTCTTTGATCCTGTCATTGGCTCTCCTTTTTTGTGCCAACCTGCAGTTGCCGACCTTGCCCATCCGACACAATGGTTCATTGACACCACGACGGACTTGCACGATCTCACCAATTCTGCCACCATTCCTTCCTCCAGAGTGCTCTTGTTGCGGTCATCACTCCATTCCAAAGATGATGCCACAAAACATTTTGCCTTGCTGGGTGATCAGATCAATGACGGAAAAGCCACTTGGATAGCTCTTCTTGCCAGCTTTGGCCAATTTTCATTCATTAATCAATATTGGGAGTGGGCAGAAGATGTACTTGGGCGATCTTCAGAAATACTTTCCAAGGCGAGGATCTATGGCGCCGTCTATGCTTCTCTTTTTCACATATGACCGTGATGCCAACCTCATTCAATCATTATGCGAGCATTAGTGTTCTTCCACAAACACACTTCATACTCTAGCAAGAGAGCTATTAATCTCCCTTTGGGATTTGAGTTATATTGGTGGTCTACCTGTCGGTCTATGAAAATTTACGACGAAGTCATCCCGCCAACAAGCGATCTAATAGGCGTCGACATGTACCTCCTTCCACCAAGTTGCAGGCACCTCTTTACGGCGTACCATAGAATTTTTCGTGCTTCAAAAACTCTACATATCACCGCCCATGACTGGATCCATTTCTGGTCCAGACTCAGAAGCAAATATTCAAATCCTTCTCCCAATGATCAGAGTAAGGGAGCAAGCAGGCCAACTGGACACACTAGCTTGCCACGACAACACACAAAGGATGAAGAAGGAGCATTCAACGAGCTAAGCATCAAAGCAAGTTTGAGGGAAGAGGTTTATTAAGCCGCCTTCATGTTGTGCTGGCTGTCCATATTTGTCCTACCCAACGGAAAGGCGAACCAAATTCATCCTACCGTCATCAAGGTTGCGAGCATGATGGCTTGTGGATCTACATTTTCTTTGGTGGTGCCCATTCTGGCGAGCATATACCACAACTTGAAGTAAATTTCGTCATCTCCTACTCCAAGTCAGTGCCACACGATCCTTCCCATGCACTATATCTACAGATGGCTTGGCAGCTACTTTGACACGTACCTTCCATCCCCACACTCTCAACTGAGTGTCAGAATGGTCCGACTAGCGGCGAGAAGAATGCCAAACACTTTACAGAATGGTCCGACTAGTTGACCCTTCGCGATTATCGTCCTTGTCCTTGTCTAACAATGACGAACGGTTAGTGATAGATGACGGAATGCAATCTCACTTCTGGATAGATTACACCATCAGTCTTCGTTCAAGCTACTTGACTCTTTGTTGCGATAAGCAGTATATTGTTAAGTCTTACAACCCTCATCGATTCTCATGACAGTTTGACTTTTATCAAGATGTGCCTGAAAGATTGGTGGAAGAAGCTTGCCCCATCAACCTACCCGATGTCGAAGGACTTTGGCAATCCTGCACGAAGCTTGACACCAATGCAATATTGAGAATTCCTGTATACTCACACAAAGGCCTTACCACAAAGCAATACCAAGAATGATGGACAAAGCATGCAAGTGACTTTGTTAAAGGAGACATTGAGCCAGTCGAGAAGCAAGAGAAGCCCAAGACTCCAGTCAGAATTCGCCTAACCAAAGGCAAAGGAGTAGTTCCACCTATTATCAATGCCGATGAACTTGAAGGCACTAATGCAACAACAAGCAATGCTAAGCCAAGCAAGGCCAAACCAACAGTTCTACATACTGTTAGCAACGAGGAAGTTGATGGCACTAATGCAACATCAAGCAAAGCCAAAGCAAGCAAAGCTAGACCAAACAGGGCCAAACCAATAGTTCCACTTGCTACAAGCACCCACAAAGTTGACGACACCAATGCAGCAACAAGCAAAGCCAAAGCAAGCAAAGTTAGACCAAGCAAGGCTAAACCAATAATTCCACCTGCTACTAGCACCCATAATGCTGACGGTGCCAATGCAACAGCAAGTAAAGCTAGACCAAGCAAGGCCAAACCAAACCAAGAAAAGGATCTACCTAAAGATGCATCCAAAGAAGTGAAGAAATCAACTCGACCTCAAGCCTAAGCCTCCCTTGAAGATTCCCGCTTCAAAACTTCCTTCCATGATTGTCAAAAATCCAACCACCGAAAATGGAGACAAGAAAAGAGCCTTGTGATTTGTGATGGGGACAGCAGCTCTAGCCAAGGTGATCGTCATTGTAAACGCCTAAAGAAGCAGAAAACCATAGTCCAAGTCACACCCTTGGAGGATATCCACATCGACACTAACGGTTTTTTCAAAGACATGCTTGATAGCAGCACACCTTCGGAGGATTTAGAAGCACATGTAAGAAAACACATACTTCCTCGAATGCTTTCACATTTTTTACTTTTTCTATTTCACTAAGCTGTTTAAGTTTTTCCTGTATATGTGCAGTTGGGAGTCAACAACTTGAATCTTGATGATGAACTATACTCTCAAAGCAGTGGAGGTTCTAGAGATGGTCCAGATTCTTTTGGATTGCTTTCTAGTAAGGGAAGATCTGTCGAAGAAGCATCGTGTCAAATTTCTCATTAGAAGGCTCCTGTTGACATGCCCAAAGTACCAATAACCAAACCAAGACAATCTCGAGTGAAACCTTTTGGTCCTATGTTGTCCACCGTTAGTGTTTTTCAAAGGAATGATGTGATTTCTGAAGGTCGACGTGAATATGTCTTGAGGTTGTGAACCCGACTTTCATATAAGATCGGGAAGACCCACTTGGATTATGTTGATAGCATTGAAGACGAGGCTGAAAAGGTTCTTGAAGAGATGAGAAACATGAAAGCAATGGATATTTCTCCAGTGCAGCGCAACCTTAAAAGCTTCTTTGATAATATTCGAACGTCTAAAGCTTGTTTTGCTTCTACCGACTTGTGTGCCAGCCAGCTAATGGACATTTCTCAATCTCTTTCTCATGCTAAACTTAGAGAAGATGAGATAGTCAAAGAATCTAAACTTCATCAAGAAGAATTTGAAGCCCTTGAAGTTGAAAAGAGCGCTGGAAGCCATAGACATCAAGCTAAAAGCCAAGGAAACAGCAGCCATTGTGGATGAAGGGAAATTATCCAAGGTGCGACTTGAGATCTCTAGCCTTAAAGATAAAGCCTCAGCCGTTGAGAAGGCTGCAATACCGAATGATGAAGACATACCAAAATCAGAGGAGATGAAGAGGTTGCTTGAAGCAAGTCAGAAGGAGTTGGCGAACTTGAAGCTGTTTCCTTAGTTTTTGTTTTTGCCATTAGGAAAGATTGTTTCCCTTTTTTTTATTGTTAATAACATTTGGTCTACTTATTCATTTGAGGAATATAGCAAACACAATTTGTTATTATTGATTAGAGGAAAGACTGTTTCCTTTATTTGTTTCATGATTAATAACATTTGGTCTACTTATTCATTTGACAAATATAGCAAACACAATTTGTTTTTGTTTTTTTGTTATGATTGTGCTTGGAATAAAATTTCAATATTGCCTACGTACCCAAAATAAAGTCTTCTAATTCTTCTCTTCAGTTGTTGAAACGAGAGCTTGATGCTTGATCTCGAATCGAACGGTGGAATCTTCTCCGAGATTTGTGAAAAAGTTGATGACTTGGATTGAATGCTCTTCGAGGCTTTGATTCAAAGAACTTCTTGGTGCATGCAGACTTGAAGAATTCTGAAGGGCTTAAGGGCTTTGATTTTCAAAGCTCTGAAGCTTGTATGCTTGAATGTCTTGATTGAAAAAATATGAGAGGAAGCACCTTTCATATTGATCTCTTTAATTATTTCCTATATTGAATTTAAAAGGAATAATAACTATTTGATAATTACCTTTTCTTTCTTTTTATTTTAGAGAAGGTAATTATATATATAAAGAGATATATTATTATTCATCAAGTAGCCTAATTTGATTGGTCAGACTTGATAAAATAATAACTGTGTCATTTTGACACGTGACACCATTTGATTAGTCCATTTACATGTCTCTGACTTTTGACCATAGACATTTGGCATCACTTGATTGGCTCGTCCATGAAATTTTGACTTTGACTTTGACTTATAGACATTTGGCGATATTTAATTGGCCAATTTGTATTCCCTAGCAACACGTGGCAATTTGTGATAGTCTACAATTTTTTACATGCCTACGGGATGTCGTGAAAAAATTTAGATAGTGAGGCAAAAGGGGAGTAAAGCTGGAGTCTCCTATTCTCTTCTTCCAATTTCTCATCTCTCAACTTTCGTATTCGAGTCTATGAGGGTCGTGAGGTGTCAAAATGGGAGGCGATGTGATTGTGAAGCTACTTTAATGTCTAGCTGTGAAATCAATCTCTCTCTCTCTCTCTCTCTCTCTCTCTCTCGTCAAATCATGTGTCATGTAAAATGGAATCATAGTGTTTATTAATGCTACTGTAGGTCCACTCGTCTCTTTCGGTCCCCCTCTAAACCTAGCTGAAAAGGGCTACTAGTGCACGAGGCACCGCTATTGCATGGTCTGGGGAAGGATTGGATGTGCGCATTTGATATGCGCAGCCTTACTTTGCAAGCAGAAAGACTCGAACCCATGACTACAATAGGTTACATTAGAGGTCACATCGTCGAAACCTTACCCTTGCGCCCAGGCTTCCGATGATCAAACGGTCAAGCCCAAAGCTCATGACTTGTTCTAAACACCACATGCATATGGAATTTCATCGTGTGTAATGAAATCCTTTGTTTGAGAGTTCTAAATAAGCTCCAATGATGAAATTGTTTGCCGGCATAATGGTGTGCATATCTCTCATGAAATCATGCTTGAAAAGGTATTATTGTGCTTGAAATATTACTTCATGGTTGTGCAGGATGCTCAAAGGTGAACCGTGAACTCGAATTCAATGTATCCTCCAAGGGCCCTTTTCCCAAGAATATTCAGAAGTTGCTCAAAATTTTGCAAGTACCTGCTGTAGTGTCTAGCTTAGCGCCCAATAGTTTTGCTCTAAATAGAGTGGTGGTGAAATAGGAGACAATTTTTTTGATTACCATCGTTTTCTTCTTCCTCTTCTGTCTGCAATTGGTTTCTCTCTCTCTCTCTCTCTCTCTCTCTCTCTCTCTCTCTCTCTCTCTCTCTCTCTCAATACAAAAGAGCTTATGTGATCTTTCACAACCAAACGAATCAAACTTTCTTATGAGCACTTGCACTTGAATAGCCCCCTCCTCAAAGGTCGCTGGTTCTTTATCATGGCAAGTACATTGTTGACATATCTAACTTGCATTAACGTTTTTAACAAGATTTCATAAGATTCCTCTCGTAACGATTCCAGGTTGTGTTTGTTGGACCAAACATATTGTTGACATAAGATCAAACAAAAAACATAAATTTTTTTTTTTTTTGAATCAGAAACAAAAAACATACTGTTGACATGAGATTTTGCCATGAAGAGCCACTGGCAATTGTTCTCTTTCCTATACCATTCGTTCCGAATGTACCTACAATGCTTGTATCTTCTGAACTTGTACTTTATAGCGAATCACATATACTTCGATATCTGCATCACTCGAATTTGTGGCGGCCGGTGACACTCAGCTAATCAGCTTACCTATGATTTGTTGACAATTTCTCTAACAAGCTTCGACTTCAAGCTTGATGGACTAGAATAGATCGAACAATAAACCAAGTAATGTGTCTCGTAGACTTCGATTTGAGGTTTAGCATTTGGAGTCTGTGGACTAATTTACAGGCCAAGGACGAGTCCGCTAATTTTGAATGGACACGTTAATGGTTTCAGGAAGCTTATGAGGGTTTGGAAAAATAAAATAGTGGTACAGTATATTTTGTATTTCTATTTTCTATTTTTTCTTGAAAAAAACATACATTCGCGTAACTTTTATTGACTCACCACAACAAGGGCATGTGGCCCACCCGTGGTTTTGACCGGACTAATAGAGTCTGTTTTAATCACTCATGGAATTAACACATTTTCATGTCGACTAGCCTCGAAATAGTGGCAGTCACATAAGCATGTATGACCGACACTATTTTCAAGTATGACCGACACGATCTTCAAGGATTTTCAGCTCAGTTCAAAGGGGAAAACAAAAGTGATTTTCAACGGTTTATCAAAGCATCGGACAGAAGTAGCTTAGTTCTCGAGAAAAACAACAATAACCTCGATTCCTCGATGGCTTTTAGGAGTTCGGGTGGTATTTCTTTTCCTTTCCCAAGTTGTATATCATTCTTGAAAGCGGAAATCCTTTGTGAAATAGAGCTGCATAGAGATGGTCAATGAAGTGCTTGCGGGTGTCTACGCCTGTCAAGTTCAAGAAGACAACGTATTTCCATCGAGATAGCGTGTAAGAGGAAGAAGTTACTTTGACGCTTGTCGAAACCACAGCTAGCTACTGTATTATAGAAAGCCAATTAGAAAAAAAAAAAAACTTAAGAGAAGATCATGGAATTTCAAGCCTATCTCTCCTCTTGCTCTATTACAAAAGCAACTCGTTTGTGGATAAAAAATGACAATGTAATTGGAAAGATGATCAACAATTGCCAGGGCAATCACTGTCTCAGGCTGCAAGTTTTGCATCACTAAACTTCATCAGAGTAAGAACTTTTCAAAAAGAGGGGGAAAAACCACAACTTTATAGCAAGTAAAGCAATTAGTACTAAATATATCAAACAAACAAATCCTGCCCATCTCATATAAAACCCAATTAACTACACAATCCAAATCCAAATACCCCACAATTACTACATTACATGATGTTACATACAAACCAAAACAACCATTTCTGAGATCCCCAAAGTCCCAAGTTCCAACTTCCAACCCCATGCTTAAAACCAACAACTAACAACGGCTTCCCCGACTGTCCATATACTGTAAAACTAGTTAGAGCTACCTCACTACAACAGGGTTTTGGGAAGAATTTCCAGCAACTTCTGTTCATTCATGCCAAAATAGAGGCTCTGGAGGATTAAAACAATTTGAATCACATTTGAGAGACCAGCACAAGCATCAAATAACATTTCAAGCACAAGATCTGCTTCAGTGCGATATCTTTCTACGCAAAGATAATATGAAAAATCGTACAGACAAATTTAGGTAATGTCAATAATGGAGCCAATTTAAACTTCTCAAACTAAGGATGTCATGACACATTAAGTTGCACATCCTTGTGATGTAAGAACAAATTATAAGCTTTAGGCTTGACCGAGTGCAATTTTGTTCACGTTACCCTCTCTCTTATTGGTTGAAACGGTGTATGTCCTACCCCTGCAATACACTTTTTGGTAAGCATGAAATCACTTTGTGGTGGGATCCACACCATTTCAACCGAGTGCAATTTTGTTCACCCTCCTTAAACGGCTTGATCACCTGATGATTTCATCACAGAATCATAATGTTTAGAAAAAAGCGGTATGGGATAGACTGGTGGAGCAGTTTCAGAATCAGTTGGTGGAAATGGAACGGAGAAGGCAATTTCACTTCAATGTATTTGTGGGGATACTGGAGAAGAAGAAAAGGACTCCTTTGGCAAGCATAGTTTCATAAGTTCAATGTATTCGTGGAGATTGCGATACAATGTGCAACCTATTGGGGTGAGAGGGCTAGGGTGAAGAGAAGCATCTTAAATAAAGTCCTCTATCTCCGTTATCAACCCAAACACAAATCCTTCTGGAAATGGCTTTGGAGACTTTCCACACAGAGAGAGAGAGAGAGAGAGAGAGAGAGAGAGAGAGAGAGAGAGAGAGAGAGAGAGAGAGAGACGGGGTGTTGGTATTGGGGGCTGGTTGTCCCTCGAGTATGGAGCTTCGTGGAGTACCCAATATCTAGAAGAGCAATTAGCATTATAGACGTCACATCAGAAGCGTCCAACACCATTATAGACGTCACATCGGAAGCGTCCAACACTATCTGCAAACGTATCCAACATTTATGCCAAAAGTGAACTATTTACTAGCTTTGCCTTTGTAGGCATGACGAGGAGCCGCTAATCATGTTCTCATCTATTGCAAGGTGGCCTCAAATTTGTGGGGCTTGGTGTTAGCTTACTTTGGGTTTTGAGTTTTCTTGCGAGATGGTCCAGGTGGTTGTCCAGCCCTTTTCCCCTCCTGCGAGGGGGTTGGGAAAGCTGATAAGGAAGGCATAACCGTGAGCCCCTTTATGTGTCAACCAGCTGCCCTAGACAAAACATAACAAGAAGCAGTGTTCTAAGTTTGCTACTCGCTAGTCGCTCGGCCAAGCACCTTGGAGCGAGTACTTGGCGTTAGTCGGCGAGTAATGCCCACCGAATAGGGATTAGTCCCCTCGCCCAGGCACCTTGGAGCGAGTACTCAACGAGGAATACCTGGTTTTAGAACACAAACAAGAAGACTTTCAAATAGTTCAGGAGCTTGTTTGTATGCTCAAGAGTTCCTTTTTGTCCATTTACTATGGAACTATTAAGGATAAGTGCCACATTCCTTGGATCATAAATTTGTTGTTTAGGGCTTCCTCCCCATGAATTTTGTACAAGGTTATATATATAGCTTGTTTCGTATTGTCGGATGTCCTCTTAACAACATTGTGCTTTAGGATGACCCTTTATTACACTTCTTTTACTAATCAATTCAAAAAAACAAATTGCAGTGTTTAGACATGCATAGTGCCTGCATCATAACACTTAATTTCACATATAAGATAACAGAACAAAGTTATCCCACTTTTTGGGTGCCATTATTACTTACATAACCAGAGGAGAAGCACTGGGAGACAAAAGACAACAACATGAAACATTTCTATTTTTTGAAATAAGTAACAAGCAATACAAGAGCAAATTATCAAAATATAGAAAACCAAATCTTCAAGCACATATCAACTGACAACACAAATAAGTAACAGTTCTTTGAACTTACCATTTTTCACCGTCACTACCATATCCATTTACCTAAGCACGTATCCATTTACCTAAACAAGAAAAAAGGAAGCAAAGATCAGATGATTCTTAGCACTTAATTATGAGGCAGGTATGGAAATGGGGATGCATTACTACCTAATGAATAGAAGTCCCCAACCAAAGTGTCACTCGAGGAACCTTTAGTTAAGTAGGCAATCACATTTAAAGGCAGATTTGAAGACCGTGAAGGAGTTGTCAACTTTAGGTGCTTCAACTTACGAAATGGAGAAAGACGATTGTTAAGAGAATCGGGATCCTTTGCAAGGGCCTTATCGAATCATAAATAAACAAACAAGTCAGATAATTAATTTGTATTTCGGTCTAAAAAACTAAGCAGCGTTAAAAACATATTTAGGTGTTAGACAGTAAGAGGAAGATAAGAGAGTTTCTGAGGTCGCATGTAGATATAAAATATTATGATGTTTGTACATGACAGTGGAGTGGTATAGGCCCTATTAAGAATATGTCCGACCAAGGGACTTACTGTTCTCTATGGTCTTCTATGCCTTTTCAACAACTACCGATGGCCATCACATTGCAACTCCAGGAACATAACCTGACCACGTTGGAGCATCCTCTAACAAATGGTGTAGCCATTCTACTTACTAGTTTTTTCTAACGCAACGAGTTGATCATACTCCATTGCAGACCTTGCTAAGTGTGAGGATTTCCAGATCACTGTTGTACTGCAATGACAAAAATAAATCACCTTTGGATTCTCAGTCTTTAAATGAGATATACAAATTGCATTACTATATTTTTCAAGTATAATTGGATATCTTCTATAGTGCAACACATAGTTTAGCTTGTGGAAATTATTCTTATTGCTAACCCCACAACTCTGAAATTAATTTAGAACTTATCAAAATAATTTTCGTAGTTTATGACATGACACAAACAATGACAAAATTCTCTCTTCCTGTCTCACGTTTCAAGAGACTTCAGCAAGAAACAACCCCCACATAGAGTAACTCACCCAATATCGAGGAACTCTTACTCAAATTTTCACGATTTTATGGTAAATGCGACAAGCATTCTGTGTACCCTTTCAGATTCACTAAAAACTCTCTAGAGCATGTAAACCGATTCCACGAATTGCCATAGGGAAAACTTAGTGACAACAAACAAGTGCCAAAGCACCCATTCCAGATTTCCAGATCTAAAAATCAACTTAACCGAAACAGTGCAATGTAGCGCGCTGAACCGAAACGGTGCTTCAACCACGCTATCAAATCTCAATGGTTTGTCACCTTAGGCACCTTTATTAACCAATTACCTTTCCCCATAAAGTTCCACCTTTTCAATTCTGCTAACATTTTGAACATAAAAAAAGAAGATACAATTGAATCATCAAATTCTACTGCATACAATGAACGAAGTCTTGTCTCAATGTAAATCACTAGAATTCCAAACTAAAGATGTGAGCCAAACTAGATTAACTTCATTTATAAATGACTCAATCACGTGAAGTTGAATGACTAGCATACATTGGTGGGTGAAAACCTCAAGTTTGTCTTGATCCCAAAACGTTAAAACATTCCCCAATGGTCACAACCTTTCAAAATGGTTATGCAGTTATGCTTCTTCCCAACAGACACCAGTTAAACCATCAAGCCAGATAGACCCACCCTCACCCTTTTCATGTATGGAATAAGTGAAAATATTGTCTCAAGCAATGCAGCAAAACAAAACGCCGGCATGTAAAACTTGATAGATATCATATATCTCCATACCCGTTCACGCATATATATGTCATTTCTTGTTTCAACAAAAAAAACTACCAGAAATAGACAAGCAATTTAAAACAAACTATCAGTCAAGTTCTATAAATTGGTACAAAAGGAAACCGATCATATTCACGGGAATAAAAGAACTACGAGGCTTTGCCATGAAAAGAACAAAATAGCAGAATATGCAGCGGAATGAATTTACAAACTAATTACATGTGAACTACTATCCCTAACACAAAAACTAAACCCGCATCTGTCTTAAGATTGTTAGAAAATATATTTACTTTTTGTGATGAAACCAACAATATGAACATGCAATAAAATCAGAACTCAAAAACCTGGAAATCGTTGAAAACAAAATGGTGATCAAGACAAGTGTTGCACTATGTGCTTAAGACAGATTCATCCCTGCTACAATGCTCACGGTTTGCGTGGACGTCTCTATCTAAGCACTACTTGATCGAAGGCCCCAACAAAAGCAATACACAATCAATGGGTCAGTCGAACCAAACTTGTGTTTGTACTCTTTCAAATCTAGAATTTCTGACTCAATGAAAGTATACAAAACCAACTCTCTGAAAATGAATGAAGAATGCGATATCTTAGTTGCACGAAGTGGGAGCTGGGGCGAGGAAGTGGGAGCAAGGGAACACAAAAGCTCCCAAAGTTGGGAGCGTGAGAGGAGAGTGTACATATATTTTGAAAATAATGTAGCATAGAGTATTCACTTTAAAAGTATAATCATTTTAGGAAGTAAAAATATGGACCAAATCCTCATAAGTGTAAGAAATGGACTAGTGTTACAATATAGTATGATTTTCTTTTCAAGATATCACAACTTGGGCTAGATATATGAGTTCATCAAAGACCAATTAATAAAGCCAATTGATAAATCCCTGCTTTCCTATGCAAAGATCATACAAAAGCTCCCATCTTTGTAAAAAGCGAGCACCCATCTCAATGGGATCAGGCTCCTGTCAAACTCCTTAGTTGGGAGCGCAAAAGCAAGCTCCCAAGATGGGTGCGACACATCATCGATTCCCTCTACTAGCATCACCTTTATTAACATTTCCAACAATATTATTGTCACAGTCACACACAAAAAGAGTACCATTATCCTAAAAGCCCAAATGATATGCTAGCTCAAATGTAATTTTAATGACATGGATGAGAAAGAAACCATCTAAGTCATTGAAACATCAACCTCAAAAAGGGTAAAACCAATATGACAAAGAACACATATTACCTCAACAGTATCCATGGACAATGTAACGTAATCTGCTTCTCCAAGCTGTTCAAGCATCTTCATCACATTAAGGGGCATCCTTTGCAAGATTTCTTCATCTGGTACATCATATGATTCATATTCATCAAAAGACCATGTTTTCAGGCACACGTGTACATTGTGAAGACAAGGGAGACTTGCTGCAGAAAAGACAGGCAAAGCGTGTCCTTCCAACTTGAAGGATGTCAGCCCAGGTGCTGAAACCACAATCTTGGATTCGAAACAGCTGCCACAGCTGCAATCATCATCATAGTAGTGTAATTCTAGGTTCCTAAGATTAGGAGCATTGATATTCAAACTATTCAACTCTAAGTCATCCAAAATCAATGTTTCCAAGTTGGTACAATTCCCAACAGTCCCAGTTATGAAATTGGCATAATCATGGCAGCAACCGGCGAGACGCAGAGTCTTTAATGCAGGTAACCGCAGCGGTTTGTCCGGTGGCATACCAAAGGCATGACACGCCAACGTAAGGCTTATAAGAGAACTAGAGGAAATTCCAAGGGCTTCGGATAGGCAGGCGGGAAATACCGAGTGTTCCACATACGAATTCCAGTCGGGCCAGAGAAGCAATTCTTGAACATTGTGTCGAAATGCATAGCATATGCAGTTTTTGACAAGGTCTGCATCCAAGAATAAAATGCACCGTAAGTAGAATCGGAAGACGCTCGAGGCGTCTCTGAGAGACAAGACCTGATTCACGAAATGTGCGAATCGACGTTTTTTGGTCTCGCAATGAAAATTACCCGGAAATGCGTCGTAATCCAAGTGTATGTTTGGTACCGAAGTCCAAAGGTACCTCCATCTCTTTGACAAAACGGAGGTCTGGACGACGGATGTGGTGTCGATGGAGGAGAGGATTTGGTGAAGAATGGAGTCGGGTAAGCTGCTGATTCTGTCTTCTTCTTCTTCTTCTTCTTCTTCTTCTTCTTCTTCTTCTTCACCGCCGATTAGTTTCCTTTTCTTCTTCTGATGCCTCCTCTTACTACCCATATCTTCGGTGCTCTGCTCTTTTTCTTTAATTTTTGAACTGAATCTTCAGAGCTGCTCCGAAAGATCAATTCCTACACGCCTAATCCTGACCTAGGTCACGTAATCCCGGCATATCTTGGCCCTCGCTCTCGATTTATGCTCCCCTGCTTCTCAATTGTACGTCATTCCACATTTTCATTCTGGCTCTTTTTGAACTCAAGGAAAAGAAAGAAAAATTAAAAACTAAAGACTTTGCCCTTTCTACTTACAGTATATTGTTTGGTTGGAAGAGTTGAAAAAATAAAATAAAATTTTAAACAGCGAATTGTTAATTTTTTCTCCCATTTTCGAGAAATTTTCAGTGTTGGGTGGATACCACGTGGTACCCATTCGACGCATTCAGGCCGTCCAAGAGTTTTTTGGACGGTCCAAATTTTAAAAAAATTAAACTCTTCCTTGGAATTTTTTTCTTAAATTCGGACCGTCCAAAATATTTTTGAACGGCTTGAATACATGAGCGGACATTAGGTAGAATATACCCACCCGACATTGAAAAACTTCTTCCCATTTTCCTCTCATTTCCCTTTCTTTTCTTTTGACCTAGGCTACATCAATTATTTAAAATTGTTGTCCTTTATACTACTTGGCAACTAGAGACTGCGCACATGCATGCGATACATGTGTAAGTCGAATCTCACATAGCTTCGCGGTTATAATTTGATTGACTGAATTTTGATTAAAGATTTTTGTTAACATGTGCTCCTAAAGGCATATGATAAGATCATATTAACTCCCTCATTTAACATCATTTAAACGGAGAATCTAAGGTTGAAGTTACAGCCATAAACTCCCTCATTTTTTTTTTAAAGGAATTTATGACGGTAACTCCTTCATTAATCCTTATTAGAAAGAATAATTTTTTCATGTTGGACAAATGTACCCCAATCCAACATACCCCATTCCCTCCCAAAAACTTTCGGCATATTATTTCCATCTCATGAGCAATGTTCATATGAATTGTTTTTTAAAAGAATTGAATACAATGTTCAACAACCACATGTCAGATTAAAAAAAAAAAGATTAGCAAACGCAATATTTATTAAAAAAATCATATTAACATAAACATTCATCTAATACTTCAAACAAAAAAGTGGGTTTCCATTTTCTAATCCTATCATGTTCATTAAACAAGATTAATTAAACCCACTTTTGTGAAAGTAGTTGGTAAAAATTTTCCTTTTTTCCCTCCACCACATTTCATTTGGCTCCGGCCTTCATATCAGAAGTGTTCGCTAAAATGAAAAAATATTTTAGCTTATTTTTGTCTTTATTCAAAAAAAAAAAGAGTATCGATCATAATTTTTTACTTTTTTCAATGCTCTCATCGAGACGAACTAATAATCTTGAAAAATTTTGTTGCAATTTTTGGGCTTGTTTCTGTCTTTATTAAAAAAAATAGTTCCGATCATCATTTTTTATTGTTTCTGAATGCTCCTGTCGAGACGAATCAAATATATGTAAAAATTTGACCCGAAAAATAACAAATGCAAATTAAATTAAATAAAGACAAAAAAAAAATTGACTTATTTAAGCCAACCGAGGCCTTAATCTGATGAGTTATTGAATAAATATTGTGTTTGCCAATGTTTTAAAAATCTAATACGAGTTTTTTAGTTTTCGAAAGATTTTCGATAATGCTAATGAGTTGGGAGGGAAATGGTTACCTATTTAATTGGTGGAGTGTTTGGTGGAATCGTGGAAGTCCGGACGCATGTGGGACCGATTCTTAAAGCCAAAAATAAGAAGATATTAAATTATTTAGACCGTTTGGTGGAATCGTGGAAGTCCGGACACATGTGGGACCGATTCTTAAAGCCAAAAATAATAAGAGATTAAATTATTTATACCATTGGTGTAAATATTTGTTTTTTCCAAATCAATTACATCGGTCACTTTGCCACGCTCTATTAATTGAGATCACTGTTTTGAAGATGTAGCGCAATGTACTGTAATTGATTTGGAGAAAATAAATATTTACACCACCGGTATATATAATTTATTCTCAAATAAAAATAAAATGGCAGCAAATTTAAATGTTGAAAGTGGGGGTATTTCTGTTCCAAATGGAAAAAGATAATCATTTCGAAAAGAATTAATGAAGAGTTTGTTTCAAATTTAGATTTTCCATACAAACAAATATAAATGAAGGAGTTCTTTATCATATGCCTTAAAGGCACGTGTTAACAAAACCCTTGATTAAAATACGTAAAATTTGATTTGCATGTGCCCAGCCTCTAGTTACAATACGAATATGCATGTCACCTTGTAATTAAATTTAAGAGCTTTAATTCCATCGCCTCAAATATAAATAACCGAGTACAATGACGCTGTTAGAGCATCCACATCAAGGTCGCTACTCGACCCTAAAAACTATAGTAACGCTCAAAACTCAAAAAAACTCCCAAAACCTATGTTTACCAGCCTCGTTGGAATAACCAGAAGAATAGCTGGAGCTACAGTCTCTCGTGGCTACAGTCTCTCGTTGATACACACGAGGGACTATTCACAGGCTACTTATTATTTTATTGTTCTCGATCTGGAGTAAACAGTAATATAGATTGTGTACCAGTCGTATGGGGGGAGAGCTTGATGTACTCCCAAATCTTCTTGACGGCGTTGGTGTGAGAGGTTGACGAACTGCCAGAGCGCCAGCAAGACCTTGAGAATATCAGTGGGTTAGGTCGGTTCCGGGGCTTCGAAGACGATGACGGAGGCTTCTTCTTGGGAGGCGACCGCTGTGGCTGGGGGTTGATCGATAGAGAGGGGCTTGAGGGTTGATCAACGGAGAGGAGCTTGATGAAGTAGTTTGGTTAGCTAATTTCTGGTGAAGTGTCGAGTTTAGTAAATACAGGGGAAGAGAGTAACGTTAGAGAGAGAGAGAGAGAGAGAGAGAGAGAGAGAGAGGAGTAAAGTTAGAGACAGAGAAAAATTAAGATGGATTAAGTTTTGCTTCTTTTTTTTTTTAAGAATAAAGAAACAATAATTTTAATGAGATATTTTTTATATAGAGAGTCTCATGCATGAGATATTTTTAAAGTGAGTAATTAAATTAATAAAGTGACTTTTTTTAAGGTGTAATTTGGTCCAAAATATAGAGATCCTAATGCGGATGCTCTTAAAGTCCACAAAAGTTCGCAAAGTTAATTTAAAGTCCGCAAAAGTTACAGCGTCCTCTTATAAGTATTTTACACCTAAACAAATAGAGCCTAAACTCCGGAGTTAAGAACTTTTAAAAAAGAGGGGGGAAAACCACAACCTTATAGTAGCAAGTAAAGCAATTATTACTAAAAATATCATCCAAACAAATCCTGCCCATCTCATATAAAACCCAATTAACTACACAATCCAAATCCAAATACCCCACAATTGCTACATTACATGATGTTACATATATACAAACCAAAACCACCATTTCTGAGATCCCCATAGTTCCAACTTCCAACCCCATGCTTAAAACCAACAACTAAACAACACCTTCCCCGACCGTCCATACACTGTTAGAGCTACCTTAACACACTACAACAGGGTTTTTGGAAGATTTTCCAGCAACTTTCCGTTAATTCATGCCAAAATAGAGGCTCTGGAAGGATTTAATATTTTGAATCACATCCGAGCAACCTGCACAAGCATCAAATAACATTTCATGCACAAGATCTGCCTCAGCACGATATCTTTAATTTCTAAGCAAGATACTACTATTAAAAATCATACACACAAAAGGAGGCGATCAGGTAATGTCAATAATGGAGCCAATTTAAACTTCTCAAACTAAGGAGTAAGGACGTCGTGACACATGAGAAAGTTCCACATGCCTGTGATGTAAGAACAAATTATAAGCTTTAGGCTTGACCACATGATGATTTCGTCACAGAATCATAATGCTTAGATAAAAAAACCCAAGCCTGCTGCATTAGATTGAACAAAAAACTCATTATGTGATAAATTTTCCTACATCAACTTGATACAAACTACAAACCAATTTTCTTAACAAATTATGTGAGATATTATTGGCACAGTAACAACAGAGAATATAAAAGTACAGATTTGACAAATTCAATCTCAAACAACTGACCCGTCTCCTAGACTTCAATTTAGCCTCTCATGACATATTGAGGAAACGGGGATGGTGCTGTGCAACGGGTGCCTAAGGATATCTTACAATCTTTAACCCTTGACTACAGATGATTCCTTCACCAAATACTCAAGCCTGCTGTGCAGGGGGTGCCTAAGGAAGGAGGACATAAATATTTTTTACTTGTTTTTCTTGTCAACAAGAAAGGGTGGATTGCATTTTCTTCTCTGTGTTTGGTTTAAATTAAGAAAGTAAAGCAAACGGAATAGTTATAAATTAGGGTTACCTTAGTGGGCCACCTTTTTTTCTTATCAGTAGTTCGCCATTGTAGACTTCGAAATAGGAGATCAATTGATCAATCATTGCTAAAAGCGAGAGTTAGATAATTTTATTTTCCTCAATGGAAGTTATATTCGTTTACTTATTTGTCCCATTAATTGGTCTCCTAGTTGAGTTCCTTGTGGTTATGAGCTTATATACAATTTGATGTAATCCAGATACTTATCACTTGTAATAAATAAATAGTGAAGGGTATAATATGTTTTATTGCGTAACCTTTATTTCCATCAACGGTTGTAACCTTTATTTCCATCGACTTCGTATACAAGAGCAAGAAGAAGCTACCTCGATGCTTGTCAAAACTCTACTGTATAATAGAAGATCATGGAATTTCAAGCTATCTCCTCTTCCTCTTTAACTAAAAGCAACTCGTTTGTGGAAAAAAATATACTCCTAATTGGAAATGGAAAGATGATCAACGTTTGCCAGGGCAATTACTGTCTCACACTGCAAGTTTTGCATCAGTAAACTTCATAATAAGATTCTCAAACACAACTTGATAGAAAGAAAAGCAATTCGTACTAAAAATATCATCTAAACGAATCGTGCCCATATGATATAAAACCCGATAAACTACGCGAGAACATTATATGATGTTGCATACAAACCAAAACAAACATTTCTGAGATCCCCCATGGTTCCAACCCCATGCTTAAAACAAAAAACTAACAACACCATCTGCAACTGTCCATACACTGAAAAACTATTTATAGCTACCTTAACACTACAACAGGGTTTTTGGAAGATTTTCCAGCAGCTTATGTCCATTCATGCCAAAATAAGGGCTCTGGAAGGATTTAATACTTTGAATCACATTTGAGCAACCTGCACAATGATCAAATAACATTTCAAGCACAACATCAGCTTCAGCACGGTATCTTTTTAAGCATGATTATGTGAAAGATCTGTACACACAAAAAGGAGGTAATTCCAGATGCCTGTGATGTAAATGAAATTATAAGCTTTAGGCTTGTAATTTCATCACAGAACCGTAGTGCTAAGTAAAAATACTCAGAGACGGGGGAGCTCGCAAATAACCTACAATAGAAGTTTATAATATACTCTGGTTCCATTTCACAAGCCACAAAGATTGATGAAAACAGTGTGGAGGAAACAAATAAGAATAACAGAAGGGAGTAGAGAAGCTTATCAAAAAAGAAAGAAAGAAGGGAGTAGAGAAGAAGAAAATAGAGAGAGAGAGAGAGAGAGAGAGAGAGAGAGAGAGAGAGAGAGAGAGAGAGAGAGAGAGAGCAATGCCAGACCTGCTCACATCGTTAAAGTCCTCACCAACAGACTGCTTGACATCCATTTTACAGGGTAGAGTTCCTTCTCTTACCTAATATACCTAGCGGGATGAGATAGAGTGGTGGAGCACTTACAGAATCAGTTGGTGAAAGTGGACCGGAGATGGCAATTTCAGTTGAAGGGCGGAGGTTAACCCTCATTAAGAATACTGAACAAGTCTCCCTACTTACTTTATGTCCTTACATGCGATTCTAGTCTAGGTGGTTAGGATTCTGGAGAAGAAGAAGAGGGACTCCTTTGGCAAGCATAGTTTCATAAGTTCAATGTATTCGTGGGGATTGAGATACAATGTGCAACCTATTAGGGTGAAGAGACTAAGCATCTTAAACAAAGGGGAGAGAGAGAGGGTGTTGATATAGGGGGCTGGTTTTTCTTCAAGTAAAGAGCTTCGTGGAGTAATTGAACATCTTACGAGGGGTCAATGTTGCACAGGGGTGATCCTTTGAAAGGGTGGGCATCAAGGAGGTCTTGAATGAGTTTTTGAAGGTGGCTTGCTTTAAGGTCAGTTAGGGGAAAGAAATGTTCTCTCTATGTTTTGTTGGTTTACCTTTCTGATAGGCGCCTCTGTTGATGTTCTGGAGCATTTCATCAAAGCCGCCAAAAGGTTGTCACCAATTACATCAAGAACTTGGAGAGTGATGAAACACAAAGATCGTCAGTAATCTCAGAAACCACGCATTAAGTCTGTGTACCCATCTTTATATATCTATCTACTGGAGCTGAGTCAACTTAGCTGGCTAGCTCATATACTGAATATGATGCAGCGACCTCGAGTCCTTTTATTCCTTTTTCTCTACAAGCACCACGTAGACCAAAGGTGTGACATTCTCCAAGCCTTTTGGATATGCGTGCATGGCAAGCAGAAGACCAACAAAATCAACTGTATTATTTAAGCCGGCAAAAACCGACTTTTGCACAAAACAGAAAAATAGAAAAAGATAATTCATGTCCGCTTCACAATCAAGCAAGACATGCTCCACTGTCTCATCCCCTGTTACAAATGCACACCAATGAGGCAAAAGAACAGCCTTCCTTTCGAATAATCAATGGCAAGAATGGAATCTAATGCGGTTGTCCTCTCAACAAAACCTACTTTGTTAGGCACACCAGTCTTGTAGTTTTCAAATTTACTTGAAATACGTACATACAAAATACAAGTAATACAAAAGAAGATAGATTGAAAATTAAGAAACAAAAACCACAAGCACAAGATCAAGATCAACAAAAATGACAAATATGGTAAGAGTGCTTCACACTTACCATTTTTCACGTCACTATCTCCATTTACCTAAGCACTGAAAAAGGGAGCAAAGATTAGATCATTAGTAGCTCTTAGATGATAAGCAAGGAATAGAAAAGGAGAAGGATTATTACCTGAGGGAACTCCACAACCAACTTGCCACGAGAGGAACCTTTAGTCAAGTAGTTAATTGCATTTAACGGAAGATTTAAGGTAGGACAATAAGGTGGTAAGAACTTTAGGTGCTTCAACTTACAAAATGGAGAAGGACGATTGTTAAGAGAATCAGGATCCATTGCAAGAACCTTATCAATCACAAACAAGACAGACAATTAATCTTGATCATGGACTAAAAAAATAGGGAAATGATTTCAGTACTCCATATTTTGATAACCACACTCCAATGCCTGTGATCTAGAAATCAAGCTGTGTGTATTTTGGACACTAAAAGACAAATAATGGATTCCTGTTATAAAAAAGTGGCACTCAATAACAAAAAAACTAAGCTGCTGTGAAAATAGATCAGAGGAAATAAAAAGTTTCTAATGTTGCACGTAGATATTACTAAGTATGCTGTTGGACATTATAGTGGGGTGGTATAGGACTATTACGAACATGTCAGACCTAGGGATAGACTCATCATTTGATTTAGAAATTTCCCAAGGCTAACATTCCCTTGAATAGCATTTACAATCCTAACTCCCGAAGGTAGGCCAACTACTCCTAAGGTTATGCCACATTTGAAAATCGATAGTACTATGTAACCAAATTTAGGAAAACAAGTTACTTTTTTTATTGCAACCCAAGTTCATGAGACAAAGTCATAGTAACATTTAGATGAATCGAGGAATCAAGCAAGATAGTTCCATAAATTGTGCATAGTGTAGCTTTCTAAGGTCATAATCTAGGCGTACTCTGCTCGTCTTGACATGACAATTACACGTGTTTGCTAACTATTGCAGATGGAGATGACATTGCGGACCACATGGCAAATGGATGTTCATACACAATTGACTTAAGGTTGTGACTTCTGCTCATGGTGCAATTCGGATACAGGAACATGGATACCAAGTGGAGCTTTTATCATGCCTAGGAGGGACCAAGTTATGAAGGAATCAAATTTTGATGAGAATGACGATGGTGATTATGGTTTTTCAAGATCAAGGGATTGTGATGCTTGAAGACAAAAAATCATGAAGTTTGCATTCTTCTTTGTATAGGTGGAACATGGGTGAAAATACAGGCACCACATGTGTATTCTACTACCTTCTTTCTTGACTTGACTAGTTGTGAAGGTCTGAACTCTCAAGCACCATCCAAAATTGGTGACGTGCATCGTGCGTTTTGTTTGTTCATTCTAACAAGAGAGAATTTTAAAAAAGGGGGACTAACAAGAATCAATGTTGATTTTCCCGCAAAATAACATGATCTCCAAGACCCTCTAGATCTTCAAAAACCATATAGGATCATCATTAAAATCTCAACACCCAACTCTCCTCATATAACAAGGCCATCAGAATCACGAAGTATGAGTCAACCACCAATATTATTATCACACAAAAAAAGTACCATTATCCTCAAAGGCCAGAAGTTATGCTAGCTCAACCTAATGACGTGGACACTAAAGTATATCATGTAACATCAACCTCAGAAACGGTATTGTAAAGGGCCGAATATCCAAGGGACTCGTGGCCCGAGCCGCGTGTCCTTGAAGGCTCGGTGGACGCAGGTCTTTGGGTGCTCAGCACTTCTTGATGTATCCGTCTGTGGCCGAGGACTCTCAGTCCAAGGCTAAGGTACATCGCTCGGTTGGATCATGTTCCATTCACAATCAGGGATCCATACCCGAATAGTACACATAGGGTATGACCAACCCGGGTCTGACCGTTACGACCCACATAATTTACGAAAAGGTAGTTTGTGCACGTGGACATAACTGCTTGGTCCATATGTCATAACTGACATCATCCGGAGCAGTTACCTCGTGTGCCAAACACGTACTTACTTGGAGGGCAAGTTTGGAGGTTCTATATAAGGTACAAGGATAAACCCTAAGAGATGCGCCGTTAATTCTAACCCTAGAGTTTCCATTCCTATCTCCTTCCTCCAAATACTTACTTAACCCTTGGAGTGTCTTCCCAGTCGACTCCAACTGGTTAGGCACTAACGGTGGGTGTTCATCATGCAGGAAGCAATCGGTGGAGGAACCCTAGCGGCCTAGCCAGATGCGAACCGGAGCACCACCTGGCCCTATGACAATAAACCAGAACACCACAGGTATGACAACAACCAATAACAGTACCTGAAGGGCATGAAAAGTATGACGAAAAGTTCAAATTACCTCAAGGGTTTCCACTGACAATGTAAGAGAATTTGCTTCTCCAAGCTGTTCAAGCATCTTCATCACATTGAGGGGTATCCTCTGCAAGATATCTGCATCTAATTCCTCATAAATCCTCCCTCTATACAGGTTCACGTGTACATTCTGAAGACAAGGGAGACTCGCGGCAGAAAAGACAGGCAAAACGTTTCCTTGCAACTTGAACGATGTCAGTCGGGGTGCTGATACCGCAATCATCGATTCGCTGCAGCTGTCATCTTCATATTCTAATTCCAGTTTTCTAAGATTAGGAGCAGTGATATTCAAACTTTTCAGCTCTAAGTCATCCAAAATCAGTGTTTCCAAGTTCGTACAGATGCCAACAGTCTCAGTTATGAATCCGGCATAATCATACCAGCAACCGGCGAGATGCAGAGTCTTTAACGCAGGCAACTGCAACGGTTTGTCGGGTGGCATACTAAAGTCATGACACGCCAACCTAAGGCTTATAAGAGAACTAGAGGAAATTCCAAGAGCTTCGGATATGCAGCCGGGAAATTCCATGTGCTGCAGATCCACATCGCACTCGGGCCACAGAAACAATTCTCGAACATTGTGCCGAAATGCATAGCATATGCAGTTTTTTACGAGGACTGGATCCAATACATTAGAAGAAGAATGTAAGGTGAATCGGAGCACATTTGAGGCGTCTCTGAGAGACAAGACCTGGTTCACAAAATGCGTGAATCGACGCACTTTGGTCTCGCACTTATTTGGACCGGGAAATTCGTCGTAATCCAAGTGTATATTCGGTACCGAAGTCCAAAGGTACCTCCATCTCTTTGACAGAACGGAGGTCTGAATGACGGATCTGGTGTCGATGGAGGAGAGGATTTGGACGAAGATCGGAATGAAGGATGTTGTGTCGATGGAGGAGAGGATTCGGTGAAGAATGGAGTCGGGTAATCTGCTGATTCTGTCTTCTTCTTCTCCTTCACCGCCGATTAGTTTCATTTTCTTCTTCCGATGCCTCTTACTACCCATATCTTCAGAGCTGCTCCGAACGATCAATCCCTGCACGCCTGGTCACGGAATCCCGGGTATCTTGGCCCTCGCTCTCGATTTATGCTCCCATGCTCCTCAATTGTACGTCATTCCACATTTTCATTCTCTCAACCTCTTCTACGCTCTGCTGACCTACATCACACCCCGTCCGTCAACAACTTTTTCCACTTTTATTTTTGTCATTATTCAAATTTTGTTCGTGACCGATTCGTAGTTCCAAAAAGTCCAAAAAGTCTTATTGAAACAAGGTGTAAGCCCGTGTTCGTTAAGGAAAATAAGTACTTAATTATTTTTTGAGATAAAGGTAATACATTGTGAGAGAATAATTTGTCTCGTAATGTATATGTATTGTAAAAGAATGATTTATCTCGTAAGACAAGAAAAAATACTTAAAAATAATAATCTTATTGGAACGAAGCCCTGGTTTGAAATTGTTGTTCTATATGCTTAGAGCAAGTTTATTAATAATTAGGTAAAAAAAACTTGTGAACAGTGCACATTTTTTATTTTACCTACTCACATTTTTTTCAACACTACACCAACACTATCTATTTAACCTATCCTCTGTTAAAATATACATTTTTCTTTCTCAAAAAGTACAATAAAGTATAATTAAAAAAAAAGAAAAAAGAAACAGGGAGAGAGAGGACGGAGAGAGGAGAGAGAAAATAATTTTTTTTCCTTACCTGATGAACAGTTGCTAGGTAAAAGTGCTGAAGCACTGTTCACAAATTCATTTTAGCTCTTTGTTTACCTAATCTAGCGTAGGACTACTTTTCCCCTTTTGATGAGTTAAAATAGCTACAAAGCTATTTTAGCTTTGCTGGTAAAGTTGCTCTTAGCAATGCAGGTACCGGTCACCACATTTTGAATATTATGAAAGCTCCGTTTATTTGTCCGTGATGAATCAACTTTGTTGACAACTCTGACCTGATCCTACAAAACAATGGAAGAGTTTGAGTCACTCTCCAATGCCAAAGTCAGTAGAGTATTTGGTATATGGTGAGGGAAATAGAGTTAGAGTTGTTCGTTGTATATTGCGTACCTTTAATTGGCGTTCTACCGTTGTATTTATAGACATGTTGATGGGAGGTTGAGTTCTTGTTGGACCGTTTCTCGTGGATTCCGGATTACCTAATAATGGTTAGGGAGAGTCCTATCATATCTTAGTTAGGAATCCCAATCCATCCCTGATTGTGTATCCATGGCCTTTAACGTTTATCCAGTTGATGGCATCCTTTATCTCCTAGGATTCTGATTCTATCTAATCCAAAAAAGGTATCTCTATTGGAATAAGTATATTCCAGGGATATTAGTCGATTATTATCCCTCTTTTCCTGTAGCTAAGGATCAAAGCTAGTCCTCAGACTTTACGGCAGCTTCAACCGCAGAGCTGACCTCATATGACCTGTCTTTATCCCAAGTAAGAAATAGTCAAGCGGTCCAGGCTAGACTGATCTCCACTCCTCTCATTTGTTATACTTATTGGTCCGTAAAATATTCTTGTCAAAATTTTTTTGCATGATTTTCGATGTTTTGATGTTTGGTTGTTAAAAAGTCCTGAAAATAAAAAATCTTCTACCTCGTTGATCGTAAAATGATTTACCGTCCAACAACCCGCAAGTTGTTTTCCAATGCATACCCATCGGGTTGCCCATTCCACGACCACCTCGGTCGGATTAGTTGGAAGAATTTCGTCTCAGTCCACCGGTGCCACTGCCACATGAACACATGCAAAGGAACTCTCTCTCTCTCTCTCTCTCTCTCTCTCTCTCTCTCAATTAAAAGCAAGACTCCGTCTCCGACCAACTAAGAGCATCTCAAATTCATCTCTCTATTAGGACACCTAAACTTCATTTTGGAGAATCCATGCCTTGCAATCCATCTTCATTTAGGGTCTCCATTTTGGAAACTCAATTCTCATTCTCCATATTTGGAGGATCACCTTCCAAATGGAGACACATCTCTATTTTTCACCTTCACTAATATTCTATTTACTTTTTTACTAGAATTTCGTCAATTAAACGAAGCCGTAATCCATCACTGTTGTATCGGTGAATACATAACAAGTGAGGGATAATCTACCAATATTGGCGACAACCTCGCATTATACTATTATATCCAAAATGTGGTAACTAGGGATGTTACCGAAGTATTAATGAAACTTTAAAGAAAAGAAGATTTATACTCCAACGATATGCGCCTCTTTTCCGCTGCTTTCCTCTATTGCCTATTTTAAAGGATATGTTCATGTGTTATATAGTACCTTTTTTTCATCAAATATACATGTGATGAAACAAAGTTTTTGCACACATATTTTTTCTTTTCTATTACAAGCCCACGAAAAGGAGTAATTAACAGTGGTATTTGGGGTATGCCACGTTGTATCCCAACATCTTTTTCCACTGCACATTCCTATGAAATAGAGTATTAAGTAGTGTATGAATTCCACATAAATATGTAGTGAAAGAATGTTACAGAATCACATGGCTGTGTCCTAAAACCACCAAATAAGCTTGCACAAAGTTAAGAAGAGAGCTCAAAATGTTGTAGGCCTAACGCCATACCCAATTTATCTTGTTAGAGTATCTCCCACAAAAAAAAATGTTAAAAGTTAGCCTAAAAGATAGTGTAGAGTTTTTTTTTTCCCTCCAAACTATGCATATTTTCTTTACTTAGTCTCTAAACTATTAATTTAACGATTTCATTTCTCGACTATCATACTATTACTTACTTAGTCCAATAGATAACGGAAGTTAGAAATTTGGACGGAAAAAGCCATGTAAGGCCTATTTGGGACCCTTTAGAGCAGATACTTGATTATGAAAGCGTTAGAGATAAAAATTAATTATGACCATTTAGAATAAAATGATCAAAAAAATAAGATCTTCGTACCGGTTTATACGGATTGAAAATTAAAGCGCTTAATTTTTAACCATATTTTAAATATATAAACAGTCTAAATTCTATATAAAGAACTCAGTCTTTTAAAAAAAATATATGTATGTGTCAGTCTCTGTAAAATGCCTCGCAAGATTTTGATATATGAACCTTGTAAAAAAAAAAGTACTCCAATTTTCAATCTGTTTGGACCGTTACAAATATTTCATTTTCTGATCATTTTATCCTAAAGGATCATAATTAATTTTTATCTCTAAATCTCTCATAATCAAATATTTGCTCTACAGTGTCCCAAACAGGGCCTTACGTGATATTTTCCGTCTAAATTTCTAATTTTCGTTATCTATTAGACTAAGTAAGTAACGGTATGATAGTTGATAGGATGAAATCGTCAAATTGATAGTTTATGGACTAAATAGAGAAAATATGGATAGTTTGGAGGATAAAAAAGAAAAGAAAAAAAACTAGAAGCAGTTTGGGGTATATTTTGCTACCTTTTCATATAATTTCAAAGATGAGTCGATCTGCAGCACTCCAGTATCAAAGCATCGGGCAGATGCAGCTTTATTAGTTCTCGAGAAAAACAACGCTAACCTCGATTCCTCGACGGCTTTTAGGAGTTCCGGTGGTATTACTTTTTCTTTCCCAAGTTGTATATCATCCATGAATGTGGAAATCCTCTGTGAAGTAGAGCCGCATAGAGATGGTCGACGAAGTTCTTGCTGGTTTCTTCGCCTCTAACGTTCAAGAAGACATCGTATTTCCGTCGAAGTAGCATGTAAGGGGAAGAAGAAGTTACTTTAATGCTTGTCGAAACCACCACTACATTGTGAGCCTTAGCCTATTGCCCATATATATTCTTATTATCAACTACTGTATTATAGAAGCCAATAAAAATAAAAATAAAAAACTACTGCATATAATAGAAGATCAGGGAATTTCAAGCCAATCTCCTCTTGCTCTTTTACAAAAGCAACTCGTTTGTGGAAAAAAAAAATGTAACTGCAAAGATGATCAACGTTTGCCAGGGCAATCATTGTCTCAGACTGCAAGTTTTGCGTCACTAAACTTCAGAGTAAGAACATTTCAAAAAGTCGGGGGGGAGGGGGGGGGAGAGGCCGTTTGGGGCGAAGGACTTGATATTAACTACACAATCCAAATACCCCAGAATTACTACATTACATGATGTTACATGCAAACCAAAACAACCATTTCTGAGATCCCCATAGTTCCAACTTCCCACCCCATGCTTAAAACCAAACAACTAACAACGCCTTCCCCAGTTGTCCATATGCTGCAAAGCTAGTTAGAGCTACCTTAACACTACAACAGGGTATTGGGAAGATTTTCCAGCAACTTCAGTTCATTCATGCCAAAATAGAGGCTCTGGAAGGATTTAATATTTTGAATCACATTTGAGCAACCTGCACAAGCATCAAATAACATTTCAAGCGCAAGATCTGCTTCAGCACGATATCTTTCTTAGTAAAGATAAAGATAATATGAAAAATCGTACACACAAAAGGAGGTAATGTCAATAATGGAGCCAATTTAAACTTCTCAAACTAAGGACATCGTCACACATGAGAAAGTTCCACATGCCTGTGATGTAAGGACAAATTATAAGCTTTAGGCTTGACCACCTGATGATTTCATCACAGAATCATAATGCTTAGTAAAAAAACTCAATGAGACGGGGGAGCAATATTCTGGTTCCATTTCACAAACCACAAAAAATGATGAAACCAGTGGCGAAGAAACAAAGAAGGATAACAGAAGGGAAGATAACACACACACACACACACACCCACATAGCTGCTGTCATCGTAAAGAAAGATAGCTATGTCAGACCTGTTCTCATCGTTTACGTCCTCGCGAACAGACTGCTTGACATCCATCCTACAGACTAGAGTACCTTTAGGGTATCCTTCCAAAGAAAAAGTAGTATGGGATAGACTGGTGGAGCAGTTTCAGAATCAGTTGGGGGAAGTGGAATGGAGAAGGCAATTTCACTTCAAGGGGGGAGGTTAAGGAGTCTCCCTGCTTACTTTATGTCCTTACATGCTGTGGGAGGTAGGAGTGGGAACAGTACCTGAGGTCGCCCTCCGGGTCTATGGCGGTTGCTACAATGGTGCTCGGGAACCACCGGAGGTGGAGAAGGAGAGAGCTCGGGGCGGACTTAGAGAGAGAGGGATGGCAGTGGAGAGTAGGTGTGTGTTAATTGCTGTCTTGAATGCTTGTCTTTTATATGAGCCTTGGAGATAAGGGAGAGCCAGGTGTAAGGCTCCTCCCCATTGGTGGACAGAGTGGAGGTTGACCTCCTTTCCTCTTTTAGTTCCAAGTCAGGCATCGGAGCCCGTAACCGAGGAGCCGGCAGAGGCTATTTTGGTGATACGTGGAGACCCGTATCATCAGCCGAGTCAGGTGAGGTATGATACGGGCTCTAAGGCGCCAAGCGGTAGGTATGATACTTCTTCCGAGATATGATGGTCAATGCCCCCTCTCTCTCAAGAACCGGTTAAGTTAGAGCTCGCCGGAGGCAAGCTCGTCCTTCTTGACAAACCCCTTGCTCTAGCCTCCAAACCACATTCCTCCTTAGGTCCTGAGCGAGGTACCTAGGCCCTGCTCCCGGCCTAGGATGGTGCATAGAGTCACCTTTAAGTATTCGTGGAGTCTTCAAAATGTTAAGTAGGAGGTGAGGTGCCCGGAGGTGACCTCACTCCTCCGTGGGTGGAGAGTTCTTGGAGGAGGCCTTGCTCCTCCGGGGGTGGAGTTCGTGGAGGAAGCTTGCTTCGACGGAGGCAAGGTTTGTGGAGGAGGCCTTGCTCCTCCCGGAGGTGAACATTGTGGAGGAAGCCTGTTCCTCCTAATGGTGGATATTGTGGAGGAGGCATGCTCCTGAAAGTGAACCTTGTGGAGGAGGCATGCTCCTCCTGGGGTTGAACCTTATGGAGGAGGGATGCTCCTCCTGGAGGTGAACTTTGTGGAGGAGGGATGCTCCTCCTGGAGGTGAAGCTTGTGGAGGAGGCATGCCCCTCCTGGGGTTGAACTTTGTGGAGGAGGGATGCTCCTCCTGGAGGTGAACTTTGTAGAGGAGGGATGCTCCTCCTGGAGGTGAAGCTTGTGGAGGAGGCATGCCCCTCTTGGGGGTGAACTTTGTAGAGGAGGCCTTGCTCCTCCAAGGGATGGTCACCGGCGGGGTTCCTGGAAAAAGTGCATCCGGTTGCGAGATATATCGTATACCCACATTAATGTCCCCTTGCGCGCACATACTCATTTCACGAGGTGAGTGTGTGCGGGCATAATTGAACAGTGGAGGGAACCTCGTTCCTCCTAGGATGGGGCGCTGGAGGATTTTATGGAGGATGCGAGTCCGAATGAGAGGTGTATCGTATGCCCACATTAATGTCCCCTTGCACGCGTATACTCATGTTGCGAGGTGAGTGTGTGCGGGCAATAATGTCCCCTTGTATTGTATGTCCACTGGGTCTTCACAGCATCTTTTTATGGAAGGATTCATATCTTGTCATAGGATTAGGAATATGAAAGGACGTCCTTGCATTCCAAAAATGGTGTGACTCTTCATTTTGCGAGGAGTAGTAGTATAAATTCATTTCACCTTCTCATTTTTTACTTTCTACCCCAATAGAGTGAAAAGTTTGAGAGCCTTGGGATATTTTTTAGAGAGAAAGTGGGTTTCCTGGACTTGGTAAAAACAATTTCATTCTTCCATAAGTGGGTTTTGTAGAGGGATGAGGTAACATCTGAAGTTCTTCGACGAGGGAGGAGGTAACATCCGAGGTTAATCCCGAGTCTTACACCTCCGGAAGAAAAAAAATAAATTTAAGAGGGAAGCACGGCCCTCCGAAAGATCTTATAAGACTTAAAGCTCAACCTCCACCCCTCTTTACTTGTTTTTTTTTTATAACATCCCTTCCCCTTTTTCTTTGCTTTCGGTGAAGGGGGAGAAAGAGAGATAGACCGAGAGGGGGAGAGAGGGAGAGAAACCGAGAGGGGGGGAGAGGGACCCAAGCCGAGGGAGGGAGAGAAACCGAGACGGGGAGGAGGGGGGGTTCGGGCCGAGAGGGAGAGAGTGGGAAAGAGGTGCGGCCGAAGGAGAGGGAGAGGGTTTCGTGGGTGGGGGCTTCGGCAGGTGGGGAGTCAGCAGGAGGGTGTTTCGACGGGAGGGGTGTCGGCGGGAGGGTGTTTCGGCGGGAGAGTTTGAAGAGGTTGGGGATTTCGGTTGGGGTGTGCTGGAAAGGTGGAAATTAAACGGAGGCACCAAAATCAATTTGTGTGGTGGAGTTCTTGCTTTTCAGGAGAAAACTTGGTGAGGGGATTACGCGAGGTTGATTTTGCGGAGGTGCGAGCAACTCGGATATTGTGACTTTGCCAAAAGCTTCTTGGAGGTAATATTTATTTCGTTTGAAAGTTGTATTTTATTTTGCCAAGGGAGCAAGCGGATTGCCACGGCGCTTCCTTCTTGATGATGCATCTTTGTTATTGGCCAAGGGTGCATCCCTTTTGCACGCGGCTCCCTTCCCTCGCAAAGTTGAATCTTGATTGTCTAGTTTGGTAATTGGCTGATAGGTACCGGGGTTCAGATATATTATTGTTGAAAGGTATTGACGGCGCGGCCCAAGCTTCTCGTCACTAGCCGTGCCGGTGCCGTGGTGGAGTCACGGCAGGAACGTGCTTCTTCCGCGGCTCTCAAATCCCATAAATCTCTTAAAACGGAGAAAGACAAGCCACCTCCTCCTTTGCCCGGTCCGGAATTCTGGTTTCGGGCGCCTTATCTTGGCGGCAGTGATAAGTTGTGGCGTTTAGTAGAGGCGGATGCAGAGATTGGGAAGGTGGTTGACAATCCGTTGTTAGGGTACAAAGATGTTTCGGTGGAGGAAGGCTGTTTTATTTCTCCCAAGTCAGTGTTGAGGTTCCAAGTTGAGCGTGGTGAGTTTCCACACTGCTTGTCTGCTTACAGGAATTATGTTGTTCCTCCTACCGCGTTTGCAACTTGGGCGGATGATATTTTAGGGAATGCCGATTTTGTGGAGTTGTTATGAAAAGCCGATGTCCATCGTGCCGTGGTGAATAGTTTGCGGTTGGGGATTTTGCGAGAGCGGAAGTGGATGGATGTTGTAGTGTCCCGATGGAGCACAGATTCTCATACTCTTCCGGTAGCTTGGGGTGAAATAGGACCCACTTTGGAAGATGTGTGTTGCCTGCTGAGGCTGCCCATGTTAGGAAAAGTTGACCGTCCTCCGGGAGACTTTCTCCTTCACAACAAGGTGTGGTCGATGCACTGCGGAAATCCGTTCGCCAGGCGATGGTCACAATGGAGTGAAGAATACCTTTACTGAATGGGCACGACATTGGTACAAGGATTTGGGTGCGTCGAAGGCCGGGGAGGAAGCTCATGTAGTAACTGATGGGCCGGGATTGAAAGAACCGGCACACTTGGCGGCGTTCTTAGCCTATTGGCTAACTTGGTACATTTTTCCTGGTCCTCCGAAGGATGGTGTTGATATGACATTGTTTGATCTTGCGGCGATCCTTGCTTCCGGGGAATCCGTACCCTTGGCCCCGTTGTTTTTGGGGACTTTGTTTAAAAGATTGGACATGTTTCACGATGCGGCGCGACGTTCTAGTGGGAGGTATGACTTGCCGATTTATGTGGCCACCAACTTTCTTCATATGTTCTTGTTTGAACGGTTTCCTAAAGTTGCGCCTGAATCGAATGACTTTGGTGCGGATAGTAGTGGAGGGAAGGGGGAACCGTGCCGAGATGTATGTCAGTCGGCGCGATGGTCAGGGAGTGGCGTCCGGGATGTGCGGGGTAATATTGCCGATGTTATTGATATTGAGGAAGAATTTGTTGCTCGACCGTATGTGACCACGCCAAAGGGGGTATTTCCTTTTTGACGTGTATTTGGAGGATGTGGTGGCATTTGCAAACAAAGACGATGCGTCCACAGCGGAGCTTTTTAGGATGAGTTGTATGATAAGGGGGGAGTTACCATATTTTGTGAATGGGAGGTATGGTTCTGTGACTTTCGATCCGATGAGGGTTGCACTCCAATTCGGGCTTGATCAGGGGGTGCCAAAACCATTTCTGCCACCGGGGGCTACGGGGGAGGTGTGGAAAAGGTTCCTAAAGTCGACCTTCCTGGCGGAGCTTAGATCCATGAATACAATCACGTTGCCTGGGGCAAAAAGAATGGGAGGATGTACTAGACTCTATAGGAAATATTGGAGGGACAATGTGGTACGCTTCCTGGAGTATGTGAAAGGTGTTCCTGCGTCTTTGGAAGTGGAGGATGTAATGAGCCAGGACGGTGAATTGTGTTTTCCGAATGTGAAGGATCCGGCCCTTGCATTGTTTGGGGCCCGCTCGCCGTATGTTAAGGAGGAGGTATTGGGGAGGGTGAGAGAGCATCTCAGAAGTATATATGGTACTTTGGAGAAGGATGTGGGAAGTAGTGTATCTCTGAGTGACCAAGATGGAGAGGGGCGGTCAGAGGGAGTACGATTGAGTGGCAAGCATACTTCAAAAAGGCCTGCAACAGGTGATGTGAAGGTGGCCAAGCCCAGCAAACGAAAGAACGCTAGGGTCGCCTTCTCACGTCCTTAATTTTTTTTGTTCTTGCTAGATTTTTGGTGTAACAATGCTTTTGTTGCTCTTTTTTTAGGTTTCAAAGGGAAATGAGGAGAGCTCTTAAGCGGTTCAGCCCGGTGTTGTGGAGGAGGTGGTAAGAACACCACGAGTGGAGGTCCTGGAGATGGAGACCGGAGGAGGGTCGGAAGTGCCTTCCAATTCTTTATAGGCGATAGATACTTTAGATCAACATGCGGCGGCGCGCGGAGGTATGGACGATAGCTGGGGAGATGAGGGGGTGTCTTCCGGGAGAGTGCCTCAATCCGATGTTGTGGAAGAGGTGGTAAAAACACCATGAGTGGGGGTCTCGGAAACGGCGGCCGGAGGAGGTTTGGACGTGCCATTGGATTCTTTGGAGGCGATAGGTACTTTCGATCAAAATGTGGCGGCGCACGGGGTTATGAATGACATTTGGGGGGGGGGGGGGGTTTCCAAGGGAGTGGCGCATCCGTGGACGGGTAAGTCACTCCACCATATGCGTTCGTCAGGTGTGGTGCCGAGTGAGGAGGAAGAAATGGAGGAGGAAGAAGGGAGTGAGGATAATAACCATGACGATGACCAAGAGGATGAGGAGTAGGGTGAGGAGGAGGCCAATGATGACCGGGAGGGCCAGGCGGGGTTTAACCATATGGAGGGAGGCAATGGCGGCAAGTCACTTGTGCAGAATTCATCGAGCTTGCAGGATGAGACAAATGAGGGAGGGCTGCGCAGTAGTCGTCGTTGGTGGAAAGAGGGTAACTTTATGATAGCGCGCTATCCCGATGGGAGTGTCATCGTGACTTTGGAGACGAAGGAGAAGATGACGTTGCAGCCTAATGTGTTGTTTGCCGAGGCTCGAGAGGAGCATCGACCTTTATTGTCCGACATCTTTTTTCAGTGGCCCAGTACCTTTGTTCAGCTTGGCAACATGAGTACCTTTTCTAGGAGGTTGGCGTTAATTTCCTTGGCATCGTTTGTGGAATTACTTGAGGATGTCAGTTTGCCCAAAGCTACGCCTGAGGAGTTTACATCTGTTTATGGTGGTTTGGCTGCGTTGGGAAGTTATCAATTGGAGGTTGACTGGCTCCGTAAGAGGATAGATCAGATGGCTTTACTCCTTGAGCTCCCGGCTTGGCGGGATCGGTTGGAGAAGGTAAGTAAAGAATTGGAGGAGGTTGAAGCGACGGCAGCGCAGTCGAGGAAAAGGAAGAAAAAAACTTGAGAGAGAAGTAGCCGAGCGCGAGAGTGCCAGCTCCGGAGGTTTTGATATGTCTAGTCACACCGGTTAAGGGCTGCGGCGATGAAGAAGGATGGGGAGCCCAGTGGTTCACTTTTGTTTTCTTGATGCTCGTTTCCTTTGTAATGTCTTGAACTATCATGTTTTGTGAGCATTATCAATGGTAGTAATGATCTTCATATGTAGTAAACTTTTGGTAGCAAAAGAAAAGTTTGGAGGGAGAATCCTTTGGTAGTTTGCCTTACTTTTTTGTGCTTCCCCTTCCTATTCTGTAATAGACCTTTGGTAATGAATGCATGGAATATCCTTGTCTTGCAATCTTTTGTTTGTATATGCTGTTTTGCTTTTCGCCAAACTGCGTAAGAGAATTTTTTTTTTTGTTCCTTTCTGCGGAATTGAAGCATGTAAAAGGGCATTGTTGTGAGGCTGGGGTGTATCTTCCAGATTTATCCAGGAGGAATGTGTCTTGCCCATCTTGCCCTCTCTTTTTTTATATTTGGCGGAATGAGAGCATCGAGAGCGGGTGGGAGGAGGAATATTATATGATCGCGGGCGATATCTCAATTGGCAATTAAAATAAAGTGATGCTTGGTATCATTATGATTTCAATGGCGATTCATGGATGGAGATGATCCTGTGGTGCTTCGGCTGTCAACCAATGCTAAGCGTATTGGTTGGCCAAGCCCAAGATGGTGGATGGGATGGTCGACAAACCCCCGATTAGGCTAGGCTTGTGACTCCCATGGCGTGGTGAGTGAGAATATTGGTAGACAATATCTCGATGGGCGATCGAGTAAGGCGATAGGTGGCGGTATATTTTCCATGGCGATTCATGTATGGAGTCCGGCGGTGCTTTGGCAGTCAACCCATGCTAGGCAGGTTGGCCACACGCCGGAAGGGAGGATCAACAAGCCCCCGATTAGGCTAGACTTGCGATTCCCACGGCGCGGTGGCTGAGAATATTGGTAGACAATATCTCAATGGGCGATCAAGTAAGGCGATACATGACGTTATATTTTCCATGGCGATTCTTGTATGGAGTCCGGCGGTGCTTTGGCAGTCAACCCATGCTAGGCAGGTTGGCCAAGCGCCGGAAGGGAGGATCAACAAGCCCCCGATTAGGCTAGACTTGCGATTCCCACAGCGCGGTGACTGAGAATATTGGTAGACAATATCTCAATGGGCGATCAAGTGAGACGATACGTGGCGTTATATTTTCCATGGCGATTCATGTATGGAGTCCGGCGGTGCTTTGGCAGTCAATCCATGCTAGGTATGTTGGCCAAGTGCCGAAAGGGATGATCAACAAGCCCCCGATTAGGCTAGGCTTGCGATTCCCACAACGTGATGGCTGAGAATATTGGTAGACAATATCTCAATGGGCGATCGAGTGAGGCAATACGTGGCGTTATATTTTTCATGGCGATTCATGTATGGAGTCCGACGGTGCTTTGGCAGTCAACCCATGCTAGGCAGGTTGGCCAAGCGCCGAAAGGGATGATCAACAAGCCCCCGATTAGGCTAGGCTTGCGATTCCCACAGCGTGGTGGCTGAGAATATTGTTAGACAATATCTCTATGGGCGATCAAATGAGGCGATGCTCGGCGTTATTATATTTTCAATGGCGATTCGTAGATGGAGACAATCCTGCGGTGCTTTGGCAGTCAAACCAATGCTAAGCATGTTGGTTGGCCAAGCCCAAGACGGGTTGGTCAACAAGCCCCTGATTAGGTTAGGCTTGCGACACTCCCATGGAGCAAGGGCCAAGAGTATTGGTGGACAATATCTCTATAGGCGATCAAAAGCGTGGCAAGCTCGTGCTAGGGGGCCAAGTCTCTGGAAGCTAGGAAGCTAGGCGATTGTGATTCTCTTTCTTTCTATTATGTAGAAAATTTGAGGCATGGAGGATTGCAATGATAATTTGGTACTTTGATAAAGCTTCTAACAAGGAGGTACAGTACATAGAGCTCACAAATTTGGTCACCAATCTCTATGAGTTGGGAAGGGATTTTGAAGGACACCTTTAGTTGCCTGGGAGCTCCATGGCCTCTTCTGTCACAAACTTTTCAAATAAATTCCAGAGGCCCCAACAGTCTTTCGTAGGGTGGCAGACCATCCTATGATACATGCAATAGTTCGGATGTTCCATATCTCTCCGGGTAGGCTCCTTCCTGACTTCTAGAAGTACTACCTTTCCGTCTTGCACCTAAGCATCCAGGAATGCTTGGGCCTCCGCCGCTGTTACCGGCAAAGGTAGAGGCTCATTGTACTTCGGGCGTTTCGTTGGATACCCCTGGCCTCGATTAGGTGGTGGACCTGAGGTTGCGTAAGCCGTTTGTCTGGAACCCGGATGCCTTCCGCGAGGGGAATGTTGGTAGCGAGGTGGAGGAAGTGGGGGTTCCACTGTTTCATTCAAGCTCCGGGCCGCCTCATACAATGCGGAGAAATCTGGGAAATGGTGAGTAACCAAATGGGGCTTGAAGGTCGGCTGCATTCGGTCCACACAAATCTTGGCCAGGCGATCTTTCGATATCGGTTCTTGAACATCCACCGATAGTTCGTGGAAGCGGCGGACATAAGCATTCAAGTCCTCGGAGGGCCTTTGAGTCACCTTCATCAGTTGCAGGGTTGTGAGGCGATCCTCCACGTAAAGGAACTTGGAGTAGAACTTTTTTACCATGTCCTCCCAAGAGAGGACCGAGCCAGGAGCGAGATTGGCATACCATGAGTACGCCTTGTCCGTCAAGGATTTGGAGAACTCTCGTAGCCTCAAGTTACGATCACCGCTGTGGACGCCGAGGCTGTCCACAAAACGGATGACGTGCTCTTTGGTGTTTCCCTTCCTTCCGTCGAAACGGATGAACTTCAGGACCATGTATCCCTCTGGATATGGCATGCTTGCGACCGCTATGGGATACGGAGGGCAAAGGTCCGCATCGGGGGCGAAGGCGAGGGGTTTCTTTTCGGATTGGATGAGTGCTCGCTCGCACTTGCTCGAGCGTGAAGGGGGTTGTGTTTGCCATGTTCTGGACTACGGCGGCTGAACCCACGCCCGTGGAGGGGGGCTTCTGGGAGCTAATCTCTGGCGGAGGAGTAAGCGTCTCTTTGGATTGGAGGTTTTGTGCTCCCTCGCCGATTTGGTTGTCGCGAGTTTCGGTTTAAGAGCCAGTAGGATGAGTTCCCTCCGTCTCAGCCTGAGGCGGAGGAGGCGTGGTGTTTTTCTTCTGCAAGGCGAGTACGGTCTCCATCTAGAGGTTTTGGTTTTGTTGCATTGTGGCGAGGGTTTCGGCCACCGAACGTAACTGTTCAATGATAGCGGTTTGTGTAATGGGTTGTATTTCTTCTATGACGGGGTCGAAGGTAGCCTCCAAGCCCTCAATACCGCTCAGTCCGGGAGCTCCTGTTGGTTTCTTTGGAGGCATCGTAGCAAGCACCAATCTTCCCCAGCAGAGTATAATGTGAGAGGTAGGAGTGGGAAGAGTACCTGAGGTCGCCCTCCGGGTATATGGCGGTCGCTACAATGGTGCTCAGGAACCACCGGAGGTGGAGGAGGAGAGAGCTCGGGGCGGACTTAGAGAGAGGGAGGGATGGCAGTGGAGAGTAGGTGTGTGTTAATTGCTGTCTTGAATGCTTGTCTTTTATATGAGCCTTGGAGATGAGGGAGAGCCAGGTGTAAGGCTCCTCCCCATTGGTGGACAGCGTGGAGGTTGACCTCCTTTCCTCTTTTAGTTCCAAGTCAGGCATCGGAGCCCGTAACCGAGGAGCCGGCAGAGGCTATTTTGGTGATACGTGGAGACCCGTATCATCTGCCGAGTCAGGTGAGGTACGATACAGGCTCTGAGGTGCCAGGCGGTAGGTATGATACTTCTTCCGAGATGTCAGATGGCGGTCAATGCCCTCTCTCTCTCTCTAGGACCGGTCAAGTTAGAGCTCACCGGAGGCAAGCTCGTCCTCCTTGACAAACTCCTTGCTCTAGCCTCCAAACCACATTCCTCCTTAGGTCCCGAGCGAGGTACCTAGGCCCTGCTCCCGGCCTAGGATGGTGCATAGAGTCGCCTTTAAGTATTCGTGGAGTCTTTAAAATGTTAAGTAGGAGGTGAGGTGCCCGGAGGTGACCTCACTCCTCCACGGGTGGAGAGTTCTTGGAGGAGGCCTTGCTCCTCGGGGGGTGGAGTTCGTGGAGGAAGCTTGCTTCAGCGGAGGCAAGGTTCGTGGAGGAGGCCTTGCTCCCCCCGGAGGTGAACATTGTGGAGGAAGCCCGTTCCCTCTAATGGTGGATATTGTGGAGGAGGCATGCTCCTGAAAGTGAACCTTGGGGAGGAGGCATGCTCCTCCTGGAGGTGAACCTTGTGGAGAAGGCATGCTCCTCCTGGGGTTGAACCTTGTGGAGGAGGGATGCTCCTCCTGGAGGTGAACTTTGTGAAGGAGGCATGCTCCTCCTGGAGGTAAATCTTGTGGAGGAGAGATGCTCCTCCTGGAGGTGAACTTTGTGGAGGAGGCATGCCCCTCCTGAGGGTGAACTTTGTGGAGGAGGGATGCTCCTCCTGGAGGTGAACTTTGTGGAGGAGGGATGCCCATCCTAGGGGTGAACTTTGTGGATAAGGCCTTGCTCCTCCAAGGGATGGTCACCGGCGGGGTTCTTGGAGAAGGTGCATCCGGTTGCGAGATATATCGTATACCCACACATGCGATTCTAGTCTCAGCGGTTAGGATACTGGAGAAGAAGAAGAGGGATTCCTTTGGCAAGCATAGTTTCATAAGTTCAATGTATTCATGGGGATTGCAATACAATGTGCAACCTATTGCGGTGAGATGGCTAGGGTGAAGAGAATAAGCATCTAAAACAAAGTCCTCTATCTCAATTATCAACCCAAACAAAAATCCTTCTGGGAAATGGCTTTGGGGGCTGATTATCCCTCAAGTATGGAGCTTCGTGGAGTACCCAATATCTAGAAGAGCGATTGGCCACTCGGAAACCCAGCACAGAAGCTAGATCAATAGCATTATAGACGTCAAATCGAAAATGTCCAACACTATCCGGAAACGTATCCGACATTTACACCAAAAGTGACCTATTTACTAGCGTTGCCTCTGTAGGCATGACGAGGAGCCGCTAATCATGTTCTCATCTATTGCAAGGTGGCCTCAAATATTTACCCCCAAATTTTTTTTGTGGGGTTTGGTGTTAGCTTACTTTGGGTTTTGAGTTTTCTTGTGAGACGGTCCAGCTGATTGTTCAGCCCTTTCCCCTCCTGCGAGGGGGTTGGGGAAGCTGATAAGGAAGGCATACCTGTGAGCCCCTTATGTATCGACCAGCTGCCCTAGACAAAACAAAACTTCATATAGTTGAGGAGCTCGTTTGTATGCTCAAGAGCTCCTTTTTGTCCATTTGCTATTGGAACTAGTAAGGATAAGTGTCACATTCCTTGAATCATAAGTATTATGGATTTTCCAAATTTGTTGTTTAGGGTTTCCTCCCCATGAATTTATTATAAGGTTATTTATAAAGCTTGTTTGGTATTGTGGGACGTCCTGTTAACAACATTGTGCTTAGGATGATCCCTTTATTATCCTTCTTTTACTCTGCCATACTAATCAATTCAAAAATAAAAAATAAAAAATTCAAGTGTTTAGGCATGTATACTGCAACACATAGTTTAGCTGGTAGAAATCTTCTATAGTGCACCGCATAGATTACTTGTATCATAACGCTTAATTTCACATATAAGATAACAGAACAAAGTTTTCCAACTTTTTGGGTCCCATCATAACCCCAGAGAAGCACTGAGAGACAAAAGACAACAACATGATACATTTCTAGTTTTTTAAATAAGTATCAGAAAGACAGAAACAAGCAAGACAAGAGCAAATTATTGAAATTTAGAAAACCAAATCTTCAAGCACATATCAACTGACAACACAAATGAGTAACAGTTCTTTGAACTTACCATTTTTCACTGTCACTGCCATATCCATTTACCTAAGCACGTATCCATTTACCTAAACAAGGAAAAAGGAAGCAAAGATCAGATGAAAAAAAGTCTTTACCGAACAAATCTCCCTACTTTTCTTTACCGAAAAAAAAAGTCTTCCTACTTTCATGCAATTCTAGTCTCAGTGGGTAGGATACTGGAGAAGTTGGGGAGTCCTTTGGCAAGCATACTTTCATAAGTTCAACGGTAATCATGGGGGTTGCGATACAATGGGCAACCTATTGGGGTGAGAGGGCTAGTCAAGAGACTAAGCATCTTAAACAAAGGTCCTCTAGCTCAAATATTAAACTAAACAAAAATCCTTCTGGGAAATGGCTTTGGAGACTTTCCAGAGAGAGAGCCAGAAGGCAACATGAAACATTCGGAGTTTTTGAATTAAGTGTCAGAACAAGCAATAGAAGAGCAGATTGAAAATTAGAAAAGCCAAAACTTCAAGCAAAAGATCAACAAACATCACATTATCACAAATGAGTAAGTAACAATTCTTCGCACTTTACCATTTTTCTGTGTCACTACCATCTCCATTTACCTAAGCACAAAAAAATGAAGCAAAGATCAGATCATTCTTAGCCTTAAATTATAAGCAAGGTATGGAAATGGGGATGGATTATTACCTAAGGGAACTCCACGACCAAGGTGTCACACGAGGAACCTTTAGTCAAGTACGTAATCACATTTAACGGCAGATGTAAAGACTGTGAAGGTGTTGTCAACTTTAGGTGCTTCAACTTACGAAATGGAGAAGGACGGTTGTTAAGAGAATCGGGATCCATTGCGAGAACCTTATCACATCATAAACAACCAAACAAAACAGATAATTGATTTGGATTTTGGTCTAAAAAAACTAAGGCGCTATAAAAACAGATTTAGGTGCTAGAGAAGATACAGAGTTTTTGATGTTGCATTTACATATCAAATACTATGGTGTTGTACATGATAGTGGAGTGGTATAGGTGTAGAAAGAGTACGTCAGACTAAAGGGATTCAGTACCATCGTTTTAGTCCAGAAATATCTGTTTTGCGCTGATGCCATATTATATATGGTAAAGCTAGATGGACCATTTAATTCATGCAAATGAACTAACATGGAGTAACGGTACAAAAGAAGTCTGGGTACTTTAGAAATTTTCTGAGGCTAACATGTCACTTAAATAGCTATTCACTATCCTAATTCCCGAAGGTAGGCCAACCACTCCTAAGTCTTTATGCCGGTTTTACTAATTGACAGTACTAGGTAACTGGATTTGGAAAAGCAAGTGACCTTTTGATTACAATCCAAGCCACGACAGTCATATTAACATTGAGCTGAACCAAGGACAGCAAGCAAGATAGTTTAACTAAGCTGGCATAGTGTAGCTCTTTAAGGTTGTAATGTAGGCTTAGTCTGCTTGCCATGACGTGACAGTTATACGTATTTGCTAACTACTGCAGATGGAGATGACATTGTGGGCCACATGGAAAACGAATGTTGTACCCACAAGATTAAAGGATGTAACTTCAGCTCATGGTGTAGTCTGGTTACAGGAACATGGATTCTAGGCGAAGCTTTTGTCGCAGCTTAGAGAGACCAAGTTCTAAAGCAATTAAGTTCTGATGATGATTGTGGTTTCCTCTGATCAAGGATGGTGATACTTGAAGCTAATCGATGAGGAGACAAAAATGATAATGCTTGCAATCTTCTTTGTACTTGTGGCACATAGGTGAATATACACGGACCACAGGTGTATTCTACTGTTTTCAGTTGTGAAAAGTCAAAAGTACCATCCAAAATTGGTCGCACGACTCGCATGTGTTGGTTTTTCATGCTAACGAAAGATAAAAAATAAAAAAAGGGAGGGGCGGGGCGGGGGGGGGGGGTGGGGGGGTTGTAAGTGAATAACTCAAAGGGAACACGAGTCGAAGCTGCTGATAAATATAAAAAAAAAAACACGAGTCAAAGATGTAAATGTAATTGCTTTGAAAGTATCATTATCTCCAAGACCACCAAGATCTTCAAAACACCAGATAGGATCATCATCGAACACTTAGCACCGAACTCTCCTCATAGCTAACTCCTCATATAACCAACTCCATCAGAATCAACAAGTATGAGCCAAGCACTTTCCAGTTTCCAGTCCCTCCTTCACCTCCCTCTGCTAGCGTCACCGTGTTGACATTTCCAGCATCAAAGCTGATTTCCACCAATACTATTCACACCCAAAAAAGGGTACCAGAATCCTAAAAGGCCAAAAGATATGCTAGCTCAAATGTATTTTCATGACGTGGTTGCGAATGTAATCCATCTAAGTTACGTAACATCAACCTAAGAAAGGGTAAAACAAACATCACCAAAACTACATATTACCTCAAGGGTTTTCGCTGACAATGTGACATAATTTGCTTCTCGAAGCTGTTCTAGCATGTTGATCACATTGAGTGGCATCCTTCGCTTGATACCTGCATCCAGCGGATGCCATTCATCATTAAAGCAGGGAACCAGGTCCACGTGTACATTCTGAAGACAGTGAAGGCTCGCCCCGGAAAAGACCGGCGAAGCTTCTCCTTCCAACTTGAAGGACGTCAGTCTAGGTGCCGAAACCACAATCTCAGATTCGTTACAGCTTTCGTCTTTATAGGCCAATTCCAGGTTCCTAAGATTAGGAGCCGTGATGTTCAAACTTTTCAGCATCAAGTCATCCAAAATAAACGTCTCCAAGTTGGGACAGTTCCCGACAGTCTCGGTGATGAAATTCGCACAACCGTAAGAACAACAACTGAAATGCAGAGTCTTCAGCGCCGGCAGCCCCAGCGGCTTGTCCGGTGGGGTACTGAAGTCGTTGCACACCAGCGCAAGGCTCGTGAGCGATTCAAACGTGTGGAATTCCAAGGGCTTCGGATACGGGGCCCAGAGCATTAACTCCCTAACATTGTGTTGAAACGCGTAGAAGATGCAGTTTTTGACAAGGCCTGGATCGAGGTAATAGCTAGACCACAAGTAGAACCGGGAGACGGTCGTCGAGGTGTCTCTGAGGGACAAGACCCGGTTCACGAAACGCGCGAATCGGCGCATTTTGGTGCCGTTGTCGGCGCCGGGAAACTCGTCGTAATCGAAGTGGAGGTTGGGGAGGGAGACCCAGACGTACCTCCATCTCCTGGACAAGGCGCAGGTCTGGACGGCGGCTTTGGTGTCGACGGAGGAGAGGATTTGGTGGAGGATGGAGTCGGGTAATGTGCTGATTATGTCTTCTTCTTCCTCCATGGTTTCTTCAAGCTCACCCTCCCTAGGACTGGAGTGGTCTCTCACCTGACCTAATTCCTGGGGACCCCTACCCCTAAACTCGTGAACTCCAGAGGAAAAAAAAAAGAAAGAGATTTGTTCAATAAATTAACGGAAAATGATTTTCGGAATCTTTTTTATCATTTCATTTTTTGAGGGAAGGCAAGAGGATAAATTCACCTACCAAATTCATCTAGGCAATTGCTGACTAGAGAGAGGTAGAGTGAACCCTTTAAACACACACACACAAACCCAAACTCCCGATGTGAGAGCTAGCACATCTGACGCAGGCCCAAGAGCCTCGCCGCGAAACGCAGCACAACGACAGCGGGCCCAAGAAGCCTACACCAGAGGTCAGATCCCTCCACAACGGGGGCGGGCACGACTTAGTTTTTTAACATTTCACATACTCCTTGCTTTTTCAGTGTCTTTATTCATACAAAAATGATACTCACACAACAATCCAAACACAATAACTTACACAACCTCTCACATGCATGTGGGCTCCACACACACTACTATGTGTAAGCCCCACATATATGTGAGAGGTTGTGTAAGTTGTTGTATTTGGATTGTTGTGTGAGTAGCATCTTTGTTATTCATAACCAACTTTGCGTTTTTATTTTTATTTTTTTAGTGAATGCATGTGAATTTTAAATAAAAGAGGGTCACAAAATTGATCAGTCTTTCACTGCCTATTTGCAGGTAGGAAAGGAGCTTAACCAACTCTTGTGGGCCTATTGCCATACGCAAATTGTGTTTAAAGTATCTTCAACAGAAATTAGTAACAAAAGTTGGCCTGAAAGATGTATTTTATCCTTTACGGAGTAATAAAAGAACAAAATTTCAAAGATTCAATCCGTCCACGTATAAAATAGAACAAATCGTAAAATTGCTATGGACTGTCGTAGGTCGGTTCTTTGTGAAAAATCTTATTCTTAACTAGTGTTATAAAGCTCTCATCTAGTGATTTTTGACATTTGGAAGTTTAATTTTTAAATTTTTTGACTTGCTACAGTATTATTTTATTACTATCTGTTAACGATATTATGCCATTGGTCTATAATTATCGTGATACAACTATTTATATTGATACCGATAGATCAAAAGCAACAGAAACTACGAGGGTTCATAGCGATTAGCCAAATTCGCCAAGGTGTGGCAATTTAGCACTATTTGGGCAAGGAATTGGGCCAACCAGATGAGTTGCATTTTTACTAATTTCTGTCAAAGCTCTACCAATAACGAGAAATTTAACCAACCAATTACGCCTGCTTTCGATAACAGAGGAGGCTCTTTCGGACGACAACTCTCGATCCTGCCCGAGGAGAGGATCCTGGCTTTAACTGCAAAAACAGGCAAGAGAGAAAGCTCCCAGCAAGGCTCATTTTCGATCCTAAAGAAACAGGACAGCAAAGAGAGGTTTGGACAAGATAGATAGCATATAACTCAGAAAAACACAGGAGCATGTAGATGCTTCTGATCCTTACTCGAAAGCACATAACTCAAAAGCAAATTCCCCATAAATTCAGCAATGTTTACCAAGGAAGAGCAGTCCTTGGCCCATTGAAATGCACGCAGAATTCAGCGATGTTTGCATGACAACGATAGAAAAAACGAGAGAAAATGAAGAACCCAACAACTGATTATCTAACTTGGCCAAGAATTGAATTCCTACTTCAGCGAAGATCATTTATGGCAAGAATGAAATACTGAGAGATGTGGTGGCGGGAATGACAGTCCACTTGCAAACAGTTGTTTCGGGCTGCAGCTTTTGCCCTCGATGAGTCTCATAGAGACAGATATGAGAAGTTGATTTTAGCATCTGACGGGAATTTGTTCCCTCTCTACGAAGAATAGAGCACGACAAAGTTCAATTTCTGCTCCCGGGAGCTTTATCTTCATGCAGGGTTGGCCAAGTAATTTATACAAATATAAGTTCGACAAAATAGATCTTGAGTGCTACCATAAAATTTAGCAAAATGGACACAGATCCCATCCCATAAATCAACTGACCCACCATCAAGTACATAGCTACTTCTTTCGATAAGTTCATATATAAAACTGCAAAAAGAGACAGCAATCGTATGCTACCTGCTAAGAACATAATTCAAAAGCAAATCCCCCATAATTCAACAAGATAATATGTTACCCACTTAGCTATCAAAACAACCATTTCTAAGATTGTTGAAGTTCCAACCTCATGCTTAAAACCAATATCCAAGAACGAATCACCTAAATACCCAACCGTCTGTCACAACAGCAGGGTTTCTTCCAAGATTATTTCCCGCAACTTCTGTATCTGCTTGCCAAAATAGGGTTCTTGAAGGATTTACTATTATCAACCATATGGATCATCCTACACAAGCAATGATATAGAGGCATGAATCTTTCCAGAATGGAATCGCTTCGAATTCATTGAACATGAGAGCAATAGTTGGAACTAATGTAACATGAGAGCAAGACAAAGATACTCAAGAACAATACTCACATAAACTTGATAAGACTTTGATAAAGTTCAAAAGCTAATATACAATAAAAGATAGTTATACCTTTACATTTACCAGAAAAAGAGAGAGATAATTATACCTTATTACAATGTAAGAACCCATTGTATATGAAAAATAAGTGTTTTCTATACCAAAAAAAAGTTTCTACGATGAAAAATTCCGAGTCTCCCAAGTGGAGTCTATCACATCGAGGCTTTTGAGTGTCTTGGTTAAGGGCAGAGAAGAAGAGTACTTATCTGATTCAGGCAAAACATGATCCACATACGTTTTTTCTTCTATTCAAGCTCTAATCTGGTATAACTTTTGCTCAATAAGCAATCGTAGGATACGTACTGAAACAGGGTAAACAATTGTATCGTAGGATGCGCCATCGTATCCTAGGATATCTATACAAAAACGATACGGGGTGGAAAGCGTATAGTTTTGAAAGAAGAAGATATGAATCGTATAGAACATGCATCCTGTATCGTAGGATTTTAAAAACCATGATGAAGATAAAGTTGGAGCAAAAACTGCTAAATAGGTATCAAAATAAATAGATATGAAGATAAATACGTGTCCAAAACTTTGATCTAAAATACTCACATCTACAGTTTAATAGGGGAAATGATAATGACATGAATCACTCATATGTACTAAATTCAATCAAATTGGATCAAGCATGAACATAAGTAGGGAGGAAGTCGATTACTATCTCAGGGATCACAACAAAGGCTGATTAATAACTACCTCAGGGGTCACAACCAAGGTGCCACCAGATAAGGAACCCTGAGTCGGGTAGCTTATAACGTCTAGTGGCAGAGTAACACTAGAACATTGCCAATCCCAATAAAAATCACGATAACGATAACATCCCATTGGCTGTGTCAACTTTAGCTGCTTCAACTGATGAAATGGAGAAGGATGACTCTTGAGCAAGTCGGGATCCTTTGCAAGAACCTTGCCACATAAGAGAAATAAACTAAATAGAGCAATTTGGAATCAACAACAAAGACAACGTAAAGAGAGAAGAATTAAACTATAACAGGCTAACAGCTAGTAGTTAGTTCTTTGGAGAGTGCACATGACTAATGAGAAACTAGATGGCTATACTTGATGCAGCAGGTCACTTAAGAGATTCAAAATGCAAAATCTTTTGGCAAGCAGACGAAAAATTTACTTCTCACTCCCCTTTTGTCATTTTTTCCCCTCAAAATGTCAAAAGAATATCCACTACCCAGACCCTAACCAAACCCATCAGCAAGGGTGCTCTTCTTTTCCATAGGAGTTGAACCTACAAGCTACATAACCATTGTACAAAACGCGCCCGTTGCTTCCCTTTCATCCTCTTACGTCTTTCTTTGAGTAATAACTTTTCTCCTATCATTTCTCTCTCACTTTCCGTCCCTTCATATTCCTTTCCACAAGTTCTAATTACAGATTACTTCTTGCATCTTGTGGTTGGGATCGGGCAAAGTAAGATAGCTAAAACAATGCCCGAAATAAACTACGGGATTGAAGCAAATCATAGCAAGTTTACATGCCCTAAAAGCAACACTAAAATCATGAAAAACCAACCTCAATAATGGATTGATCAATATGTGCAGAGATAACCAATTACCTGCAGGGTCTTCGAGGACAATGTAACGTATTTTGCTTCTCCAAGCCGTCTGAGCATGTTCATCACGTCGAGTGGGAACCTATCTTCATTACCCCATGCTCCTTCTGGGCCCAAGTCGATATACACATCGGTCAGACAAGGAAGGTACACCGTAGAAAATACAGGCGAAACATAATCTCCTCTCAACTTGAATGAAGTTAGTCTCGGCGCTGAAATTGCGACCACCGATTCGTCACATAACTCCCAACGTAATCCGTACGTTTCGTAGAATATGTCCAGCCTCCTAAGCTTCGGAGCGGTGATGTTAAGATTATCAGTTCCTATACCGTCCAAAATCAGCGTTTCCAAACTGGGACAATGATCAACAGTTCCACTGATGAAATTGGCAGAATCCCAAAACTTTTGAATGTGTAGTGTTTTCAGCGTCGGCAAGCGCAGCATTGGCAAGTGCAACGCGTCGTCCGGAGAGAAAATGCCTGAACATTTAAGTTTCAGTACTTGTAGTGATCCACAGTTTATAAGGCAGCTAGGGAATTCGAATCCCTCCCCACCCTTGGTGACCCACAGATAGAGTCGTTGAACGTTGTGCGAACTGCGCAACACAAGCATTTCTCGATAATAATGCTCCGATCAACTTTATCACAAGGGCATACGAGGGTCAAGGCGCAGAGATCTGAGCTGTCTCTCCGGGACAAGACCCCATCGACGAAAAGTGTGAAACGTCGGAGTTTCGTGTCGAAAGGTAAGCCACGATCTTCCTCCCGTCGGGTGAAGAAATCTTCATGATCCAACTCGAGGTTAAGTAGAGAAGTCCAAACATACCTCCATCGTTTCGCCAGCACGAAGGTCTGAACTGCGGTTTGGACGTCGACGTCGGAGAGGATTTTGTGAAGGATCGCGTCGGGCAATGCACTGATCCTGTCTCCACCCTCCATTGTAATTCAGTGTCAAGATACAAGTACAGCAAGTGTTGTACAGCCGCGCACAGTCCGTTTTAAAGAAAGAAAACTCACTCTGTACATTAGGTATTACTGGGGTCCGATCCCCAATCTTCGGAAATTTTTTCTCCGAGTGTCTTTGTGCCGAGGGTTTTTTCAACCGTTAAATTGTGTGATTTTTTTTTTTCATGTTTCAAATTCAAAGGCCAGAAACCCCTCAACAAAGAGGGCATAGAAATTTTTGGCATAGAGGATCTTCCGTCGTTATTACACCATGCATTCCAGATTGATTATCGTTCTTTCTTTTTTTTAATGTCCCAAAATATTTGTTCATTTGAAAAGTCAAATTAAAAAAGTTTTTAATTTTTCAAAATTGTCCCTAAAATAGTCATCATTGTGTTAAAAAGATACTACTAGAATACAAGGACAATGTAGTAAAATTCTGCCTCACAATTTGAATTTGGTGCATTGCTTGTCCTCTTAATATTTAGTGTCTCCGAAAGGGACAAGCAATTTAGGAATAAGGGAGTAATACTATATACTTGGCGATACATGTGCTATGCACGGAAAGTAAGGGAGAAGGTTTGTTTGAATCCAACGGTCGAAAAAGTTCTCGGCACGGAGCTGGCTGGCTTTCTTTCTTTCTTTCTTTTTTTTGAACAGCAAAATTTTTTATATTAATCTTTCAAGGTTCACTACTACAAAATAGCATAAAAATCACGGTCTAAAAACTAAGAAGATCTCATTTTTTATAAAAGCGTAATAATATATTATGGACTATAGTTTTAATCTTAGTCGTACAAAAAAATTGAGATGAAAAGATTTTTTAGTCTCAGTAATTTAAAAAGTGAGATTGTAACTTAAATAATAGATCTTGGTTTTTTAAAAACTAAGATTGTATATGAAAGAATATATCTCATTTCGAAAATATCGAGATAAAAAGAATCTTTAATTTCAGTCATCTAGAAACTGAGATCGTAAGTTAAAGAATACATCTCGTTTTTTTATTTGGACTAACACAAAAACTCTTACATAGAAAAAGTTGAAAAAATGAATGTCATGATCGACTTTCAAAATTCCATCTTCCATTCTCATTCGTCTCACTTTCAACCGTGCTACAAAAAATATTTCATCGCCAAATCGGGCACTTTTGGCGGTAAAAATGTATTTCGTTGCCAATTGGGCACCTTTAGTAACAATTTATGAAGGTTGCATTTTGTCACCAAATCTATTCCAAGCATAACTCTTTTCTCATAACTCCGATTGAGATAATTCAAATTGAGTTTGAACAATAACACAAATGGTTAGTCCGATCGGCTTAATTTGTGGGCGGGCTTGGGTAGTGAGTTGGTGGGTTGGGCCGGCCCGATGATGACCCTTATTCCTATTATATGCATTAGAAGTACCTCTCTCTTGTATAGAGATAAGCCTAACGCCACACTCTCTCACCACGTTCTCTCTCTCTTTGTCCGCTCTCTTTTATTTAAAAAAAATTTAAAATCTCAAAATTTTTGGATTATAGGTTTGGAAGCTTAGAAAGCACAAACACATTTATATAGATAGAAAAAAAGAAAGAAAGTTGATGTTAGTTTTTTTTCTCTCTCTTTCATTCATCAAACGGGCACAACACGAGTAATGAATAAAATAAGAAATAGAAAGTTGATTAAAATTTATATATGCAAGAGCTCCTAAAACAATAAAGACTTTTATTTAATTGCAATTACTACTATCTACCTAATAAAAGAGAATGGTGTGGGCCTCCACACAAGTTAATCCAAGGGTTGTGATTGATTTTATCCAATGGTTGAGAGGCATTCTTCCAACTCTATTGAAGTTCCATCATTTTTTTCTAAATTGCAAAAATGCCATCTGTTGTTCTGTTGTCATTGTTCGGGTTCTCTTCACAGCCGTCTGTTGTTTAAATTCAAAATTCAAAGCTGAGGACACACACACACACACTCTCTCTCTCTCTCTCTCTCTCTCTCTGTGTGGAGTAACCACCGTCCACCATAACACTCCATAACACTCCTCCTCGATCGTTGTCGGTGGTTTAATTGTGGGCATAGAGACCGCTTGATTGTTTTTGACCGGGAAGGCTTTACCTTTGAGAGGCAGAGAAGGAGGTTGCAGCCACCATTGGAGCTGTACACCGCAGCAGCTGTGGAGGACAGCTTGAACTTGAGAGGTATTTTTTGTTGCCCACCATGTGTTTGTTAAAATGCTACCCAAATGGAAGTTTAAATGCTAGATGGCAGTGAAGTAGTTTGTAGGAATAGGTTTCTTGCTCAGCCCACCAAATACCACCACTGACTTACCACAGGCAATAGCAACCCATTAACTCGGAAAGATGCTCTCAAAGAGAAATGGGTTTTGAGTGGAAACTCTGTTGTTTGTGGGAATTGAGTGGGTGTGAGTGTGGGAGTGGTTCTCAGTTGTTGAGTGGGGGCTGTTTATAGGCTGAGAATTATGTTTTGATTTCAAAACGGTTGCCTTTTTCTGCCAGTCCAATTTTTTTGTGTATCAACCTAAAACTCGATCATCCATTCTGATCTACTAAGTAGCAATTGATTGCCGGTCCAATTTTTTGGCATTGATCGATTAAATACTACTACTTACGAAAGAACAGAGAGAATCCGGACCATTTTTTTTGTCAATTCTGTTTCGTGGGGATATCTCCCCCTTTTTCTCTTAAATCCCACGCCATGTCCTCCTCCCATTTTACTCCATTTAGCACCCAGTTCACAAAAACAGTTGTTAACACTTTATTTATATTTATAGAAATCAAGAAATCAAGAGAAATGTAAAAGGCAGTGAGGTAGTTATCTGATTTCGGTATGTTTAACTTGGGTTGGCTATGTAGAAGTAGTTATTTGATTTACGAATAGGTTTGCGTCGAACCGATTACCAGCGCTTCTAGAAAAAATTCGGTCGCCGAGTCCGTTCGAACCACATCGGTGAAATTTCACTTTTTTCTTCGAACCACTTCGGAGAAATTTCACTTCTTTCGCCACTCTGATTACCAGCGCTTCTTGGAATCTTGAATAGAATGCCCATTAGAGCATATGGTTTCTAACATCGAAACCTGTTTCCCTTTGGTTTTTAGGTTTCCACCTCTATGAGTGTTTTTTTAGGCTGTGTTCCAGTGAAAACAATTTTACCCTAACTGTCGTTTTGTGTTCCAGGAGCAATGGAACTTTCTAAAGGGAAAGGGAAGGCCATCTATGTAGCCAAGGGAAAGAAATTAATGCTGGATGGTGATTTGGAGAAGACTGTAACAAGATAAACTTTAACTCTCCATTTTTCATTTTCAATTGATCACTATTCTTCATTTCTTCATTTTTCATCTACCTATTGATCATTGTTCTTCATTTTACTGTTGCATATATGTATGTATAGGTTACGTTTCTTCGAGAAAAGAATGTTGGCGTAGTGATCCGTGATGAGCGAGAATTGAATCAGATTCGCATGCATGGGGTATGCCTATTAATTACATCTTGATGTTTGTTAGTACATATATTCTGGAATACTGTTAATCTTATTCTTTTCTTAAGGAAAAGGCAAAGGAAAAGCCAATTTGTGGAGGTAAAGAAAATGCTGCACCTAAAGTGGTATGATTTTGTACACATTCCTTCAAGTTTTCATTCTCTTTTTTGTGGGACCAATAATTTTTATTGTCTAAACTCTATTAAAAAATTTTGAACTTTTATTGTCATCTTACTTGATAAAATCTAAAGTTATTTCATTCACTGTGTAGACACCAAATGATAATGTTAGATCAAAGGCCCAATGCATTCAACCGAGGCGGCCCACATTCTTTCCGTCTTTAACACCAAGTCGTCGCCGACGTGCATGCCTAGAAGATGGCATGTCTATAGAAATTCCTACAACTGCACCAAAGCGAGTAATGGTTTCACATGCCTTTCAGACATCATCAGTTGTGGTACTTCCTAAAATACCAAATTTGATTTAAATTTTTTGTACTTTTAGAGACATCTTACTCGATATAATGTAACGTTATTTCATCCACCGTGTAGGCACCTAATGATAATGTTAGATCAAAGGCCCAATGCTTACGACGTGAACGAGAGAGAGCAAGAGACAACATTCAACCAAGGCAGCCCACATCCTTTTCGTCTTTAACACCAAGTCGTCGCCGACGTGCATGCCTAGAAGATGGCATGTCTATAGAAATTCCTACAACTTCACCAAAGCGAGCAATGGTTTCACATGCCTTCCAGTTATCATCAGTTGTGGTGCTTCCTACAACACCAAATTTGAGAGACTATTCTGCTAGCACAAGAACTCCCATAACTGTGGATAGTACGCTATGTCATCATGAACCCCAGGCATGCTAACATTCAATACCTCATATCGAAGAATCTATAGCTATGTCGAGCATAGCCATGGATGAACCTGAAATGTGTCATCCTTCAATGCCTCCTCGGAATCTCGAGGAAGAGTTTCTAGCCGTGGCAACTGCTCATGCACCTCATGCACAATTATTTGACAAAGAACTTCTTGCTATGCCGGACACATCTTCAGCTCCAATTCATCGGTAAATTAATTTCATTTGTCTTTAATCTTTAATATGTTTCTATTTCTATACCTTTTTTGCAATTTCTTAGCGCTTTTACCTCTTGGAAATCAATCTATTGACGATGATTTTTTTGCGTGTTTTTACTTTACACACAAAAAAAAATGTATATGTAGGCTACCTCCTGGAAATCAATCTATTGATGATGAGTTTGAGGATGAATCTACAAACGTAGGGGTTGATCTTCAAGCTAATAGATATCTCAATCGTCATTATCTTGGTAGGATGGATGTATCATGTTTTCATTGTAAAGCCTTGCATTGGATGGGTGAAAAATTGACCAATTCATCTTTAATACATCCACTTTTTGGAACTTGCTGCCTGCAAGGAAAGATTAAGCTACCATCACTTATTGCACCCCCGTTGGCGCTACAAGAGTTATACGATGGCAATGATGAGCGATCAAAATCATTTCGTCATCATACTCGAGAGTATAATGCAACTAATGCTTTTACAAGTCTTGGTGCTAAATTAGATACAAGAGTGCTTAACGGAAGAGGGCCTTTATCGTTCACTATCCATGGTGAATTACGTCATCGAACAGGATCATTGCTGCCACAACCAGGGCATGAAGCGATTTATTCTCAGTTGTACATATACGACCCCGAGTCTGCTCTAAATGCTCGCAATAACAGAAATCCGCACTTGAAAAGAGATGTCCTCAAGACAATTCAAGATTGTTTGTTGGCATTTAATCCGTTTCCTGAAAAATTCCTTCGAGCTTTTGAGATTTTGAATCAATCTGAATCGGTGGGACAAAATTTACCTGCTTATCTTCATTACAGTTCATCAATAGATCGTCGGAGGTATAATCTCCCAACAACAGATGAGATTGCAATAATTCTACCAGGCGATGGAACCGAGAATAGTGGAATGAGAGATATTGTGTTGCATTTGAGAGGAAATAATGGATTAATGCGAGTTAATGAATGCCACCCAGCTTATTTACCATTGCATTATGTTCTATTGTTTCCCCATGGTGAGCTTGGATGGGAACCTGAGATGAGACATTGGGATGTACGAAGCGAACAATACACAGATAAAAGACTCGCTCAAATGGAATTTTATAGCTTTCGTTTGTTTCAACGAAACTCAGAGTACTCAACAATTTTACGAGCTGGAAAATTATTCCAAGAGTTTATCGTAGATGCTTGGGCAACGACTGAGCAAAATCGATTGAACTTTCATAGGCTAAACCAAGGAATAATTCGATCCGAACTTTACCAGGATCTCGCAGATATTGGTCCTGATGGGTTGGGGCCTGGTCAAGTTGGTAAACGAATAATTTTGCCATCTTCGTTCCCTGGATGTCCTAGATATATGTTCCAGATATTTCAGGATTCAATGGCTATCACGCGGCACAACAAACATCCAGACATTTTCCTTACAATGACTGCCAATCCCAATTGGCTTGAAATTACTGAGGCTTTGCTACCACATCAAAAAGTTGTTGATCATCCAGATTTGGTTGCACGTGTTTTTGAGTTGAAGCGAAAATGTTTGATGAGTGAGATCAAAAAGAAGCAAGTGTTTGGCAAAATTGTTGGATATGTCTATACAATTGAGTACCAAAAACGGGGGCTACCGCATATGCATTTACTTTTGTTTCTTGAAGGACCAGACAAAATACATACATGTGCTCAGGTCGATAAAGTAGTATGTGCTGAATTTTCAGATCCTATTGAAGACCCTTCACTTTTTGATACTGTTAAGGTATGAACATTGTTGCGCTTACATTTTTTTATTTTTTTGGTCTTTTCTATGTCCTAACTATGTTTTGTTTTCTTAATATTGTTAAGGGTTGCATGGTACATGGACCATGTGGTGCCCGAAATCCTCAAGCAACATGTATGGAAAATGAAAAATGCACTAAGAAATACCCCAAAGCCTTTTCGGAAACAACTACAATGGACCAAGATGGATATCCAATCTATCAACGTCGTAATGATGGTCGAGTGTATATTGTTAGGAGTCACCCGGTTGATAACAGAGATGTTGTTTCATACAACGCTTACCTTTCTAGACTATTCAATTGCCATATCAATGTGGAAGTCTGCGCGGGAATGAGATGTGTCAAATATATCCACAAGTACATCTACAAAGGCAATGATCGTGCAACAATGGTGTTGGGACCAATAGATGAGATCAAGGAATATCTCGATGCAAGATATATTGGTCCAGTAGAAGCAGCTTGGCGGCTATTTTGTCATTCTATGCATGAAGAAATTCCAACAGTTGTACGTTTGGCACTTCATTTACCTGGAATGCATAATAGCCTATATAACACTGAAGAATCAATGCATGACATTGTCGCAAGGGCTGAGCATGAAATTACAACATTAACTGGCTATTTTGCATATTGTCGAGCATATGTAGATGCACGTGCATTCACCTATCAAGAATTTCCACAGCATTTTGTTTGGATAAAATCAAAAAAGAGGTGGAAACCAAGAGAAAGAGGTTTTGCAATTGGAAGAATGTACTTTGTTAGCCCTAATGCTGGTGAATTATTTTATTTACGTCTTCTATTAAGTGTTGTCAGAGGACCAGAATCATATGAATGTTTATGCACAGTCAATAATATTTTGCATGACGCATTCAAATCAGCATGTATTACAAGAGGACTCCTGGAAGATGACGAAGAATGGGTGCAATGTCTTGAAGAAGCTGCAATTATGAAAACTGGATACCAGTTGCGTAGGTTGTTCTGTGTTATTCTCACCTAATGTTCTCCATCGCAACCGGCTGCATTATGGGATAAATTTGCAATGCATATTTGTGATGATCTAGCATGCAAAATTCAAGCATTGTTTTTCATTCCAAATCCAACTGCGGCATAGATTGAAGATTATGGTTTATATCTCTTGGACGAATTGCTTCAGGAATCGGGTAAAAATTTAAAAGATTTTCCTCCCATGCCATTGCCTATTGGGAATTGGAGTGTAGTAGTGGGTAACAGATTGATATTGGAGCATCAACTCATTTTTAATGCCCAACATTCAGATGCAAATATCAATGTTGAAAGTCTCAATGAAGAACAACGGGCCGCTTACACTGCAATCACCACCTCAGTGTTTGAGAATAAAGGAAAGACTTTCTTTCTAAATGGGGGTGCTGGAACTGGAAAGACCTTTTTGTACAATACTGTTGCCACAAAATGTTGTAGCCTAGGACACGTCGTAGTCAGCATTGCTTCATCTGGTATTGCTTCATTATTATTGGTAGGAGGTCGCACTGCACATTCAACATTTTCTATCCCATTGGATGTGTTGGAAGACTCATTTTGTTCGTTTAGCAAGCAATCTTTACAGGCAGAGTTGTTTAGAAAAACAAGGTTGATTATATGGGATGAAGTCCCTATGCAACATAGATATTGTGTCGAAGCAGTTGATCGCACACTCTAAGACATTTGCGATAATAATAAGCCATTTAGGGGTATCACTGTTGTTCTCGGGGGAAACTTTCAACAAATTCTACCAGTCATATCAAAAGGAGTTCGTGAGCAAATTGTAGGAGCATCGTTGAGACGTTCTGTACTATGGAATGGTGTGCACATTTTGACATTGAGTTTGAACATGCACTTAAATAGCAGAGAACTTGCGAATTCAAATCTTGTAGAATTCTTGAATGAGGTACTCCTTTAATTGTTGTTTTAAGAAAATCAAAAGTACATTTGATTCCGTCATTGCTTCATCGTCTTGACTATTTTATTATTTATATACTTTTAGATTGGGACCAATCCAGAAGAAGTAGTAGAGCTTCCGTCAACAATACAAAAGTGCGGATCTGTTAATGAATTGTTATTTACTGTGTATCCACAACTGGACGTAATGGGTACTATAACACCGACCTTCCTTAATGAACGCACAATTCTGTCTGCCCGAAATGATGATATTAGTGCCATCAATCTTGCTGCATTGAATGTTTTTCCAAGGGATACCACCACTTATTTTGCAACTGACAAAATGTCCTTTGATGATGCCCATGATCGTACTATCACAAACCAATATCCTAATGAGTACTTGAACTCATTAAATCCTTCTGGTTTGCCTCCTTTTAAATTGGACTTGAAAGTTGGTTGCCCAATAATGTTATTGAGAAATATTGCTCCAAAGGCTGGGTTGTGTAATGGCACTCGATTAATGATTGTCAATTGTGCAAATCGCATAATCGAAGCTCAAATTTTAACTGGAGATAAATTTGGTGATTTGGTCTTTATTCCAAGGATATCCTTGACACCCTCTTCTTCTGAAATGCCTTTTGAGATGACAAGGCGTCAATTTCCAATCAGATTGGCATATGCGATGACTATCAATAAATCTCAAGGACAATCTGTCAATTTTGTTGGAATTGATTTGCGTACTCCAGTCTTTAGTCATGGACAACTATATGTAGCGTTATCTAGATGCACATCTGGTGATCGTACAAGTGTCCTTCTCTCTAATGATGCATCCCGTTCCACGACAAACATTGTGTATCCCGAGGTTTTGCTACAGTAAAAGGTACAACTTTTATTTATTCATGCACAAGTTTAAATATCTTGATTGAATAGTCTTTTTCATTCGTTTACCTAAAGACTGAAGTTAGACATTGAGTAGGAAAACTTTTTTTACTATTCGATCTCATATATTCAGTTTATTGTGTTCTTTTGTCATGATCATCCTAAATTGGTGTCCCTTTATGACTTTTTTTTTAAAACTTTATAATTTATATGCCTTCAACACAGGTGTAGACACACTCTCCTCCATAAGGTAGCCGGTGAGGTTCGAAGCAGGTTAAATTTTTAAATATTAAAAAAAAATTGTGAACTAATGTCCAATTTATCATAGTTAGTTCACGTTTCCTCATACATCTATCTAATATGCAACTGCATGGTATTCTTGATCCTCACTGTTCAAACTATTAACTCAGAAAACTTTGCAGGAACTGAAGGATTGTATAAGGAGCTCTGATGAAAGACTCGGTTTCTACTGCACCTTCATTTTGAACCTCCATTTTGTTTTTTCCCCTTCCCATTGTACCTTCATTTTTTTGGAAAGATATCGCGGTAAGTGAATGTGTACATAAGCCTAAAATCAATGGATTTTTAGGCAATACAACTCCATACCAACTCTATTAGGTGGTATATGCTCAAATTGTGATCAAGATCTAACAGTGTAGGAACCCAGTGGCTAGGATTTTCTTGATCCAATAGTCTTTTTCCTTTGAGTAATAATCCTCACACCTTTCTTATGCATTGTAACTTTTGGTTGATGCTATGAAATTGTACATTGTTGCTTGGCTTTCTTGCACTTTTTTTTTTATAGGTAGTAGATTTATGAGAACAAAAATTGAGAAGATGGGGGCATTTATTGAGTCTATGCAGGCAGTAGATTTATGATGAGTTGATTGAATGTTTTAATTCTGGGTTGGAGAGATCTTGACAGGTCAAGAATAAAGTATGCTTACATTTTTCTTTATGGTATTAGCTATTGTGCTTTTACCATCCTTAATGAATGACTCTCTGTATTTTGAATATTCTGCAGATATCAGAAGAGAAAGGTAGACTAAAGAAGGATGAGGAAGAGGACAAAGAAAAGTGGAAAAGAAAGTGTGAGCATGAGGAGCAGTGGGTGCCTTCAAGAAGGTAATACTCTCAATTCTTCAATTTATATTTTCCAACATGGTCGTCTTTAAGATTCCTATGTTCTTATTAGAATGTATAGACTTCTAGCTATCATACTGCAGTGGGCATGAAGGGCGGTATCATGGCAAACTTTGCGGCCAAAGTTGTAGACATTGGATGAACAATTAAGGCACGTGCATGTTTTTTTGCCTTTGTAGTATTGTGGCATCATTAACAATGACTAGCACCTTTCATATTTTTCTTGGTGGAAGTTCAAATGAATTACTTGACTGAAATGATCAGGCCACCTAAGTTAATAGGATACTATGATGCACGGACACGGATACAGACACAGACACGGCGGGGGACACGCCGCTAGCGACCATCTCAGGTCAGTGCTCGATTGGGGGTTTTATTATTTGATCAAACCCCCCTCTCTCTTCAAAATACACAATTGGATTCTTTTGAAACTCGAAAGACATCAAGGTCACTCATGTCATTGTAAGAAAGTTCGATTTAAGCTAACGCAAAAAAAAAAAAAATCATTCTATTAGTTGTTCAAATTATGTTCTTAATCACATCCCTTGCTACTAATTATTTTTTGCTGTCTATAGGGTATTTGGTCTCATTATGTATGTGAGTAATGTGCTGTCTAATTGTAATTTAAAACATTCAAGACTTTGTTATGACTGAATTTTTATGTTGTTACAGCTAGGCTTAGATAGTGAACGTGAAGAAGACAGTGCGCTAACTGGGGTGTATGTTTAAGTTTTTAGAATTATAAGTGCAAAATAAAATTGCAATTTCTTTGAGGGCTATGTATTGGACTCAGAAGTGTGTAAAATAGATCTTGGATGAATTTATGTATCTTTTGGCAGAAAGCTTTGAGCCATTGCCATTCGATGTTGTGATTGATGCCGTGTTACTTTTTAGGAGAGATTCTTCAAAGAAGCCTATTTTTTGCATATACAAGTTGACAAGTTTGCTGTTTTGAGTAATAATCTTCAGACCTTTTTTTTGCATTGTAACTTTTGCTTAATACTATGGGACTGTACATTGTTGTTTGGCTTTCGTGCACTTTTTTTTTAATGGTGTTGCATGGGGACTAAGTTTGCTTTGAAACACAAAAATTATTAGCAAGAATCCTTCTTCCTTGATGGTTTTAACGCTATTACAGTTTCTTGGCCTGAGTTGGTAAGGAAGATCGGTGAATTTTATTCATTTCGGTGGGTTGCTTATGTGGTGGTTTGGTGATTTTTTTTTTCTTTTTTTCTTATAATATTTTGGTCTTTTGTTTTTAGGTTTTGACCTCCATGGTAATGCGTGTTTGGAGTCTGTAGCTCTATAATGATTCCCTCCTTAAGGTGATTTCTATCTATGTTTGCCAAGGCCCAAGGATATGAACCTTCCCTTTCTCCAGTTCCACAGCTAAATTTACCATTGGATGAGCTGCATGTTATGAATTTAGGTTGGCTTTTTTGTGGAACTGATCTGTAGAAGCATGCAATTATGCCAGTGTCTTTAGTGTGAAATTAGCATTTGTTCTTTCCTAATACGGTGTAATATTTTAGTCAAGTCATGTTTCAGTTTTGGGACCTTTTAGTTAGTCATATAATTTCTTTCTTTTTACAACAAGGCTTACGATTTCAATTTATCTGTTGGTAGTTGAATTGTATTAATTGGGGTCTAAATTGGTGAAGGGGTTGATTTAGTTATAGTTACGATCGATATGTAGAGGATCACATATTACACACTAATGAATCGATAGTGTTTGAGCCACTAGCTAGGGCAATTCCATCCGACATGTGTAGTGCCGTAGGCACGGGCAAATACTAGTATGGAGTATAAAACAAGATTTTCTAACCTGTGGGATGATCGTGAGAAGTATATAGTGGCATGCTTTATGTTTTCTATACGAGTTTTACTTGTTATTTAATTTGATGTGGGGAGGGTTTTGTTTTCTCTCTCTTTTCATATTTGAATATCTAATTTCAAGTTTGTGGTGATGAATGATAAAACGTGTCCCCCTTGATTATTGTGTTATGTTCTTCAATGTATCTAGATGACAAGTGAAATATACTACTAAATACGATAAAATAGATAAATCAGCTTCTAGACAAGAAAACTTTTGGCAGACGTACTAATGCCTTCGTATGTTTGTGTATTGGATTAAAGTCTAATTATATGTATGAAAGACTTATCCAAGGTTGTTTTCTTATCAATACAATGAGCAATGAGCACTCTAAACGACGTCGACCTTCCACTAGTTTATAGAAATCGATAAAATAGATCGATATTGATTGAAACCATAAAATTTAGATATAAATGGAAACAAATCACATCCCGTTAATCAACTGAACCACCATCAAGTACATAACTACTAGTACTTATTTTGATAAAAAAAAAAAACTGTAGAAAGAGGCTGCAAGCGTGTGCAACCCGTTAAGCACATAACGCACAAGCAAATTCCTCATAAATTCGTCCAGATAATATATATGTTACCACCTTCATTATTGTATAATTAATGGCGACAGCAAAATTGTACTTTTTTTATTATTATTAATGCATTTCTTGCTCTTCCTCCAAAAAAAAAAAAAAAAAAAAAGTCCATTTCTGAGATTGTTAAAGTTCCAACCTAAATGCACTCGATTAGGGTAAGTATAAAACTATACTAAAATTACACTAAAGACCCTTCAAATTTAACATATTATGTATTTTACCCCCACTTTTTTAGTTTTTTTTCGATTTTCTCCCCACTTCCGAGTAATCTCGTTTTACCGAGTAATCGGTACTCGCCGGGTACTCACCGAGTAATGCCGAGTAATCAGCTGGCCGAGTAATTCCCACCGAGTAGCCCTAACTCCACTCGGCTAGGCACCGAGTACCGAGTACTCGCCGAGTATTTCCGAATTTTAGATCACTGAGATAAATAGGTGTCCAAAACTTTGATTTAAAATACTCACACATCCACAATGTAATAGGGAAAACGATAATGACATGAATCATTCATGTGTACTAAATTCAATTTAAATTGGAGCAAGCATGAATATAAACAGGGATCACAACAAAGGGCTGATTACTGCCTCAGGGTTCATAACCAAGGTGCCACCAGACAAGGAACCCTGCGTCAGGTAGCTAACAACGTCTAGCGGCAGAATAACAGTAGGATCGGCTTTGTCAACTTTAGCTGCTCCAACTGATGAAATGGAGAAGGATGACTCTTGAGCGAGTCGGGATCCTTTGCAAGAACCTTGCCACATATGAGAAACAAATCCACCAAAATCGAGCAATTCGGAATCAACAACAAAGACAATGTAAAGAGAGAATTACACAGCAGCAGCTAGTAGTTAGTACTAGTTCTTTGAGAGTGCACATGACTGATGAGAAACTAGGTAGCTATACATGGGAGTGGAGTGCATCAGGTCCCAATTAAGCCTAGTTACTTAAGAGATTCAAAATGCAAAATCTTTTGGCAAACGAAACCATAATTTTACTTCTCACTCCCCCTTTATCTTCCGTTTTCTTTTTTTCCTCCGAAGGTTAAAAGAATATACACTACCCAGACCCTAACCCAACCCATCAGCAAGGGTACTCTTCTTTTCCATAGGAGTTGAACCTACAGCTTACTGGCGGAGCCAGCATAGGCCCAGGAAGGTCACGTACCCCCCTGGAATTTTATCCCCTACACCTTCTTTTTTTCCTTTTTTTGGTACACCTACTTAAAAAATGTTTAAGAAATTGGAAATTTTGGGTATTAGGCTTATTGTATACGCTGTTTTCGCATGTTTCCAACGAAATTAGTGGACCACTTAAAGAAATAAATGCTTGTTTCATAGCAGCAAATAGCGAATTGCTATTTTATTTGACATGTTCTAGCTGTTCACTCAGGGGTGCCCCCTCTTAGTGAAATTCCTGGCTCTGCCTACATAACCATTGTACAAAATGCCCGTCGCTTGCCTTCATCCCCTTGGCTCTTTCTTTCAGTAACAAATTTTCTCCTATCATTGCTCTCTCACTTTCCGTCCCTTCGTATTCCTTTCCACAAGTTCTAATTACAGATTACAGATTTCTTCTTGTTGTGGCTGGGATCGGGCAAAAAGTTCAGGGTAATTACTTGCTCGTACAAAGGTGTAGACACACAAGTAAATAGGTTTCCCAGCCAACTTCCTTTCCCTTATCATATCCAACAAAAGATAGCCAAAACAATGCCCGAAATAAACAACAGGATTAAAGCAAATCATGGCAAGTTAACATGCCCTAAACGCAACTCTAAAATCATGTAAAACCAACCTCAACAATGCCTGCCAGTATGTGCAGAGATAACCAATTACCTGCAGGGTCTTCGAGGACAATGTAACGTATTTTGCTTCTCCAAGCTGTCCGAGCGTGTTCATCACGTTGAGTGGGAACCTATCTTCATTGGCGCAAACTCCTATCGGGCCCAAGTCGATATACACCTCGGCCAGACGAGGAAGGCTCACCGTAGAAAATACAGGCGAAACATTTCCTTTCAACTTGAATGAAGCTAGTCTCGGCACTGAAATTGCAATCACCGATCAATAATGTAACCCAATCGATATGTAGAATATTTCCAGCCTCCGAAGCATAGGAGCAGCGATGTTTAGATTATAAGTTCCTACACCATCCAAAATCAGCGTTTCCAAACTGGGACAATGCTCAGCAGTTCCACTGATGAAATTGGCAGAATCACAGAACTTTTGAATGTGTAGTGTTTTCAGCGTTGGCAAGCACAACGGCTTGTCCAGAGACATAAAGCCCAAACATTTAAATTTCAGCACTTGTAGTGATCCACAGTTTGTAAGGCAGCGAGGGAATTCGAATCCCTCCCCACCCTTGGTGACCCATAGATAGAGTCGTCAAACATTGTGGCGAACTGCGTAACACAAGCATTTCTCGATAATGCTCGGACCTTCTTCATGATGATAAGGGCATACCAGGGTCAAGGCGCAGAGATCCGAGTTGTCCCTCCGAGACAAGACCCCATCTACGAAACATTTGAAACGACGGAGTTTGGTGTCAGAGGGGTAAGTCACGACAGTACAAAAAATCAGTTTAATTTCAAAGTCATTTTCTTTTGTTTTTTGAAATGCCTGCATCAATTTTTAGAGTGCCAATATCATTTTCCTAGATATATTTGTTGTTCCACTCTAAATATATAGATTTCAAACCTTTTTTGGTTGTTAACTTGCTGACTCCTCTTTAACTCAACTTAATTATGTATAGTTAGACGCTAAAACTTTTAAATCGCATAGTGTAATTTAGAAAAAGAAAGTGATTTTCACACTCTCTTTTTACTTTTTACGATTCACATTATATTTTTGGTCTTTATTTAAATGAATTTACTTGATTGCCCTTATTTAAACACACTGTTTCAAACATCCGCGGACAACATTGTATATTCACGGAGATAAAGAAAAAAAGAAAAAAGAAAGCGTGAATTGTAAAAAAGATGGTCAGAAAATCATTTCCAAAAAAGAAACATTCAATTGGATTACTACAAAAACGAAAAGCCAAGAAAAGAAAAAAAGTTCGTATGGATAACGCAGCAGAAGCGTCTCAACCGTAGATGGAAATTAAAAAGTCCACTAACCCCTTATCCACCGTCCGATCACACCGACGCTGGCCCCACACCCCAAAACCAGCCACTAAAAAAATGGCTCCAACCATGACACAGCCACATTTCAGCTCCGCCGCCATTGCCGTATTCTCTCTCCTCCACTCTCATCTTCAGCAGCGGCCAACATGGGTTTCTTCTCCATCTCTATAATCGTCTGATACGGCGGAGCTTCTGAAACACTAGCACGGATTGCTTGTTCCCAGAACCTTCCAGAAGGATGGCGGGTTCGCAGAGGTCAACGGGGACGGTGAAGTGGTTCAGCGGCCAGAAGGGGTTCGGATTCGTGGCGCCGGACGACGGCGGCGAGGATCTCTTCGTCCACCAGACAGAGATCCGGTCCGACGGGTTCCGGACCCTCCGGGAGGGCCAGCGGGTCGAGTTCGCCGTCGATTCGGGCGAGGATGGCCGGAGCAAGGCCGTCGACGTGGTCAGTCTTGCCGGCGGATCTTTCCGGTACGGAGGAGGCGGGGGCTTTGGCGGGAGAGGGAGGTTTGGCGGCGGCGGCGGCGGTTACGGCTGGTACGGCGGCGATGGCGGTGGGTACGGGAGGGGCGGCGGCCGGAGAGGTGGATACGGCGGAGGAGGGGGAGGCGGAGTGGAGTGTTATAATTGTGGGGGAATTGGTCATTTAGCGAGGGAGTGTTACCGGGGCGGCGGTAGCGGTGGCGGTGGTGGGGAGTGGGGTTACGGTGGTGGTGGTGGGGAGTGGGGTTACGGTGGTGGCGGTCGTGGCGGTGGCGGCCGAGGTGGGAGGGGGTATGTCGAAGGCCGAGGAGGCGGTGGGCGGGGGTATGGCGGCCGCGGCGGAGGAGGAAGAGGTGGGGCGTGTTATAATTGTGGGGAAGTAGGGCATTTTGCAAGGGATTGTCCCAATGAACGAAACTGATAAATGTGGGTATTGTATTCTTTCTTCTTCAATGATTGTCATTTGCTTATTACTTGTGCATTGGATTTTGGTATAGGGTTGCTTGGTGCATTGTTTTAGGCAATGACATGAGCTCACAAGTTACAATAATCTCTTTTTCTTTTTACCGAGCAAAAAAAAATAAAATAATATCTTTTTCTTTTTCCTCCAAAATTTCTCCTTTGTAATACATAACCTTCCTCTTTTTTTCTTTTTTTGTGTTTTCCAAGATTTGTTGTGAGTAATTGTTTTGCATATTGCATATGTTGACCTAAAAATTAATGAGAATGAGAGTATTTTTTATTTTTTCAACTCTGATGTTGGTCTCTCATAGTACTGCATTGGATGGGTATAGAGTTCATTGTTGCTCGGTACATTGGTTTGGGCAATGATTTGAGCTAAGAATCTGTCTATTGCCTCAACTTAGAGCCCGATTCGATGTCATTAGCTTATTTTGCCTCTGAATCATATTGTGTCTTGATTGGCAAATTCTGAAGTAAGCGGATAAACTAGGACAATCTAAGAGCATCTTCCTTTGGAAATGTCAAATCTGATGTGGAACTTTTTTTTTTTTTGCCACAACGATGACAGATAGAATTTTTAAAAGCAATAACGAACATTAAGCGGAAGACCCGTCCCAACAAAGAGGATCGAGTAACCACAACGGCGGAGATGCAACCCAGCGACAAGACCCCGAACCATTCACACATTTTCCAGCCAACACATGAGCAACTTTGTTACTAGCCCTACGTACAAAAGAGTAACTACAGCAGTGAAAATTTCTGCTCAAAACCTGAATATCATGAATAATGACCTCCATCTCTTGACTGATAGCTACTTTGCCATGAAGCATATTCACCATCAACTGAGCATCACTTTCTATAAGTATTGACCCTAACCCAAGATGTGATCCCAACAAAATACCATGCCGAAATGCCAAAGCTTCTGCAACTAAAGAACTTGCGCACCACGGGGAAACCCCAATCGAGGCAGCAACAAACAAGCCTCTGGAATCCCGAATCACAATGCCATAACCCCCTTTCGACTCCCCTTTCTTCCATGACCCATCCACATTAATCTTGAACATCCCGTCCAGCGGCTTCCTCCATGAGTTAGAGCTTCCTTCCCCATTCAAAATCACAGCTGTAGTATCTATAGAATTTGCAGAAGAAAACTCATGAAAGTACTCAACCGCCTTCTTGCAAACCAACCAAGGAAGAGAGAGCTTATGTTCAAAAAGAACTCCATTTCTACACTTCCAAATGTACCACATAAGCACTGCCGCCAATGACAAACACCATTCCTTATTTGCATGCCCCTGCCACCATAGATCCATAACATCCCACAAGTCTTTAAAAAAATTGACATGAACAGCCCCCATACCTATTTTCAAAGGCGACAAACTCCACACCTGTCTGGCTAGGGGACAAGCACAAAGAAGATTAACCAACCCAACCCAGATGTCTTCTGTTAGGCCAAATCCTACGTGGCTTTTGATATGGATGAATGGAGGAGGAAGCATGCCAACTTTGACTACCTACACATTGCCTGCCAAATTTCAAAAATAACTGTTTGAATTTTGACATTAAGGGTTAAAGAGGGATAGCTTAATGTCAAATAAATAGAATTTGGCATAAGGGTTGGAAAGGAAGACTTTGATGTCAAATTGGAGATGCCAAAATGCCACGTAAGCCTTCAAAAATACTAGTTTAACATTTTCAATATGAAATCATGAGTTGGAGATGCTCTAACGGGCTCATGCCAGTATTCAAGATCTATTCGTGGAAGCAATCGGTTTGTGTATGATTTGAATTCCTTACGGTTGAACTTCATTAAACAAATTCTACATACTCCGCCCCCAAAATAATGAAATGGTGGGTATTTTTTTCTTAAATGATGGGTCATTTCTTTTCCTACTAGTGCATTGGACTAGTACTGAGGTTCTTCTTGTTGCATTGTTTCGTGGCCATGACATGAGCTGAAAACCTTTTTTGACACGTTGGGAGTTTGGATTTGTGTGTGTGTGTTTAAAGGGTTCACTCTACCTCTCTCTAGTCAGCAATTGCCTATGTGAGTTTGGTAGGTGAAATTACCCTCTTGCCCTCCCTAAAAAAAAAAAGACACCCTTCCTATATTGGCCTACATTTGTTTCCGCAGTTTGTTGGTGGCGACTAGGAGAGTAATTTGTGTGCATGACATTGATACGAATTCCTTATCGTTGATCGTTGAAGGGATTGTTGTCTTTCAACAGATCTACGCAGACGTTATCGGAGTTCCCTGGTATATGAGTTTTATGCAATTCTGGCTGGGCCTGTCAATGGGCCAGATCTGACAAATCTGAATCCGATAAGACTTGAATCTGATCCGGATCCGATAAGATTTAAATCTGATAGTGATAATCCGAATCCGGATTTTTCGGATCCGATCCGAAAATCCGAATCCGATCCGAATACTTTTTTACTTCAAAAATTTTAGCAAAAAACAAATATTTTTTTCAAAAAAATACATTTTTTTTTCAAAGAAATTTTTTTTTCCGAAAAAAAAAAATACAACTTCTTAAACATTTTTTTTTTCAAAATAAAAAATTTACTGTATTTTTTTTAAAATTTAAAAAATTTAAAAACATAAAATTTGGATTCGGATTGATAACGGATTTAATCCGATCCGATCTGTATTTGAATTACCGGATTCGGATTATCGGATTTGGTCCTTTAATAGGCCTAATTCCTGGGATTAAATGAAGGAGAGTGTCATTCATCACACTTCTCCTTTTCCTCCATTTATCCTGTATCCGTACTGTTCATCCCTTTTCTTTTTTTTGCCTCTTTAGGTAATATTGTTATTGTGACTAAAAGTTGAATGGGCTAAAAATTTGCGTTGCCAAACTAGAACTGTTTTGAACCGAACAAAGCGATGGGAGACCCACTTGATAGGTTTGTTCTTTGTGGATGGTCCTGGCCTATCTTCAAAGAGATATGAGCCATTTTAGACCTCTGTTTTGCAGCTCTCAATGGAGGATAGGGAATCTTGCCCATTTGAGCTTTATCTGGAAGCTACTCTTTATTATTGTGGATGCCTTTTTTCTGTTAGGTGACTGAAAATTATCTGGCAAAGTAGAAGTAGAAATTAGTCATTTCCATTTTCTTTTGTTATTTTCACAAAATGTGGAGGCCTACGTATTGTGCACCATCTTGACCGTCCGCTCGGCCATCCGACGGTCTGGATCTCACCTCGGTAATGAATGACTGAGAGCCATTTATTGCCAAGATGAGATTTGGACCGTCGGATGGCCGAACGGACAGCCCAGATTATGCACAACACACATGTTGTGCACAAGTGCACAGTAGGCCCCCAGGGTCTATTTTCGCATACTAAAAAGGAGAAAGGGATTAGTGCTTTACTATCTATGTGCTTTACTATATACTCTTTCATCTTTTGAGCTCAAATCCCCTGAGCTGAGCTGAGCTGATTTTTGGCCGCACGCGACACTTCGGTGCATTCCAGACCATTTGAGCTCAAAGGCTGGCCCTTCCAATGGCTGAAAATGCACCGTAACATTGGTACAAACAAAATTGAATACAACGCGTCCGAGGGACCTGCCTTTATGCATCCTCTTCAAGTTCACGACTCTGTTTCCTTTTCTTTCTTTCTTTTCCTTCACCTTCTTCTCTTTGTTGAAAAGAAAGTATTGTGGCACATGATTTAAAGAAGCAATCAGCCCTTTTTTTTTTTTTTTTGAGGGGCATGAGATTTCTCAGGTGACATAAAGATTAAAGAGAGTGCTAAACGTGATTCACTCTATCTTAATTACTGCTATTTGGTGGAGTAGACAGTAGATACTCTACCTAGTGCCTTCTATGATTTCCAATAGTTCCTGCCATAATTCTAAATTATGCAAAATAGAGGGGATATGTTAGTGGTTTTCTTTTTTAAATTATTACATGCTTCATCCTTCCCCTGTTCTTTATATTCGTGCAAAATAATTCGCATCCGTGTGCATGAGCGTAAGAGCAAGCGAAGTGCGTGAAAGCGTCTTTCAATCACATCTCAAACCACTAAAATCCGAGAGAGCAAGGACCGAGAGCGCGAGCGCAGTGAAAAGATTGAGAGCGGGAGCACATGATATTTTGAAGGATTATAATAATATAACCACGGGCATGACCAAGGTTATTCTGTGCCTTTTCTCTCATTACTTGATTTGCACTTGGGTACCTTTCATGTTTCACGTTTGATATCTCCCACACTTGTCATTATTATCTTGGGTTTCCTTTTTTCTTTTCACTCTTTCCTAAAAGAATTTGTTACTGTAATTGATCTTTTGAGTCAAATAAGCGTCCTAAAAGTGGATAATACTTCTATCCAAATGAGAAGGCATGGATGCTTTTGTATCAAGAAAGCTACTAGAGGGTTGAAATATTCCTCGGAATTGTATGCCTATTGTGGTGAAACATAATCCATTAGAGGACGAACATAGCTTGCACACTAAGCAAATATGTCAATTGTCAATGCTAAGGTCAACCGAAGCTAAAGTCTCGCTAGTGTTAGGAGTATGTTTAGTTTCAGTAAAGGGCTATGGAGACTCGAACTAAGATTTTGTCCAATGAAGTCCGAATTTCCACAACTGAACCAACCCCTCATTGGTATCTGGCAGTGATTCAACTACCAGTAAGATACGAACATGCTAATTTGCTTGGTTGAAGATATGCTTTCTGGCTCTCACTCAGTGGATCAAAACACTTACCATATGACTATCTTTCTCTTCCCAAACATCTTTCTATCTGCAGCAGCATTTGGTCCTTACCAAAATCATTTGACATTTTGGAGCAAAGTTGTCTGCAAGCCTCCATCCGATGCGAACAAAAGTTTCAACCGAACCATTAAGAGGCGCATTCCTTGCAATTGTTACGACAGTTTTGAAGTTTCAATCAAAAGTTTAGTCTGATCTAAACAGACCTAATTAACTTGCATTCTGCTTCCCACTTTCTTTTGTCGATTTTCATGGCCTCCTCCGGCTCCTTTACCTTCATCACGTTCGTATCATCTTCAGCATTCGCATGCTCTTTCTTTGAATCTTGTCGCATTCGTTTTGGATGTCTCCCCCTGATTTTGTTTCTCATCTGAGATTGAGATTGCTGGCTTTCTATGTGTACGAACCACCAATAAAAATGACCAACAAACAGTCTAGTGGGAAAGGAATCGACTGTATAATTGTTTTAAGCTTGCCAAGCCAAATTCCATCTGGTCATTTGAGGGTAGCAGGGACTAGGGAAAGCCCTAAAAGGTATAAAAATTGGGGGGCATCCTCTCTGCAAGGCCCTGAGCAATCACCTAAGTTAATTATCTATTTGTTAAGCCTTGTAAAATTGGGGGGCATCCTCTAAATACCGTTCCCTCACTTTCCACAAGGCCTTGAGCAATCACCTAAATTATCTGGAGTACTTGTTAAGCCTTGTAAAGTGTTGTTTTTGGGAGAATGGAAATATATTGTCGTCTTATCGTTATTCGTACTTTCAAATGGACTTAAATACGAATATGATTTCTAGTGATATATTCAATTAGTAATCACATTCTCAAACTAAATTGACTGCTGATAATAAAATCCTCTTCGTTTGGAACTTGTGGAAAGTGAGGGAACGGTATTGGGAAGATAATTAAGAAGGAAAATGGGAGAAAAAAAATGGGAAAAGTTTACTATTCCTAGAACTGGAAACCTGTTTTGCCATTTTCTCTTCTCTTTTCTCTCAAACCAAACAAGGGGAGGGAAATTTTTTACGCTTTCCCTTCTTTTCCCTTCCTTTCGATCAAATGTTCCAAACAAAGCTGGAAAAGGGGATGCCATATTGTGGGCTTTGAAGCTTGAACACATGGAGAAAGGAAAGGGGAAAAGTTTACTATTCCTAGAACCCTGTTTTGCCATTTTTTTCTTCTCTTTTCTCTCAAACCAAACATGGGAACAGAAAATTTTTAAATTTTCCCTTCTTTTCCCTCCCTTTCGATCACGTGTTCCAAACAGAGCTGGAAAGGAGATGCCAGGTTGTGGGCAAGCTTGAACACACTATCCAAATCATTAAAGGGAGGTAGCCCATCATTTTTAAAGCCCATGCTAGGTTCGTCTAACCCGCCAATGATTGGGCTTCCTCAGCCCAGCTCTAATGTTTTTTAAGGGCTTGGAATGCGTTTACACCATTGGGCTGGGATACCAAAAATTTGATATTCAAAGGGAAAATGAAGCTTTGTCTTATGGGCTATTGACGAGCCGGTACAATCAAATTGTCTTTGATTGTACTAGTAACAAATTGAAACCTTTTTTCCGCGGATTCCAAATTTGACATAAGTATTTTTGGTTGAAGGGTAAGAACAAAATGAAACTTGCCTTACAGCTTACCCCTCAGTCCCAGTTTAATTGTTCCTCGTTTTATTCTAATCGGTTTAAAAAATTAGTTATATCTTAAAATCTGTAATGAATTTCATACCGAATATAGATATTGTTTGATAAATTTTGATTAGTTTTATAATACAATTTACGAGATATAATAAATTGAAAAGTGACACGAACTCATAAAAAAGACTACTATTAAATTGGGACGCAGGGAATATTACCCAACAGAAATTACAGTTCGAAGCGTGAACAATTTGACATGATCACAAAAATACCAAAAGCCAACTAACTAGGGAAATCCCTTACAAGCAAATCGTTAAGCTCGAGCGGAATACAACCCTGAACAATATGAATGGTTCGAACGCGACGTTAAGCCCTAGAAATGGGCGGCGCTGCGATGGAAAAGAAAGAAAAAGACGGGAAAATAATTTAAAATAATTTTCCCTTGTTTGGTCTGAGAGGAAACAAAAATGAAAATAACAAAAGAAAGAAGAAATTTTCTCCCTACTTTTCTCCTCACTTTCCTTTCTTTTCTTTTCTTTTCTCTAAGTTCCAAACAGAAATATTTACGATTTGGTTGGGAAAACAAGCAAATATGCAATTGAAAAATCGACACACAAATTAAACCCCCAGGGGTTAGCTTGGTGGTTTGGCTTGGACTTAGGAATTTGCTCCCCCTTAAAATCTCAAGTTCGATTATCCTTATCAATAGTTTTTGAATCTGACCACCTCATCTCCACATGTAGCCGTGTGCAACAACTGTGAGAGGGATTGTACAGATTCATTCCGAGGTGCATGCTGCATGTAAACTAACCCGAGACACTCTGCATTATTGGAAAAAAAAATCATGGTACTATAAATGGGTGTAGAGTTAGAATTTTCCAAATGGGAGTGGTTTAGTACTGTTCATGGACCAAACGTTCCCTCCAACTCCAGGCAATGCAATCTCAAGGCCAAAAGTGAATCCCCAATCTTGTAGCCATCCCCAAGAAATCCCAAGAGGAAGGTGAGGAAGAGTCCAACTAAGTAATGACACATGTTGCCACTAATCACATGAAGTGATCAGTCAGATCGAACATATATATATCCAGCTGCATGCATATTAATCAGGTGGGATACTCCATTTTGTGACATTTTAGGGTCCACACCCCATGTGTGCCTTATCCACACAAACACAATTGACAATACTGTTAAAGAGCTTCCACACCCTGATCAAGATTTGGTTCTGTCCTTTTCCAAAGATCAAATAGGGAATGGCGCTCCTCCTTTCTCACTTTTTTTTTGTTGCGATTGAGATGGAGGACTGAGCTTTTCGGGGGCATGCTATGTGATCAGCGCTGTGCACCATCCGACTCATCCGGTTAGAGGCCTTAGAGCAACTCCAACTCATCTCTCACTGCCATTGCCATAGCATACCACACCAGTCTTCTTGAGCTTTTTCCCCAATCGTATATATTCGTTAAGTTTTCTCAATCACTTCCTTTCTAAACGAAGGACATGGAGCCAAATTACGTACTCGCTTGTGATTTCTCCATAAATAGCTAACCTACATTGATGTAGGAGTTTGTCAAAGTAGTCATCGAAATAGGGCCTCATGATTCAAAAAGATGACTTCTTCTTCTTTTTTCTTTTTTTTCTTTTTTTATCATTGAAGCCAAAAATTTCCAATAAAGGTTTCCGGCATCTACAAATTTTTCATCCAATGCAGAGATAAGGAAAACGAGCCAATCTGGGAACAACAAATGATAAACAATAAGAGCACAAAGAAGCAAAACAAGTGCCTAAGTCCCAAAACGAACACAAAGCTCTCTTCATGTTACTACCGAGGAAGACCAATCCAAGGGCGGCTTAGAGAAGATAGGTTACCAGACACTGCAACGCCTTAGGATGGCAGAAGTTCATATCAGATGCAGCAACAAGAGCCGAAGGAATCAGACAACCAATCAAGCAAATTAAAAAGGCGAAGAAATCAATCCCTTGGACTACTGTCCAATAAGCCCGCCAGCCGGCTCCGGACAGTATTGTCCATGTACTCGGTTAATTTTGTACGGTAAGAAAATTAGGTTGTTCTCCACGCAAAGCAAAATAGTATTAATGTGGGTGGGGGACCCACGAAAAGATTGTCTCCCCAAAATGAACGCATGCATGTGCATGTATGTCTGCATCCAACAGGAGTAACATATTTTTTGTGTTCAATAGTTTTCTTTCTGGAAATTCACTAGCTAGCTAGCTGGTCAAAAAAGCTAGCATTCTCTTTGAGAGATCGAGGACCTTTGAATTTTGATCATGTTGGATAAAGGAAATGAGGAAATGACCAGCCCAGGTCCTAATCCAGGAAAGTTCTAGAGAGTACATGTATGGTGGGGACTCATGCATGTGTGATGACTGATATGATCTTGACCATTTATATATATATATATATATTTATTTATATATTAGTCAGGTTCCGGTGAGAAATTTCGCATTTTATTAAAATATGGGACTCTTCTTCCCGATTGAATTTCGATGATTCGAACCGCTTAAAGTGATCAGAACATGATTTTAAAGGTCCCCGCAAGAAATCAGCAAAAAAAATAACCGGAAAGGGCTTCATCCGAGCAGTTTTCATTGAACGGTTTAAAAAAGCTGCTCGGATGAAACCCTTTCCGGTCATTTTTTTTTCTGATTTCTCGCGAGGACCCTTAAAATCACGTTCTGCACACATTGAACGGTTCGGATTTTTAAAATTTGATCTGGAAATGAGAGTCCCGCATTTTAACAAAATAAGGGATCCCTCACTGGATCCGTTGTGTGTGTGTGTGTATGTATGGTCAAAGTAGACAAGAAATTAACGAAATTGTGTTCTCAAAGTTAATACTATTTCATATGCTATTATTGGTTTCTTATGGCTGCTGATTTTGTCACTCTCTTTTTTGTTAGCGTCACTCTCTTGCAAGTGTATTTTTGGTGCAAAAATACACTTGTAGGGGAGTGACGCTAACAAAAAAGAAAGTGACAAAATCATTTCCCTTTCTTATTTACTACTCCTAGTACAATTTAGCAATTAGATCAAGTTCAGCTCTACATATGGCTTCTGTTTCAATAAAATAGGGAGTTTCTTTTTTTCTTTTTTTTAATTAACCGCGATAAAATGGAGAGTTGAACTCAAAAACACATCTCCAACAAAATAGCAATACACCTCGCCAACCTAATTTAGCTATAGTAACTCGCATTATGGATAATGCTTTTTACTTTGTGCTCTGATTTTAAGGAATTAAGCTAATGCGTCCAAATCCCCTCCCCCAATTCCTCCTCCTTGTCCCAGATGGTGCTTGCCCCCTGTTGGTGTGACTAAAATATAATGTGGATGGTGCCGTTTGCAAGAAGAATGGCATTGTGGGAGTTGGTTTGTGTCCCGTGATCGCAATGGTCTGATTTTGGGGACGGCATCCATCCCTTTCACAGGATTCCTTTCTCTCCGTTCGACAGAAGCTTTGGGCTTTCGGGAAGCTCTTGTGTTCGCTAATAACAAAGGTTTCTCTTGCATTATTGTTGAAGGCGATTCCGCCCAAATTGTTCAAGCTCTTACACATGATGACATCACATTTTCTTATTGTAGTTTTGTTCACTTAGATTGTGTTGATCTTTTACCTCTCTTTTTCTTTTGTCGTTTTATGCATGCTAAACGGTTTCGCAATAGGGTAGCTTAAACGGTCTCGCAATACAGTAGCCCACTCATTGGCTAAACAATCTCTATTAGACGCTACATTGGTTAACGGGGGATTTTAAGCCTGGTGGCCCCCGTTAATATCTTCTTGTGGCGTTAGGGGGCAAGCTAGCCTTATTGCAAGGAAGCCCAACTTTTAGACCAGCTAGCTAGAGAGCATAATTCTTTTATTTTTTCAAGAGTAAAAACAAAATTTTTTTTTAATTCCGGGAAGCTCTTGTGTTCGCTGCTAACAAATGTCTCTCTTGCATTTCCGGGAAGCTCTTGTGTTCGCTGCTAACAAATGTCTCTCTTGCATTATTGTTGAAGGCGATTCCGCTCAAATTGTTCAAGCTCTTACACAAGATGACATCACATTTTCTTATTGTAGTTTTGTTCTCTCAGATTGTGTTGATCTTTTACCTCTCTTTCTCTCTTGTCGCTTTATTGTTAAACGGTCTTGTAATAAAGTAGCTTAAACGGTCTCGCAATAGGATAGCCCACTTATTGACTAAATAATCCCTATTAGGCGCTACATTGATTAACAGGGGGTTTCAAGCCTGGTGGCCCCCCGTTAATATCTTCTCGTGGCGTTAGGGGGCAAGCTAGCCTTATTGCAAGGAAGCCCAACTTTTATGCCAGCTAGAGAGCATAATTCTTTTATTTTTTCAAGAGTAAAAACAATTTAGATAAGCCGATAAAAAAACAATTAAATTTGCGGGGATAAAAAGCAATGATGACCCGGAAGCTTTAGGCCACGTTCTGATAATGTTTTTATTTTTTAAGTACTTATTTTTTCGTTTTACAAGGCAAGTCATTATCTCTCAATACATCACTTTAATTTGAAGCTTTTTGAATTCCGCACCTAATAGAACCAATTTTAGCATAATACTAGTAGGAACAACTTAACATAAGTAACAAAAATCTATTGAAAATTTGAGATATGCTTGTTAAATTTGATTTGTCGAAACCAGGACTGCCAAGGAGTATCGGCCATAGGCTTTTAAGATATGAATTGGGTATATAGAGTTGTTTGCTTTTGAAGATGTTTCTATAGAGAGTCAGAGACCACAGCAGCAGGCAAGGTAGGAACTAGGAAGGCATTATATGAAGCCAAGGGATGATGGACCCCAAAAGCTCTTCTTAACAAACCCATAATTAAATAGGGTCCACCAAGTAATACCCGATCCATCACTTTATTGCCCACTTCACGAGTTGGCCGGAGCCCTGTGCCTCATTATACATGTGCTCATAAAATCATCAGGATTCAACATTTTTTCTGATCGTTCGATGCACATGGATTTACATACATCGAACAAATTTGTTTTTATAATGGTTCCTGATTGTGCACACAATCTTCTATCTCTTTTATTTCATCGTGCAAAAAGGACTTACATACATCGAACAAATTTGTGAAATTTGTTTTTATAATGGTTCTTGATCGTGCACACAATCTTCAATCTCTTTTATTTCATCGTGCAGCCTTTTTGCTGGTCTATCATCGTGGGATGTGAATTGTGAATTTATAAAGTGTGGGGTAAAATGGGTCTCGTTTTGATACTATATAGAAACTTTATATTCATCTCAAAATCAATTGGCGATGAGTGGAGAGGTCTCAAATGTTATTAAATGATTATCCATCTCACTCCTAAGTAATGTGAAACTCTATTTCCTTAACATATTTCCTTTTGTCTTGCACTAATTCCAAAACGAACCCCTTTTTACAGGAGAGATAAGTTTATACTCATTGCATGCTAGAGAGGGAGGTTCAGTCCTGGAATCCAGTGTGGATTCAAAAACCCAAATAGTAGTAATTTACTTTACTTTATTTTTATTTTTATCAGGTAGTAATTTACTTCAATCGCTCACTATTTGATAAGAAGAACACTTCCCATATGCTTTTTCAATTTGGCAAACATCCACTTATGTGACCAAATCAGACTATTGCTTTAAGAGTTCAAAGGATGAACATTATCCACTTTTTTATTGGTTGAAATGATGTGGATTTCACCACAAAATGATGTCATGCTTAATAAAAAGTGTATTGCATGAGTGTGACCTTCACCATTTTAACCAATAAGAAGGTAGACAATGTTCACCCTCTTTTAAGGAGGGTGAACAAATTAAATTGCACTCCCAAATTAGGCACCCAAAATCATTTTCTTCTTTCAATACATTCACGTACGTACTTCCAAAAAAAAAAAAAAACAGAGAAATAGATACATTGCCTTCTCCGATTTTATCTGTATACAACTACCCTACCCTCTTCTCTTTTTTCTTTTTCTTTTTTATAATTCAGATGTTTTGGCTAACTTACTCACACCTAGGCTAATTCTGAGAATCAATTAATCGATCACACCGTCTACTTGCAGGAGTCCAATTACCTCGTTTCGTAATTCATTGTCGATAATTGTAACGCCCCGAATTTTGGGAACGTTAATTGGGACAATTTCATTGAATATTAAAAGGAGTCTGGCTCAATATTACAACATAAATTTCAAAAGAGTACTTCTAATCAACAACAAAGGGGCAGCTAGGGTTCCTATTTACTACTCCGCTTCCTATTCCATTCAAGCCAGTTCTTCGGCTCCAAAAGCTTCCAATGTATAAAGTTCACCATGTTCATCTATGAGATCTGACACATTATACCGGCGTCACCACCAATATAATATGTCAGAGTCACCAAAGGTAACACTGTGAGCTACGAAGGCTCAATAGAATAACCCATACCCACTAACCCTTAACTTACAAACAATTGATCAAAAGTTAACGATTTCGACATATACATGATTAACATCACAATTAACAATGATACACCACATTCACTATTCAACTAACGTAAGTGTCTATGAATTCTGAGTTTCTCCTACGTGACTTCTCGTAGAACGTGTTATCGTTTTTCCATATTTCATTAACCTTATCATTATTCCAAAATCCGTTTAACACACCCAACCTCGGTTCCGCTGTTCCGGGTTTCCGAGTATCCTCACAATGGTTCCGCCGCACCGGGTTCCCATTGACATACTTTGCATTGACTTCTCTCCGCAGATAACCAAGCCACACACCCAACCTCGGTTCCGCCGTTTCGGGTTTCCGAGTATCCTCACAATGGTTCCGCCGCACCGGGTTCCCATTGGCACACAAAACACACACCACACAATGGGCTACCATGTTCGGCCACATTGCAGTATCCAAAACATTTCACCTTTTCAAAACACGCATTTTCATTAAACCACACCTTAGATATCATGTTTCTACTTTCTTGATTTTTGTGTCTCGTTTTCATGCATAAACTCCGCGGTAGGACTTTTCACAAACATAAATCATTCATTGTAATCTTGAATCTAAACTAGCAAGATCATCCAATTCTATATTAGTAATCATGCTCATAACCATCCTAAGATCAAAATACGAATACTTCTATTAACGATAAAGTCTTATCTTTCGAAAATCGTTCTTTCTTCCTTTGTGAGAAATTCAAAACAACACATGTTTACTATAGAAAAAGTCATTTATCTAACATGCTCGTATTTCCATTAGCAAGATAAACTTTATTGACAATCATGCATTTAAAACGATAGATAACCTTATCTACTTGAAACTAAACAGTAGATAACCTTATCTACTTAAGGAAAACGATGAGGATATTTATACTTTGAATCAAGAACATTATACTTTCTAACGTACGATCCTATGCTACACGTAGAGTTATTGGACTAGGGGTTCTACCTTTCTTCTTAGCGGTAGTGGCGGCTACGGAAAAAGTACGTCGAGCGGAGTAACTTCTTAAGGTATGTTTCCGGAAGCTTCGAAAGAGAAAAGTTTCTCTCGAAACTTCTTCTTGACTAAACTTTCTAAACTTTTGGATCGAGAGGGTGGTCGAGTGGCGGTTTAGTGGCGGCTTAGGATGGGTTTCTTGAAGAACTCAAGAACAAAGAAGAACTAGGCAAGAACAAGCAAGAACACAAACTTTCTTAGAAAGAGAAGTTGGATGATGAAGGTGTGAGTTAATTGGTGAGAATGGGGTGCTATTTATAGCCAAAAATTTGGCTCTCTCTCCTCCCCCATGGCCAGTCTCCCTCTCCTCTCTTTATCCCTTGGATTTTGCTCCATTGACTTGTCATTTCAAGCATGGAAAATCTTCCAAGCATGCCGAACAATGTCACATCCATCTTAGGCCATGACTTAGGTAATTATGAAGGGTTTTAAGACTTGTCAAGTCTATGGAGAGGTTGCTTGCAAGGAAACACAAAATCATTGGCTAACTTTATACTTTGAAAGACTAGAAATGGGTTGGCATGGTCATAAATAGGCTTAAGGCTATAAGATAGCTTGTGTAAGTATCCAAAAGCTTGCACACACACACTCTCTCTCCCTCTCTCGGCCTCTCCTCTCTCTCTCTCTCTCTCTCTCTCTCTCTCTCTCTCTCTCTCTCTCTCTCTCATATATATGGTATATAAGTATAAGTATGCCAAGTACAAAGAATCTAGGAAAGTAACTTTGGTGGGTAATCTAGGGTTAGGCCTATTAGTTCCTAGGGTTGCATGCATGCATGGCTAAGGTAGCTTCTTTTGGAAGCAAAATGATGGGATTCTTTGTATGACTTGTCTTGTCATATACATACCTTCATTGGCCAAGCCTAATATTTATTGTCTAATGGACAATATTTTCCCTAACATTTATTGTCCGAAGGTCAAAGGGATTTTGGATATAATTAGGGTTTGAAATGACTAGTCATGGGGTAATAATGATTACCTCTATGGTCTAATGGTTCAATAGGATTTTGAGGGGTTCATAAGGCTCAAAGATGGTCAAAAAGGTTCAATTAGGGTTAGGATATTGTAACTAGGTGGTCCGGTTCCTCCAACTAATCGGTTGGAAACTAACTTTACTTGCCAAATAGGGCTTTTAATCAAGAAATGAGAAGGGCTAAAATCTAATTATGACGAATTATAGGAATTAAAAAGAAATATTTAGAGTAATATCGAGTAATTAAAAAAGAATAACAAAATTTAAATGAAATTTTTATTTAATGAAAATTAGCGTCGTTACAATAATCCTTCTTTTAACTTCTTTGCTCATCAATACCCTTGTAATAAAAGAACGTAGGATGGTAAGTCAAGGGATGCGTAAAAAATACAAAATTGCCCTCGTAAGGTTAGTCCTCCGATTTGTTTAGCTAGGGGTAGTTTAGGTATTGCATGTCTTCCTTTTACAACAAGAAAAGTAAAGCTTCCTTTTCCAAAATTTGAGGGAGGAAGTGTCCTTACATTACTATTGGTGCGGCTAGAAAAAAGTAGGATGATAGGCCAAGGCATGCGATGAAAATACAAAATTGCCCTAGTAAGATTTGTCCTCCAATTTGTTTAGCTGTGGGTAGTTTTAGGTATTTCACGTCTTCCTTCCACAACAAGAAAAGTAAAGCTTCCTTTTCCATAATTTGAGGAAGGAAGTTTCTTTACATTACTATTAGTGCGGCTATAAAAACGTAGGATGGTAAGCCAAGGCATGCGTTGAAAATACAAAATTGCCCTCGTAAGGTTTTTCCTCCGATTTGTTTAACTGAGGGTAGTTTAGGTATTGCATGTCTTCCTTCCACAACATTAAAAGTAAAGCTTCCTTTTCCATAATTTAAGGGAGGAAGTGTCCTTACATTACAATTGGTGCGGCAAATTACTATTGGTGCGGTTATAAATATATCCAATACATCAAGACAATCTCTCTCTAACTCTCTCACCGTGAACATCTCAGAGGCACCACAAGCATGAGATTAATGAGAATAAGTGCACGTCGCTCTTGTCAAGCATATCATAGCCCCCGTTGTATACCTCTCTCTCTCTCTCTCTCTCTCTCTCTCTCTCTCTCTCTCTCTCTCTCTCTCTCTCTCTCTCTCTCTCTCTCTCTCTCTCCATATATGAAGAAGTGAGTGAGTGTACGGCTATAGATACAGACATACATGCATGGATTAAGCAATTGAGTTTGCGATTTGCTATTTATTCTAATTTGTTTGATTTTTAGCTAATTACATGGAACGAATTGTTGTGATGCGCGATCGAGAATTCCTTATTTATTTTCTACTATAGTAGCCTAACAGCTTTTGGACAAAAACTTGTGAAAAAGAATAATCTAGCAATATTCCTTCATAAAGTGTTTTGCCAACAACTCTTCCAGGAAACTCAAACCTCTAAATACCATTGTCTATAAATCTTGCCACCGTGTTAGGAATAAGGGGTATGTCTGAAGTTGAGGTCTGAGAAAATAGCCAATACCTTTGACCGGAAACAAAAAGATAAAGGTTGCCAGTCGAATATTTGCAGAAGTTCTTTTTGTGCCTGTCATTGAAAGATTAAAACATTTCAATAGCGAAATAAGAGTTTCTTTTGAGATAGAGGTACCAATTAACTTCCTTCTGTTTGTTCAATTCAAATTCCATAAGATCTGTAATTTAATTCAATAACCTATTTGCTATTTCTCTATTATCATCACAACAAAAACAAAAAAAAACACTTCTCGACTACAAATTCATCCAATGAACATGCAAAAATGTGCGAAGCACGGACATTGCACTAGTATATATATACATCCCTCTCTTTTGGTACTCAAAACATGGGATCGATGGGGGGATATACTTTTGGTGCTTTGGGTGATAAGGACTTCACCACTGTTGCTAAAGCCGGTTCTTAAAAAACATATCCAATTAGGTCGACTTGGGTCATGTTACTTTTGGCTCTGCCCTTTTGGACCACTCCATGATTAAACACCTTTTCAAAACATTAGCTTGTTTGGTTTTGGATTTTAGATTCTCTTTCTGTGTACGGTCCTCAATAAATTTTCCCTCAATCATTACTTCTCAATAAATTTTCTCTCAATTTTTACTCTCATTTCTCTCTCCATTCAAAATCCAAATACCAAAACGAACAAGGTCCAAGTTCGATGCCAATCTACGTATCTAGCAAGGTGAAATGATTGACAAACTTAGATTTTACAATTCTTCTGAAATCTCGTAATGTTTCTTCAAAAAAGTTTTCAGAATTCAAGATGAGTAGTTGACATTCACTCGACTGTGTTGAATCTATATACATATTCGAGTGAATCTCAACGTAATTCCGCATAGTTTCCTGTGCAAACTAGCATGAACCATAAATTACCAAAATTTTGTTTATGTTATGAATTTCAAGTTTTCAACAATCATAAAGGATGTGACAATGCTACTTTCAAAGTTGCGGGCCACACCAATGGTTGTGTTCGTTAGAAATCAAAAAAATTATGGAAAGCTACATCATTCTGCAAAAAGTCAAGTTTGTGTGGCAATATCTCTCTGTAAATTACAACCGAAGATTTTTGGATAGGACGACGTACGAACACGAGAAGGGAGACAACGATTGAAAATTTAAACTGAATTTGCATCACATACTCTCTAATTTGCTCCTGATTGAAAGTTAGATATATTAGCTACAAACAACATACAAAATCATAAAATAAAAATAAAAATAAAAACCCAGAAAAACAATTTAAGGGTGTTCCACTTCTTAGAAGAAAAAGAAAAAAAGAAAAAGAAAATAACGCACGACTAAAAATGGGAAAGTGAAAAAAAAAGAAAAGAAGCCAATCTCTTAATTAATTTACACACTGATTCGATATGTATGAAATAATAGTAATATTAGAACTTGACTGGTCAAGGCTTGTGGGGGCATTGATAGCATTTGGTGAAGAGGCCAAAAGTGTCAATTTGACGTACGAAGTTGAGCATGCTGGCCCACCCTCCAAACCCAAACCCCACAATCAAGACCCAGCCCACCACAAATATGTTCACACAGTACATTCCCGGCCACCCTCCCAAGAATGATGGTGGTCTCTCCACTGCATTCTGTATCAAGATTTCATTAAAAAAAATACATTAAATGAAATTTCAATAAATATATGATACTAATGGAGTTCTTCATGAGAGACACATTAATTCATAAAATAAAACTAATGTCAAGAATTGCTAATAACCAAGGAGTTCTGAAGCAGATGTTGAAAAGAGTAAACTATAAAATAAATAAAGAAAAACTATGATTTTCACACCTAAAGCATTGTGCAATTTTAGGTGGTCCCTCCTGAAAAAAAAAAAAAAAAACTTTTTGCAAGAGATATAAGATTCTTTCGCTATTGCAAGTTGAAAGGTAGTTCAGTGGTAGACACCATGTACTCTCATGCATTTGAGTATGATTCAAACCTCATTAACTACAACTAACAATACTGACTTTTGCCGGAAAAGAGAGAGGTTATTTTGCTATTAATTTGTTAAGATTACCCGGCCTATGAATAATATCCCTAATTACTAATTCACCAAATCTAAAAACACTGTAAAAGATGAATTAAGATCATCTGATGTGGTGATTCCTCATGTGGTCCCTTGTGTGACGCAAAATAAAAAAAAATTGAGCATGAATTCATTTGGTTATCTAAACAGTTCATTTTTGTTCATTTTGCAAAAAGATGGAGATTGATTTTAAGGCTTTGATGAGTTCTGTTTTGCGTCACAAGAAGGATTTTCACATGAGAATCAACTCATAAAAGATGGAGATTTATTTTCACACTCCCCTTTTTGTGTTCTTTGTAATGTAAATTTACAATTGTCTTTTCAAGTGTGAAGAGTGTAAAAATGAAATGTCAATCTTGTAAATTAGTAATAAATAACCAAACAAAAAAAAAAAAACAGTGGTTATTGAGAGAGAGAGAGAGAGAAAAGGACACAAACCTCTCTAGCTGAAGCGGGAGAAAATGTTATCATGTGCGCTAGCGCAGGGATTATGTAAACGGTGAAGCTGACGAGAAGTGATCCGACGGTGGAGTTGATCGGACCAAAGAAAGGGAATATGATCGCGAGGAACCAAATGGGGACCACCACCGGAAGCCTAGCCAGGGCCCGCTTGCACAGGCTCTTGGTCTCATGAATTCCAATGAACTTCTCCCACACGAAGTACAGAGGAGTGCATGCAAATCCAAATGTTATGAACTGCAGCAAATCAACCAATCCACAAAACTATAAGTTCAAAAATTTACTGTCAATCAATGTTTTTTTTTTTTTTTGTCAAAACTTATGGTCACTCATTATCGCGGGTGCAACTTGAAAGTTCGCTAACCGCTTACAGTCGCAGCAGCGTGGATTCACTGAGGACTACGATTGTGAGTGGTTGCGTTTATATAAGTATATTAAGTCCCATATGGTGGGGTACATAATGTGAGTGGTTGCGTAGAAGTATGCAGCTAGTGGTGGCCTTTTGCGGTTTTTAACGTTTCAAAACAGACGACTGTCACTGCGCTCGTTATAGGAATGCCGATTGACGCATCATTGTGACAGAGTTTTAAGTAAAAACTATTGCGGTTAATCGATCTCGTTAATTCTTTTTCCATGTCGTATAGATGAAAGATTGTGATGAGGAGATGACCTGGTGCATGAGCATTAGGACGACAGCCGTGTCTCTGAATCCGGTCCTCGGGAGCAAAGACAAGGCATTGGAATGGTTTAGAAGCAGGTCCCCGAAAGCCCAGTAAACAGCACTGGCTGATGGCAGGGTCAGTGTGAGCACATAGAGTGTTGCAATCAAGTATATCAGCTTGAACTTCTGGGGCTTCCACATCGCATGCATTATCTCCCTGTATCCAAAAAATCCCAATCACGAACAGATCGAGTTGTTTCTCCATGTAAAAGTCAAAAACACATATACATAGGCGTGAAAGTATTGAATTTGGTTTTTCGCTACGTTCGTTGTGGTGGAGTGTGGCCTGCACCCTTCTACCTTGAATGCAGTGTTGTCAGCGTAATATTTGAATGGCACGTTTGATAACTGTTACAATTTTGAGGGAGTTGATAATGAGGTGAGATTAAAATTGAAATTGGTGATGAAGTGGGATTATTAACGAGGCGACTAACATTTTTGTTTTGCGCCCTAGAGGAGGATTGGATTAAGACTAATTATTCTCACTTTTACCCTTGCTATGAAACACCATTTTCATTGTTTTCGATTGTGAGCAAAAAAAGAACTCTTTTTTCTTTTTTCCTTTCGAATTACCCAAGGACCAAATTTGTGAACCATTTGAGTCATTTGACCGTCTGGGGGACTAATTACTTGTCTCATGACACTAACAATCCAACCCAATTTTACCAAACCAAATGAAGGATTACAGAGCCCACAGCCTAAAATCTTGCATCTCTGTATATCCTCGTAGTCACATAATTCTTTAAAATGATATACACACTCTCTCTCAATTTTTGCACTCACGAATTTTAGTTGTTCGGAAGGTTTTTGAAAATGACTTTCACGCTCGCGCTCCCGCATCCGCACATGCATTATGTGACTTAGAATTCCCTTGCATTATTGGATATTGATACCGTTTTGTTCGAAACTACAATTGTATTTTTCAATACGCCCAACCAGATAAAGCAAAAAACTGCAGCATGGCAGGAAGAAGATGGATCCCTTGAAGCTTACACGTTATAAATGTAAAGTTTTTAAAAAAAATTGGGGTCCCCAGTTTTGCAGGAAACATGTTCCCATCTCTGAGAAAGGGGTTTCCAGTGATATAATCTATTTATCATATGTCTCTGTTCAGACATGCAATACATCATCTATGTTCTCTAGTGCATCCACACACCAAATGAAATGCACAGAGAAAAGATATCATAAACTACAGATTGTGTAGTTCCATTATTGAGGATGTTGAAGGCATTATTTATTTACTCATTTAACATCATCGGTGAACGTTACACAACACTCACTCTAACGCGTGATTTGATTCGAGAATAACTTAGAGTGGTAGGCTCATCTATTTCTCAAGTGGGTGTAGATTCACATCTCTACTCCTTCGTGGTTAATGTATATAAGTTCTAGTGTACGTAGCTCATTATCGTCTCGGACCGACTACTGATGATTACCTTCGTAAGTTATTGTCTCACCAACTAGCTAATCAACACGAACCCCAATTTACATATATGTGTGTATGCGTGTATTTTGTTTTTTTGGTACAATGTATGTATGTATGCATGCATGTATGTATAGGTCAACTTGAGTAATAATTAAATTCTCACACTGTCACGGCATGCCCACCAAAGGTGTAAAGAATGTTTGTAGCCCCAGTGAAGTACAGAACCATTGTAGTTGGGCCAGAGTGCTTCACTCCCTCAACCTAATTAACATCCCAAAATGGACAACTAATTAATTAGTCACACTGCATAGAAAGACAAATTAATCAGAGCCAAAATTAGTGAACACGTTGATATACTGTCCAATATTAATACACGATTCCCAAGCGAAAATTAAACTTGTGTTGTATTATTATAAGAGCGGTTCTACAAACACAACTTTAGAACACAACTCCAACCGACACAACCGTGTCCGGAACTGTTAGATACACATGAGTTTATGTACATTTAACGGTCCTGGACACCATTGTGTCTAGAGTTGTGTTTTATGGGTGTGTTCCTGTACTTTTTGTTACTGTAGTATGAAAAAGTCTATAAACACAACTCCGGACACGACTATATCCGGAGCCGTCAAACGACGCATGTGAAGCTATTTGCATCCAACAGCGTCAGGAGTTGTGTTTTAAAGTCATGTAGGTAGCACTGCTCATATCCTATAAATAAGATTAATCAATCGACATTCAGAAATTAAAAAAATACATAAATACCTGTCCATGAATAAGGGAAGCAATGGTTAGATACCATGCAGTGTAAGTGGTCATTATAAGGCCAAGAAATGCCCAAATTCTGTAGTTATGGAAAGAAGGAATGAACACAGTGGTAGCACAGCAGGCACCAAATATGTAAGTCCAAGTTCTCTTGTCAAGATTGTCATTGATGTAGTAGATATTACTGCAAAAACAACAAGAAATTAATTCTAGTTTACTTTGTACCCAAAAAAATGAAAAAAAAATGAAAAAGAAACTGATTAAAGCGATTTCACACTCTATTTTTCTTGAAATATATTTGGCGAAGTTACAAAAGTATGTACCCATCTATATGCATTTAGTTAAGGCATTCGATTAATTTAAGTCTGAGATTCGAACCTATAGTCCGATTCAAAGTTTGTGGAGATGAGTTTTAACTACTGAACCAGTGACCTCCTTTTTGGACAAATAGAAGGGATTTATTGCAAGACTTCACCAAATAAAGGCAAGAAATCGCCGTAAAAAAAAAAAAAAAGAGAGGCAAGAAATAAGCGTGTTTGGAGAAAAGTAAAGCGCGAAAATGAAACCTCCTTTTTGGACAAACAAAAGGGATTTATCGTAAGACTTCACCAAATAAAGGCAAGAAATTGCCGATAAAAAAAAGGAGAGAAATAAGTGTGTTTGGAGAAAAATATAAAATGAAAGTACCGTTTTTGCAAATCGACTTACCTCGCACAAGCAATTAGCTGAATTACAGATCCAAATAGAAGAAAAGTGCAATTGAAAAACAGCCCAATGTTCCTCCAGTGCTTCCCCAAGAGCCCATCTAGGACTTCAAACCACTGTACACAGACTAGTGTTAATTTTCTTGAGTCTGAATTTGGGCGATATATATATTATTGGCAAAATTATTGTGGAAATTTAAAAGGAAAAAAAAAAAAGAAGAGTGAGAAAAGAAAAAAGTACCTGAATTACATGGTTCCTGAAATCAACCTTTTCTCTCTCCTTTCTGGTTCTGTACTCAACATAGAGTACACTAATGAGGTAAGCAGTCCAGCTTCCCATCAACCCATAAAATAGTTGGAAAACAATCCCAGATGCCATCCCCAGTTGTGAGAATGAGTAAGGCAGTGTGAGAAGAACTTGTGCAACCTGCATGAGAGAGAGAGAGAGAGAGAGAGAGAGAGAGAGAGAGAGAGAGAGTATGAAGAGAAAATCCATTGTTTTCCATGAAAATTTTATAATGGCTATATACTAAAACTAATGGAGAAATTGGATCATGAACAAGTAGTGTTTGTTCAAGATTTTAAATACTTGTCAATGTATGTCGAAAATTTGGACCTCCGATGCTGATATATATATGTCGAGACATCAATGGATATTATCCGGCAGTATCGATGATATCGGCGTTTATCAACTGATATACGGCCTTATCACTGATACCCTTTGGCCGGTGCTCGAATTAATGCTAGCTTCTATTTAAGATACTGACCTGGTTAGAAGCACAACTAAACCAAGCATCATAGACTGAGCCACCATGCCAAAACAGCTTCGAAAACTTTGTTTTCACACAGTTCGGTTCCCCTTCTTCTTCCCTCTCCATCTCCACGTAGTTTCCGGCGACGACAGTCTCGACCTTCTCTGAAGCCATTGTTGCTATAAGAGCTTTTTGTGAGTTGTGACAATGAGCAGAGGCAGTGGAGGTGATGAGAGCTAGAGTTTATAAATAGAAAAAAACAGCAAGTGTTGCTTCTCTTTTTGCTAGCTTTTGATGCTTCCTTCTTTCCTACTTTCTCATTATTATTATTCCTTTTTTCTTTTTTTTTTGGCATTCTCGTTTATATATAGTACTATTATTTAGAAATGGAGGGCTATGATAGAATAACCCCCGGGGATCTAGGCTCTAGCTAGGTCATATAAGCACCTTTAATATCATATTAATTAGGTCACCCCATGCATTGAATGTGAATATATAGTGGGATTTCCAAGAACATAGACGTTTAGAGAAAGATGCTAACATGTGAACATGGATTAACAAATTAACGAGTCCCATAAATTAATTCATGTTTTTTTTTTCATGTTTAATTAATTGATCCGTTATTTTTTCGCATGATAAAATGGTTTTGTACTTTTCCCTTTTCGTAGAAACTATACAAAAGAATTATTGAAATTTTCCCTCTATACCTTTGTGGTCTGAATAAAAATCGGGTGTTGTTCCAAATTACTAATTGGGGACATAAGGTGGCTAGGAGTCGAACTCAGAAAAACAAAAATTGTCACTACACACCATCCTAAAACCCGTGCAACTTGAGGCTCAAGAACTAAGTATGAACGTTAATGACATTGCTAATTAACCTTCAATCTCTAACCAAACGTTCTGATATATTTTTTAATCTCTCATCGATCCCACCGTCTATTTCGAGCATAATTTCCAAATCCTTGGAAGTTATATTGTTCACTTGAGCTTCGATCGCTGGTATGCTTATATAAATTTCATGTTCATAGTTCTAATCCTATATGTCTGTAAGCAGAAAAACTACAGTATATTCTATTGATTCTACAAGACAGATTTTGGAATGTGTATATAATTTGTGCGCAAAACAATACATATATATATATATATATATATTAATAAATTAGTACGTATATATAATGTTGATTTTATTAGAGTCTAAAGCAAACTTTGGAATATGATTTGTATGCATATACCCCAATAATTCTAACATGGATTTATATATTAGAATTTTTTTATTTTTTTCTCTAGGAATATACTTTTGGTTGGAAAATAAGAGTGTAGCGTAAGGAAAGTACCCTCCCCCGCAGATAAAAAAAAAAAGTACCCTCCCCCAAAAAACGACAAGTCATATTCCAATTCCTCCCATTGTTTATAGTCTTTTTTTTAATGGGCCAGTCAGTGGGTCGATGGGCCTCAGCTCTCATGACCGCACGAGCGGGGTGGCCCACCAGTAGCCCAACTATACTGATTGATCTTTGAATATGTGATTAATGCTTTGTTGGTTATTTTTTAATTTTTAATTTTTTTTGAGAGAGGCTTTGTGTGATTAATTATTCAGCTATCGATAAAGTGGAAAAGAGAAGGAAAAAAGATAGCATTTTTATTAGTTAATAATTAGATAGTTAAGATTGGATTAGGGAAAAAAAAAGTTAAGGGGCTGTTTGGGAAGGAGAGATGGAGTGAATGATTGCATAAAGGTGGGGGTGGTGGTGGGGGGGCTTGGTGGTTAACATGATTAGCACCACACGTGTGACAACTGGATTTAATTTGCAAAAGTAGATCTAAACTCCTTTTGCCTCTTGTTTTAGGCCTCTCTTTATGAAAGAAAAATGAAAAAAGCAAAAAAAAAAAGTTGATTACTTAATTGGGAGTGAAGGTCCCATTCGAAAACTGAACGTACTTAGGGCCCCAATTACATGAAAGATCTTTGCATTTCTTGAAAGTTGAAAACTTGAGATCCCAATGTCATAGGGCGGTCGTAAAAAATTTCAAGGTCGGAAGAGAGTTCGTAAAATGATCAGATTCTATGTCTATTATAACAATGATTTATACTAATAAAATTAAACGAAACATGGTATTATGTTACTAGTTAGAATTTATGTACTATATTTCTCTTCATTCATGGGTTGCAAGGTTTGCGCGTCTCCGCCAGTGTTCCTCTTGAGATCACTCGGTTTCTTGGCCTAACGGTCTGTGGGGTGGCAGCGACTTGGGTTGTCTCTCCAGGTGGCTGTTCGGCGGCTTAGGCTACCTCTGTGGTGGCTTGAGGTAGTGTTGTGCTCTGCCGTGGTGGAAGGCAGTGGTGTGGGCGGCTAAACTATTTTGCATGCAGTAGCTAGGGTTTGTTTGAGCTATAATGGTTGGGCTTGTCTCGTTATTTGGGCTTCTTAGGTGTTTGGTCTTTCATTTCTGTATCTAAGTTTTTAGGTCAACAGGTATAGGTTTTCGTCCCAATGGATTTTTCGTGTTTGGTTTCAAGCCAAATTTGGGGAATAGGTCTCGGATAAGCATATGATTACTCGTAGGCTCGTAGCATTGTAGATTAGGAGTTTGATGTCATCATTCGTTGTTTAAATCTTGGTAACAAATTCAGAAATTAATGAAATTTTTTTGCCTTTCAAAAAAAAAAAAAGGTTTATGCTCCGATACCAAGGACTCATTCTAAATAATTTTGGTATTTTGTTAAAATCCGTCAAGGTTCAAACCATGCTCTTGCTGCTCCTTCAAATTCTTCCATAGTGCGTTTTTACCGGTAAACCAACAGTTGATTTCACTACAAAGATCAAACTTTAACACTCCATCATATATGTTTAGCTTTGCAAATTGGGAGCCCTGGTTCTGGCAAAATTGTGGGGCCCGAAGCTACCGCCTTGTTAGCCTTGCCTTAGGGATGGCCCTGCCCTTTGATAACGTCAAGTCTTGTTGTGTAACTAAATCCCGAAAGTTCGATAACTTAAGGTAACAAATTTTGACACTTCCCTTTTTATGTAAATATATACTTTATTTTCTGCCCTTTTATTGATGTGAAATTACAAGATTATCCTTTAATGAGTGAAAAGAGAGCATAAAACTTGAAGGATAATTTTACAATTTTACACGAAGAAATGAAAGAAATGCATTTAGAAAAATGGAAAATTCTAAAGTCATATTCCATAACCTAATTGATACATGTAAAAGAAGTGGAGAACATGTCCCACCTTGCATGTGCAAAGTTATAGTATGATCTAATGTGACCAATCTTGTATCTAAACTCAATCAATTGGTGACCCATCACCATCCAAAAGTATAAAAAATGGGCATTGAAACATCCCCCACTTTGACTTGGGGCTTCTAAATAGCTACAATCATTCTCACCATAGGATCACTTTTGGTTGTTTGGATGCATAGAAAAAGATGTACTCCAGTTTGGTAAGGGTAGGACGTCTATAAATGCAAAAGGCTAGAGAGAGGAGGGGCCAGATGAGTCATTGGGCCTCTCTCTATGTGGTAAGATGGGTGGAAAACACACAGGGTATTTTTTTTTTTTCCTTTTTCGACGGTCTGGAGTTCGTATTGACTTATACGCACTTCGATTATTCTCTTTACCGATTCGGTCAAAAACAGATCATCTACGCCAAAACTAAAAAATTCAAAAGAGGTTTCTTTCTTGCGAGTTGCGAACTAACCCTAAGAGGTTGTCAAGTTTTGAACTCAGAATGCTTGAGTTTGTACCTCATTCCTGTTTGCACACCACTTGAGCTACCCCTTTGGATTTGGGCTAGTTCCATAATTGAGTTATCTGAATTTCAATTAAATATATATGTTATCATGCCTAGCCATTAATTGAATCATAAAATGTAAATATATTCTTGAAAATGAGTGAGTGAATTTAGACAACATTTATTCAAAAAAGTTTATACTATTAAAACAACATAAGTGGTGAGACTATTTTGGGCTAATGTCAGCCCACACTAGTTTCAGCCCTGGCCAGCCCAAATGAAGATATGGCCTGACTCTAAATAATTGGAAAGTTAATGAAATTGGAACTCTGCTCCTGAAGAATACAGCCCATGATAATTTGCAATGCCATCAAATTTTTTTTTTCAAAAAAAGTAAAATGACAATTTCATTGCTCAAAAAGAATGCCAGAAGGCTACAAACTCCCAACATCCAGAGCTCGTCGTTGGGTACACCGTATACAGACCTCAACGACCAGGTTATTCGATGATGAATCCACAAGGCGTTGTTGGGTGAACAATACCTATGCACATGAAAAAGAGCTCCACACAGGGATAATACGCAAACGGTAATGAAGACGGCATCGGTAATTTGATCAGCCTCACCATCCTCCCGTTCGTGCAACTCACTGAGGGAATAGAGACACCCACAGAGGGTGGAGAAGGTTTTGAGCAGCGAACGAGCCGCTCCGAATAAAACAGGAGGGAAACCAACAACAGCAGAAAATAAAGGCAAAAAATGAAAGCTCCAGTCATCGTTACTATCACCAGAATCGTCGCCACGGGTCTAGCAACTTATTTGCTAGAGGAAAAGTCGAGCCACCCTAGCTCCACCAAGACGCCAGATCTAGCCCAACCTTGAGCCGCGGAGGAGGCGGTGGAAGAGGGGAGGAGGGTTACGAAAGGGGAAGGATCTGGAGGGTTACGAAAGGGGAAGGATCTGGACCGGTGGGAGGAAAGAGGCTAAGGAGAGGGTTTAGAGGAGGCGGCGTGGTAGAGAAGGGAGGTCGGCTGGAGGAGGGAGGGGGAGCTGGAGGAGAGAGGCAGCGGCCTCCATCCCCTAGAAAACCCTAAGTCTGGAAAGTTAGGGAGAAGGCAGAGAGAGAAAATTGAGAGTGAGAGAGAGAGAGAGAGAGTGAGAGAGAGAGAGAGAGAGAGAGAGCCAGACGCCATAATTTGCAATGCCATCAATTGAAAAGCTTCTTTTTTTTTTTCCATGCATCTCTAAGCATGGATGGAACTAGAATTTTACCCTAGCAGTGGCAAAATGTATCTTAAAAAAATAAAAAGATGCATTATAATATTTAAAGTATGAAGTTTTTTTAAGTTGCATTACAAAAAATAAAAAGATGCATTACAATATTTAAAGTATGAAATGTATCTTAAAAAAATAAAAAGATGCATTACAAAAAATAAAAAAATGCATTACAATATTTAAACGAAAAGACTAATTTAATTTTTTAAGTTAAGTTGTTTTAGGGTTAAAGTATGAAGTTTTTTTTCCTTAATTATATTTCATCATTTATATTATTTCACTTTGGCCCATTGAATTTAATTTTGGAATACTTTTTTGGGTCTTCTTTTTTTAAAAAAAATAGAAGATTTACAACTAGTATATAACAAAAATAAATAAATAAACCTAGCAATAGCAAGACTATATATATGTTGGGGATAAAAAAATTTATACATATAATAATTGCAATTTCTAAATTTCTTGGCATGACAGCCACCATCACTAGACCCCCCGGTTTTATACTTGTCTCTGAGTTGGTGTTCATTGTTGTAAGGCTGATAAACGAAACAAACAAGCCGAACATTTAAAACTTAGATTCATTGACTAACGAGATTCAAAATAGTGTTTAAGCTTGATTCAATCATATATAAAAAACGATCTCAAACGGGATTTTAACGAACGAGTACGAGCTAGAACTTGAAGAGATACTTTGTCTACTCTGAAGAGATACTTCCATTTGTGTATGTGATTAAACAACAAACTTACTCCTGGATACGGAAGTACAGATTAGCTATTGCATGCTTTCTTTCTTTCTTTCTTTCTATCATTTTTTGTTTTCCGGCCAGGGGTGTCAAAGGCAGACCGCCGGGATCAGGGGCATTCACAAGAAATTACTTTCTTGCGACCTGACCCAATAATAATCAAATCTTGTTAATTGTCTGGAGAGCAAACCCACCAACCAACCGGACTAACTTTGGAGCTATTGCATGCTTTCTTGCTCGATCCTTACAATTGTAAATTGAACACAGAAGTTTCACTTAATTAATTTGTAGCAAGCTAGGGAAGAAAGGAAAAGAATCTTCTTGTCTTGCAATAGCGGATTAGGAAAGGAATCTACTACTACGTGGTTCCAAGTTTTGCAAAGAAAACTTTCTAACAACAGTGGTGGTGAAGTAGTACTGCTTCAATATAGACTTCCCCCCCTTCACAAGTTATTCTCTTTTCATCTACGTTCTCTCTCTGTTTACATTCCCTCTCCTCTGCCTCCACTCTCACCCAAATTGAGAGAGAGAGAGAGAGAGAGAGAGAGAGATGGAATCGGAAGAGGGGATAATTGGTTCACTTCTGTTGATTTTAATTCTGGTTTCATCAGGTATGTGACATATATGGGGAAATGTTAATCATATACATCACATTCAAATGTGAAATATTCAGTAATGTGCCACAGTAGTACTCTTGACATTCTCGTTATGCAATAGTACTAGTTTTCTTTTTACATTTAATGATTTGTATTGTCCCGAGGAAACGTTATCGGCTTACAAAACAACGATCTAGCTAGATTGATATGATAGCGAAGCGAAAGGATCACAAAATATATACCACAACTTTCCATGAAGTTCATTTACGAGTTTTTTTTTTTTTTCTTCCGTATAATTTTCCTTTGGTATATACCTCTCTTAATTGAAAATCTTTCATGTCATCATCAATGATTATAAACTATTGTAACCTGGTTTGCACTGGATTGATTGTTTGTCTCAACCTAAAATGAACTAGATACTATAAGAAATTATGATTCAGCAATGCTTGGTACCCCGAAAAAATACTCCGAAATTACCCCGAACAGGTATTTCTTACCGCTAATAAAAGTCTATTAACGGTCATAATTTGGAGTATATTTTTTTTGGTATCTAGCACTTTTACGATTCTAAAATCTCTATATTTACAAATATGTCTTGGGGATTATTAGGGCCAAAACGATCCGAATCCGCAAGGATTTTCACTCTCATAAACGACTGCAAGGAGACAATATGGCCCGGAATCACGCCAGGAGAGAACTTCAATGGTGGCGGCATTGAACTAAAACCAGCCCAATCCATCGTCTTCACAGCTCCGGTGGGCTGGGTGGGCCGGATATGGGGCCGAACGGGCTGCAACTTCGACAAGAACGGCAACGGCACGTGCCAGACGGGCAGCTGCGGCTCCTCCCTCAAGTGCACGGCCTCCGGCAAGCCCCCGGCCTCCCTCGCCGAGTTCACCCTTGCCGCCGTCGACTACTACGACGTCAGCCTCGTCGACGGCTTCAACATTCCCTTGGTCGTCACGCCGATCAACAGCAGGGGGAACTGCAGCATCGCCGGTTGCGACCGGGACCTGAGGACGACTTGCCCTTCGGAGATCGCGGTTAAGTCCGGCGGGAAGACGGTGGCGTGCCGGAGCGCGTGCGACGTGTTCAACACCGACGAGTACTGCTGCAGGGGCGTTTTTGGTAATCCGATCACTTGCCACGATACCTATTACTCGAGAATATTCAAGGCAGCCTGCCCGACGGCGTATAGTTATGCGTACGATGATCCTACTAGCATTTTCACATGCTCCGGGACGGATTACGTTGTCACATTTTGCTCGGCAAGGTATGTACCCACCTCTATTCTCTCGATACTACTCACGATACTTTTCAGAGGTTTATCTTTTGTGACCTTTTGTGTGTGTTTTTCTTAACAACTTTTAGGATATCGATTTTCGCGCTTCAAAATCAAAATCCTAACTTTTATTACCTTAATAACTTTGAGGTAAAATGGAGGAGGACATCGATCGCTTGTCCTGCCATTTGGGGTGAGTTTTGCACGGGGATGCAGTTCACTCATTTGTGTCCCGATATCAGTCTGCAAATTCACAATTCAAATCGTTGATGTTTTGGATCTCGTCGAGATACTCATCATCACTAAAAAAAAATTTAATCGGACATCTATAAGTACGAGATCCGAGCACATTCAGACGGGGAAATTGAATTTTTCTGGGTTCCAATTCAATGTGCGCGAAACATAATTTTACCAATCAAAAGTTTTTGGAATCGTGTACTTATAGATATCCGAATCTCAATAAAATCTAGAATATGAACGATTGTGATTATGGAAATAAATTAAAGTATGTTGATCGATATTGGGACGCAAAGGCATGAATTGCACCCCACCAGTTTCAACCCAAAAGACAGTGAAACCATCTTTTAAGATTATAAAATCAATATCTTCTGCTAAACCAAATATTAATTACTGATGGTGAAATATTTATTTTCAGGAACCAAACTGTGTGCACATATCACAACAACAAGCTCTATTGCAATCAATCCAACAACTCAGAAATGTTGGTTGGGTTATGGTGGCCGTTGATGCTTGCATTGCCTGTCATGATTAACTTGTGGAGATGATCTCTTAGATAAATTCATGAATTCATATGTTTGCTTTTTTTTTTAAATAAAAAAAAATTAGTTTTTTTTTTTTAATTTTTGGTTGGTTTGGGTGGAGGAGCCCACAATATGCAACTTGTAAACAACATTTCCTTCTCCTCAAAACATTGGTTCTTAAATTGAATGTATATTATAAGAATCTCACTATTTCTTTTTGGCTTCATTATGGCAAAATTGAGCCATATATATAGTGGTGATAATCGAGTCGAATGAGCGGAGCATGTGATTGATCAAGTTTGGTTTTAAACCCTTATGAGGTTCAAGATGAGTCTAAGTTTAACTTGTTTATGAGGTGAGCTCATTTTAAATGAGCTTTAATCGAGTCCAACAAATAGCTTTAATTTGTATGCATCATTAACCAAATGAGCCGAATCATAGCTTGTTCTAAAACTTTAATTTAACGGGCTTCAAGTAAATGTTCAAGTTCAACTTATTTATGTAACCAACCATTCTAATTGATTGAGCTTTAACGAGCAAAAATTTGCTCAAACTAAAGTAGCTTGATTCATTTAACAGCACCTAGCCATATATAGTAGTGTGTGTGGTTAATTTTAGTGGCAAAATATTATTGCAATTAACCCAAGTAATGTATCCAAATAAAAGCCATCCTAACCTTTACTTTTTCCCTGGAATGTCTTTCAAAACTTCTCGATAAAAAAAATAATAATGCTTTTCTAACTCGAGGAAAAATAACAATATAACATCCATATTCAATGGGGAAAAAAAAAAGTTAGGCCAACTTTGAACCATAAGTGGAACCAAAATAGTACTGGTCTTGAGCAGAGGCGAACAAGACTTTTGCTTTGGACCCCAAAATATTTTTAAAAATAGAAATCCTAAATCTAGTGTAATGGAGTATCCTTGAAATAGGCCTACAAAAGTATACTTAAACATAAAAATTATATGAACGTAAACATTACTTCTTCCATCCCTTTTTTAGAGTCCAGTATTTAATTTTGGGCTGTCTTTTAATAAATGTCCATTTTGTAAAGTTAGTGGGTAAAAGTTGGTAAATATTTTATTTTACCCCTAAAAATAGATTCCATTTTGAAAAGTTAGTGAGTAAAAATGTAATGATGATATTTCCATAGAGGGTAAGAAGGGAAAGTGGAAGTAAAAGTTGATGTGGAAGGTATAATGATGATGTCTTTTTAATACGTTGGAATTACGAAGCAGGACACTTAAAAATAGACAGAGAGTGTGTAATTTCAAATTCTTGTGTTTATGTGTTCAATGCACAAAATGTCTCATCTTTAAAGTTCGCTTCGAGCCTGAAAAAGGGGTCGAACCCAAAAATCTTTACCAATAATGGGTCCTATTCCACCATTTACATACGATGTATGATCGTTAACTTGTCAAGAAATCTATATAATATGGAGTAATGGTTTTTGAATTTTTCATATTTTGGACCCTTGAATTTGTACATATTTTTTCTATGGCTGAGATTTACGGGTAATAAGAGTATTTGGAAATAATGAATATTTGGAAGAAGGATGAAAGAAAAACTAAAATTGATATTTCCTAATCTTATTCTGATTCCTTATTTTTGAATTTTCCTTACTTTCCTAACAGTTATCAGTTAAAAATGATTACCGTGATTTAGAGCTATCTCTCTCTCCGTCATACGTTAATTCTAAAATAGATTTCAATTTTGAATCCAAAACTACTTTCTCTCTCTTTCTCACACACACGTTTAGGTCTCTCTCTCTCTCTCTCTCTCTCTCTCTCTCTCTCTCACATATATATATCGGGGCGGATCCGTAGACAATCAAACAAACACCTCATCTCAGCCCTCCATTTCAAGGGCTGAGATTAAATCTTAACCCATCCTTAAAACAAATTACACGCTCCCCCTTCTCCTTCCATCTCTCACGTCTTCTGAAATTCCACCATCCCGGTAGCCCCTCCACCTCCCTCCACTCCGACTCCACCTCCCTCCACTCCGATCGGCGAGCTCAGCCCCCACCGCCGACGACCCTCTCTCTCCACCGACGACCCACCACCACGTTGCCCGCAAACCCACCTGTCGTTTGGCATTCAAATCAGGACACACCAAGGTCTCTCCCTTTCTTTGATATGATGAATGGGCCAAAATTAAATGACCTGCAACTATTTATTTACCGTTTCCATAAATTGCATGCATCTTCCTTCAAATGTGGAAGACGAACCTTTTGAAGGAAAATCTATCAACTAACTGGCTATATATGAACATGGGCCCAACTTTTTCCTTGACAGCTGCCTCTTTCGAACCAGGCCAAGCTAGGTTTTTGGGCCCATGGGTGGACCCGTACTGTAGCATTTTTTATTTTTAGGGTTTAGGGTACCCTATGGTTTAGGTTTACGCATTTTCATAGGGGTTTTAGGGTGCACTTTTCTATTATAATGTTTTAGCGAATTATGCACTTTCGTAGGGTACACTGGCGACGCTACAGCAAAATTAATGGGGTCGACCCCATGGGGAGAAATTAAAATGCTACTGCAATTATGCTAAAAATGTCTATTAAATTAACGAAGATTGAACCCATTAAAGATTGTTTATGACCCCACTTGTAGCCAACGGCAGAGTATTAAACAATTCATTTGTTAAAACAATACACTACTGTACCTTTTTTCAATAACTAAGTGTATTCGTGCTAGTTTATGCATACATTGACTATTTTCTAAGGACTCAATTTCACCGTTCGTTGACACATAGCCCGTTTAAAATTAGGTCAATGCCCTGTATAGATGAACTCATAAGAGTTGATGATACATGAGAGGTATCGAACGTGAGACCTTAAAAGAAACAATACACATCTTAATTACTTTACAAAGAAGCAAAAAAGTATCATCTGCCTTGTAACTACTTGGGCGAAGATAATTTGTGTAATGGATCCAATTGGGTTTTTTTTTTATTTTATGTTTTCCCAGTTTTCATTTGCTTAGCACTACTTGGAGATATAATTTTGTGAATTTGACTTGCCAAACTACTGCACAATAGCATATGGATCTCTTTTATTTTTCTTGTAGGCAACTAAAGGGTGAACAATAAAGTTAATGGGTTTAGATGATGTCGAAGTAGATGATACCGAGACTGTAGATAATATTGTGGAAGGTTTAGCAACACCGACAATTGGGATGTAGTTTGAGACAATTGAAGAAGCACGAAAATATTATGAACGTTATGGTCAAGAAAATGGGTTTT